>NW_022987782.1:0-600000 GCF_902827165.1 Trematomus bernacchii
ATCTGAAAATATTGCTTCATATTTATGTGGACCAAGAATACGTTTTTTTAGTGTACTTACACAATAGGTGTACTGTTCTCTCTATGTGTTTTACTGTCTCAGTGTGAACATAGATTAACCAGTTAAGCCCCGAGCCTGTTTATCAGGTCTCAGGCTCGAAAATGACATTCCCAGAACAAATTACTATATCTTCACTTCTAAAAGGGGTAAATTAATAATCTTTTTTCTCAAAGCAATGATAAACCTGTGAGTTGGATGTAGAAAAGTCAGAATCAATATAGATTTTTTTTCTTTTAAAGTAAATTCAGATTGAACATAGTAAAAAAATGTAAATTACAGTGTCCGTCCAAAAAAACAACATTACTTATAGTGAAAACCACCCTTGAATGATGGGATAGTAGACTAAAAGCTTTAGGAATCCAAACTATAACATATAATAAGTACCCTGTATCAAGATTGATGCAAAACAAGTGACATTTGACCTTTTGAGAGAGATTTAGAAGAAAAAAACACTTCTGGGGTCATTTGGGTGAATTTTCCATATCTCTGGAACCCATCGGTCAATTTTGATGATTGACACCTCTTTTTAACTGTTAGAGACAATAGAATCGAGAGGGAAGTTCCTAAAATCCATCTAAACATTACCCATTGGTGAATGAGTGATGCGTAGCCAGAATGCCCAAAACCGGAAGCTGTCATACACTCTTGTAGCTATCATAGCAGCTATATATGAAAACTCCGTTATTGACATATATATTATGATGGATTATCAGTAATCATTTCAAAGTGACACAGACACATTGGATTAACCTTCAGCAGCGTTTTTATCGTTTTAATGCCATTGAACACAACTTTTGATCAGAAAACAGCAAAGGTAAGACGTTTTTTTGCCGTTTTGGCTCCGTAAAGCTAAGTTGTTTTTTGTCTGGTTTCGCATTCGCTGCCCTGAGTTTTGGTAGCACAGTGATGCTTGTGCAGATCCAATAAGTAATAAGGTATTTCTACCGTGAGTTCTGTGCTAAGTGCGTTAGCATTTTTTCGCTCGCGGCTAATTCAGAGGCCTGGTATTCCCCTTGTGTTTTGTTTACCTAAAGATTGTTAATATTGTCTGATAGCTGAGTTTCTTCCCGTTAAGTGGGTATGACACATTCATAGTTTGTTAAATGTTAATAAGCCCTCAGACGCTGTTTCTTGCAAGATGTTGCGTTTTGCCCCCGGTATCGGGGGCATGGGGCTTAACTGGTTTTAAATAGCCAGCCAAACTCTTTTGAGAGCCAGGGAATGAGCAGCCATGCTCCTTTATTGACTTATTTGCAGTCCACTGACATTCAAACGGAGTGACACTATAAAAAAACAAGTTACATCTCATACATGCAAGTGTAACATACACAGATTAACACATAGGACCGCTAAGTGTAAACAAGGTAAATATAGCTAATGCTAGCTGTGCAATAAGCATGTATACAGGCTAGTATGGCTAACGCTAGCATGTATGCTAACGCTACCGTGTATGCTAACGCATTTTCTCATTGTGTTTAAACATCTCCAAATGTCATCACATAAAGACAATTCATGTTACTAATCCTTACAGTGTAAGTGTAAGGCTTACACTTACAGTCATTGCTTTCTGACAGACTTGACCCTTTTACTCTTCAGGTTGCATAGGGAAAATTAGTAGTAGTCTACTGCCATGCTATTCAGTTAACTTTCTCCTACTTCCTGTACCCGGTTTCCTGTCTAACCTTCAGTACAAATTTTACAAAAATATAAATGTGCAAATATGAAACATTCAATATCACCTTGCTATTGGTAGCTGAACTGTCAATACCCCAAAACATATTCTTAGATATAAATACCTAATTTTGAGTTATTTAGACACAATTAACACTTATAGTTTCATGTCTTGTTACATAAGAATAGATCATATTTGTTAAGTGTTATTATGGGAGAATTACTATTCTTGTGGTACTACTGCCTTATTAGGCCCATATTGAGCAGAGCATATTAAGACCAAAACTCATGTACAACAACTTACTTGCAATAAATAAGCACTAATTAGAGGGTTATTGAGGAAAAACTCTCAACTAATGGCCTATTACTTGTAGAATATGGTCATGTAGAATAAGGGATTAATAAGTGTTTTATAATGACTAATAAAGAGCCAATATACTGCTAAAGTTGAGGAGAGCCATCAACATATCACCAAATGTATGATTTCCTCTCTCCAGTCCCTCTCATCTCTGTAGGGGGCATGAGGGTCCTTCTGCCCTGCTGAAAAAAACAGCTATAGACCAGCTTAAGATGGTTGCTGGTTTTAGCTGGTTTTAGCTGGTTTTTGCTGGTTTTAGCTGGTGTTAGGCTGGTTTAGTTGGTTTGCCAGGCTGGACAAGCTGTTATGGCTGGTTCAAGACCAGCCTGGTCAGCTAAACCAGCATAGACCAGCATGGATGTCATGCTGGTCTATGCTGGTTTTAGCTGGTGTTAGGCTGGTTTAGTTGGTTTACCAGGCTGGACAAGCTGTGGCTGGTTCAAGACCAGCCTGGTCAGCTAAACCAGCATAGACCAGCATGGATGTTGTTCTGTCCTTGATGTGTGTTTTTGGTGTATATCTGTCGTGTATGTGTTTTCTTGGCTGTGTTTTGGCACCACCTTGTGGTGGTTGTTTGACACTGCTGCTTTCTAGTGGTTTATTCGATTCCTGTTGCTCCACGTGTAGCTTGGGTTGTTTCATGAACGGACGTCTGCTCTCCATGGGCTGTGCTTCGTATTTCCCGCTGGTTCACGCATCGTCTGTGAGTGTTATTGTCCGACAGACTGTGGCTTCATGGGAATATGTTGTATGTAAAATGTTTATGTTTGTAGGAATGCAGTGAGTATTCTTTGCGGCTAAGCTACTAGCGGCTAGGCTGATTAGCTTCTCAGTTTGTGCACCGTAGCTCATTGTGTGAAGTATTCTGTCTATTTAGCTCGTCAGTCGGGCAGTCAATAATAAACTGTTATGTCTGTATTGTCTTTACAGTTTCACCAAGTAAAGAGACTTCAGTAAAACTGACAACTGTGCTGGAGTTTTCTTTCAAACGGTTTAACTGGATGGATAGCTAGCTCAGTGCTAGTGAGACCCTTACAGATGTCATGCTGGTCTATGCTGGTTTTAGCTGGTAGTTAAGCTGGATGCTGGTGAAGCTGGTATTTATGCTGGTCTACCAGCAGTCTTGCTGGCTAAACTGAAACAGACACAGACAGACAGAGAGGGCGGGGGACGGCGAGACGGCAGTGGTTGAAACAAAGCAGTATGTTTTGACTGGCACTAACGGCACAACGGTCAAGGAGTGAAGAAGATCAGTTGAGCGTTTCTGTGACTCCGCCCAGCGGCTGCTCTTCTGAGAGGCACCGCTCTGACAGCTCTGTCTACTGGGAAATGCGCTAAAAGTCCTTCTGGAGGTAAGCAACACTACACAATTTCACCAAGTCTGAGAGTAAAAGCTTTCTCGAAGGTTCGTTTTGCTTTCTTACAACGTTACGTTAATTTTAACTTAATATTACGTTTGCTAGGAGGCTAGCTGTCTTAGCTATCAACAGTTAGCAGCTAACGTTTTCTGCAGTTTGTGTTTCCCCTGAAAAAGGTGATGTAGTTATTTAAGTGTAAGTTAACTTAACGTTATCTTACAAGTTGAGAGAGTTACGTTTTGTTTAAAATTGTCAATGTAATGCCATTAGAGGTTTTGTGTTGAACATGAAGTTAGCAAACTGTAGCTCTCTACCAAAGGTTAGCATGTTAAGCTGTACTTTGTGTGGCAGCTCGCTTAATACAAAGAGGGTTTTTGTGCTTCATTGTAAACTTGTCTTACAAATGTGTGTTAATCTACCTGAAATTGTAGGGACAGTTTTTTTCTACTCAATGATACAGACCATTGTTGAGGAGATGCAAAACATACTGTAAATGAGTTGGGTCTGACATACTTTGAGTAATGTTACTTTGCTGCTAAAAAATGAAACATTATCAGAAGAGGATATCACCAAAGTGTGTGATTCTGTCAGGGGATTTGATCTGTTCTCTGCATGTCGTACAGGGCCTATGTACACACTGCTCTGGTATTAATTAAAAATATAATTGTAAAATGTAAGTCTCCCGCTCTTGTCATCGTTCAGGCTTTGCATTTGAACTCCTATGACTGGTTGCGGTCTTGAAGGGAATGACTTCCTGGCCTTCCTGACATCCAGGAAAATGGTGAGATTCTAATCCATTTCAATGCCAAAAGCAAGTTATTGTTTTTAATATGATTTTTTGGGAAATTTCAGTTTTATTTGACAGTAGAGATCTAATGGAAACAGTGGAGAGGGAGGAGATGATATGCAGCAAAAGGCCGAGCCGGATGGTTGCTGCTCCATGTGGAACGTGTTCTATCAGGTAAAGCACTTTGGTACCCAGTTATTTATGGTATTGAGTTTGAATTTAGCCTTTGGAAGGTATTTTCCAACAGTGCATTGTAAAGACTGAAAAAACAGGCTCAAGTTAAAGCTTGACATGATTTGGTCTTTTACTTAAAGGTGGGGTAGGTAATTTTGGAGAAACCAGCTCGAGTGCGCTAGAATTTGAAAATACACAACCGGAAAAAATCTGCCACTTCCTTACAGAGCCCCTCCTCCAACACACACGAGCGCACACACCAATGAGGGCACGAGATAAGTTTGTGCACAGATGGAAGGCTGACAGGCAGGTAGGCCATCCAGTTATTTAGCCGGGCCGGCTAAAATGATTGGTCGTGCTTTTTACAGTACTACGGCTTCCACAGATTACATTTTTTTATGGATTTTTTGTCAAAGCACTTAGATTTCATTGCTATCGGGATGTTAAGAGCATTCCATGGAATATAACAACAAGTGTATCTCGAGCCGGTTTCTCAAACTTACCTACCCCACCTTTAAGAGGATGTTTGTACTCCTGTCTTCTTTTATTTCATTATCTTTCTTTCAGGTGTAACATCTACCAATGGTTGTACAGAGACCTCCTCCACCTCTTTGCTGTCCTACTAGTCAACCCTCCTGAGCCTTTCCTAAATAGTGGTAAGTTGTTTTACAGTTCAGTGTACGTTAATTTAGCAACTTAATGCTTTACTGCTGTTCAATAAACCATATATATATACATCCATCAGCAATCAATAAAACAAATCATCCAACACAAAATAGAATAAATCTATTTATTTTTATACTACAGCATCTATTGGGACTGCGCATTGATGTCATCAAGAGCCATTGAGTCTACCTTTTGTAGTCGGCCTCTCAGAATGTTTATAATTTCTTTGTCTCTTAACATTCCTATAATCATTTGTTTTTTTATTGTTGATATTGTTTTGTTCTTTATTTTTGTTGGGAGAATCACTTTGCAATTGTGTAAGTGCTATATAAATAGTTATACTAATATTATTGTTGTTACCATCATTACTATTATTAAAAATGTTTTCTTTGTTTTCTTTATTCATCGCTGCAGAAAGGATCATGCCAGCCCACATCAAACACCTGATCAAGAACTTGTGAATCTTCAGGCAGGAAAGATGAAAACACCTGTTCAAAGTTCCAGTTTCCTGTACATGGAACCATGCCTGTCCTCTGTTCCACATGTCTTCAGTCAGTTCTGGACCCCATGACTCGGACACTAGTTCTACCAAGGCTCATTAGAGGTAAGCAGTGGTAGGAGAGTGGAGTTATCTTTGTATTTAGGCTGCAAGTCGACAAGAATAGATTACAAATCGCTTAAAACATTGTTCAGACAAGAGGCACCATGTGTTACGCAGGTGTGGCGCTGATAGTCTATATAATATACGGTTGAACTTTAAAATTAAATTATTTCCGGTGCAGAGACAAACACTCCAGGTGGATGTATAAAGTACATACTGGTGTTAATAAAATATAGCGTATATCCCTCAATTTATCGACAATAAGATTGACAATACATACTTCCGGGTGTAAAGTAATATATCTATCATACTGTAGCAGGGTGTCCGCGGGGTCTCAAAAAGTATTAAAAGTTGATAAATCAATTTAGCGAAAATTAAGGCTATTAAAAAGTATTAAACGGCATTTTCCAAGGTATTACATTTTGTAGCTTGTTTTCAATAAGTATATAAATTGTCCAAAGAGGTTGTATTCTACAGTCTGCCTGAATGTAATCATTGCGTAGGTGTGTAGTGTGATTCTGTGTAGTTTATTTATGGCATCCTTGTTTGACGTCATCTGAACAGGACATCGCACGCTCACTGCTTGATAGCGCGCGAAGGTCCGTTTACGCCGGTTGTTAAACAACATCGTTATGGGGAAATGCAAGTTTGCGTCCAAATGGTTGGAAGATAAGGAGGAAGGACAATCAATACTGTATATAGTAAATGTGAGGTAAAGTGTGTCGCCAAGGTAACCGATTAAAACTCCAAGTGGCGATGAGGTCTTAAAATGTATGGAAAGGGTCTTAAAAAAGGTCTTAAAAGGTTTACATTGACTTCAGGATTCCTGCATATACCCTGTGTAGATCCTACACATCCACTGGAGGTAGATTCTGAAAGTAAAATATACACTTCTCACTAGAAATGTAATCATAAAGCATTATTATGGCCAAACTATCCTACAATTCAGGATTTTCCACTGAAAAAAGTGTTGGATTCAAGATTCAAAGGTTTTATTCTCATATGCTCAGCAGCTACAGTGTAGAAATGTCAATGCAATTCTTCTGACCTGAGCTCCTCCAACAATGCAACATATACAATAAAATACAAAAATACAAAATAAAAAGTAGTGCAAAAAGTTTATATACATTTAATATAATAGAATATGATATTTACAAGAACAGAATATGAAATTAAATAATGTAAATGAAGAAAAAAATGTAATATGGTGTATTGCGTGGATAATAGACCCAATCACAGTGAATGTTCAAAACTAAATTTGATACATTTTTCTTTTTCATCTCACAGTGCACATATTTAAAGGAAACTTATCATGCTATATTTAAATGATATATTGTAGGGCCATACCTATATAAGGTATATTTATACGTTTCTGTTTTCGAAATACCAAACAGATCATGCATTTTAGCCATGCCTCATTTCGCTCTATGTGCTGTTTGCTGTCTACGGGTCTGATTCTGCTGACCACGCCCCCCTGCAGGAGAGGGGAGCCGCTCTGATCAGCTGCTGGGCTGTCAGAAGAGGGGGAGAAAAAGAGATCTCCGTCCTCCGTGTTTTATTATATAGAGTCGTTATTCATTTGTTTTAAAGCTCAATAAATAACAAAGAAGACCTTTGACCGGCACTTTTCTAATTTTGTCCGGAAGATTTAAACTTTAACGGACATCTTGACCGGCGAAAAAACTGAAACTGAAACTCTGCCGCACGGTCCCCGTTCCTTGGAAGAGGCGGAGAGGTGGGTGTTTGTCATCTGCTGGTGGACTAACCGGAGAGAATTACAGTGCTTGCCTCGACGGGGAGGGATTGCATTGAATTAAAGCAGCGGGAGCAAACGCTTGCCTCGGGGAGGGAGAAAGAAAGCCACAGCGGAGAATAAACAGAAGGGTAACCATAGCAACCAAGTCTTCTTCGCTGCTTTTGTGGCAGACTACAGCGCCACTTACAGGCCTGGCATATGTACTACAGCGTCTCCAGCGCTTTCGAGCGGCAATGGCCGGCCGTGGCCCAACCCCACATTCCCCTGATAGGTGGAGAGTTGGCCCAATAGCCGTAGCGCCACTTTCCTGACGTCAGTAAAGTGTTCAAATCTGGATCAGTTTTTATCAGATCCGTTGCAGCCCCTTTTTTTGAGATTTGGGTATTGAGGAAAATAGAGAGGGTTGTGTTTTCTGACACTTGGTGAGTTCCCTGGAACACCGGGGACACATATTCATGTAGAAAAGACGTACAAAAGTGCATTTTGCATGATAGGTCCCCTTTAAGTAATCATAACACAAAGCTAAAAGTTAATCTGTTTTTCCTTTCTCTTTTCAAGAGTGCTTCAGAGGATGGCTGAATTCACAAAACGTGGAGAAGACCGAGAGGGAAAAGTTGGCCGGTTACTACATTTCACAAAAAATACAGGACCTTGTGAAAAGCGGAAAGAAACAGTTGAAGGAAACTGCTTAAAAATATGAAGTAATGGGTGTTTTGAAAATGTTTTCAAATTTGTGTTTATGTTCATTGTGTGTTATAAATTATTTTCCTGCTTCTAATCATTTGATGTATGAGTATTTATTTACAGACAATACATTCTATACATTCTGGTACCTTTCTGGTAAGGTAGGTGCTCTGATCTGAAATGATAGATTGAGCTACTGCAATTGGGTGAGAGTATTTCATCATCATATATGACCAGCTTAACCATCAAGTAATCCCAGCTAAAGTTCTACTCAAGATCATACAAGTCTGACCAGCTAATGGTGACCAGCTAAAACACTGTGACCACCAGCTTTTACCAGCTATCCTGACCAGCTAATGGTGACCAGCTACGAGACCACTGTGACCACCAGCTTTTACCAGCTAAGCCAGCTATCCCGACCAGCTAATGGTGACCAGCTAGACCACTGTGACCACCAGCTTTTACCAGCTAAACCAGCTATCCCGACCAGCTAATGGTGACCAGCTAGACCACTGTGACCAAACCAGCTATCCTGACCAGCTAAAGTGTCCAAAACCCCTCTTAACCAGCAAACTAATCCAGCCTAATATTGACTGGCTGGTCAGGCTGGTTTACCAGCCTGACCAGCCTGACCAGCCTTGTTGGTCTTAGCTGGTTTTTTCAGCAGGGTGCTCACTGTTAACATCACTTAGATTAATGGTCAAGGTATTTTTAACTGCAGGCCACAGCCCCGATAGTAATTATATTCATACTTCTTCATTTAAAACTTCAAAACAAATGCTCACTGTTTTGAGAATAACACTTTACAAATCCATTTAGTAATTTGGTATCGCTACATTTACAGATGTAGCAGCTAATTTAGGACAGTTTGAAACGCGAGGGTCGTGGTCGGCCCGTGAACGGCCCGTGAAAGGCCGTGATGAAGAGCCTGCCCCCAGTCTGACTTGAGACCGCCCCCGTGATAAATAAATGTAATTATTGTGAAGCCAGCTGCAATGGATCATTGATCCACCAGGGGGTGCAGTGGGCTTCCACACTGGAGCTCATGTGAAATCAACTTCGATACAGTAAGCTGGATGTACAGTATGTCTGGTACTACTGTATAGCGGATCTTTGGTAAGATCCATATGTCACGGATAGGATCATAGTCTGTGCTAAATAAGAGACATGTAATCATTTACAAAACATCACCATGTTGTTATTTAACAAAATAATGTTGTTTAGTCGAAAAAAACAAACGAGAGGAAATGCAGCTGGCTCTCGATTTTTAATCCTAATTTAATCACCATCTTCACCACGATCATTTATGTTTATGTTCGCCGAATTGACATGAAATCACTGACAAATATTTTATGGATTTAGAAAATGTTTTTATTGATTTAAAAAATAGTTGTATGTATTGATTTAAATTGACATGCATCCGCTAAGAAAAATAGTCCGTTGTTACCGTTTTTTAAACAGTCTGAATGCTGTCTGTTTACACACCTAATGGCCCATCAGCCACAGCTCTCTCTCTCCTCTTATGCCCCTTTCACACTGGCGCTTTTCCAGCTCCTGCTCGGAGCTGGAGCTGGAAAAGCGCCGGTTTTTCCTGTTCACACCGCAGCGGCAGCGCGTCATAGCTCCGGAATGCGGTTCACTTCCAGCTCCAAAAAATTGTCGGTCCAGAGGCAAGAGCTTCGGAGCTATGACGCGGCGTCGCTTACGTCTCTTACGTCGAGGCGTGCAGGAAACCTTACTTTGACCATCCGTTCGCTGTTATTGATCATTGTGGAGATACATGGGCTGTACAGGTTGTCATGTCCGACTATCACAAGTAGAATCATAATGAAAAATACGCCGGTAAAATGTGCCTGTAGAAAACGGCTCTTAGCAAGTAGTCAGTTAGCTTCGGTTGCTATGCTAACATCACCCATGTTATACCAGAGAAACTTTCATAACAGCGTTGTGATGCCAAACAGTGTCAATTCAGACTGACACACATTCACTTAAGGGGAACTGGGGATATGTATCAGCTTGCTTGTGTGACAGTAAAGACAGTGAATACTTTAGAGCCGTGTGAGCTAACCCGGAGCTAACGGGAGAATAAACTCCCGTGGAGTTGCAGCCAGCACTGCAGCGGTCAGTAAATGCCGCTGAAACACATTAATAAACAATGAACCACGGCACTCTGGAGAAAAGTATAAGGTTGGAGAAGTCGTTATTTAATTTAATCTGGCTTCGTATGATTAAAAGCAACACGATCATCGACCCGACGCAGTCCCCAGCCCGTTGTGTTGTTTGTGGGAGAAAATCAAGCGACGTAAACTGTTGACGTCATGACGCAGGCAGCGGCAGCTCTGGGCAGTGTGAACAGAGCGGGAGCTGAAAAGGGAAAAGCGCTGGTGTGAAAGCCGCATTAGTAGCGCGCACTCCTTTCCTGTAAATTACAGGTCCAGCCAGGTGTCATGGCCTGGCTCTTAGCCATAACAAAAAGCGTGGGAAGGACAAGAATATGTAGAAAAAGGTATTTATTTAACAAAACTTAATGTGGCCGAAGACAAACAAAAAGGCAAGGCAAAAAAGAATAGGCGACGTGGCTGCTCTCCGAGGTCCGGTCCTCTGCGGGGAGAGCGAGATCGAGACTCTGGCTCAGGCCTCTTAATCCTCCGCCAGCCGTCAGTTGTCCCCAATCAGGGCGTCAGGTGTCCCCAATCAGACGGACACAAGCAGAGGAGGAACATTAAAGGGCCATACACACACCACAGGAGACCTTAAAGCAGGGGTCGTCACACAGGCAAAACAGTGCACTGTTGTGCAACAGTGTTAGAAATTAAAATCAATATTCAATGACGTCATTTAGTTTAAACGCACAGTAAGCTTTGTCGTAGCAGCTTTAAAATCAGCTGGGGTCTAGAGAGAATAATCAGTTAGGTGACAAACGTATAGCAACACAATGTTCGTATTGAAAGCAATAAGGATCTTTATATTTGCAAGTATGACGTCCCCTCCAAAGGAGGGTGTACTGTTCTGAGTGAAACAGGCTCTCTTTATGGGAGGACATCAAAGCAGATTTGCATTACAACAACATTCTGGGAGGCCAGCTGATACCCCCTCTGGCACTGTATGCAAAACCATCTCACCCTACAAGACAGTGAGATATACACAGACACAGTATGCAAAACCTCACCCCCTAAACGTGTCTGTTGATCACACATACATTTAAGGTTCACTCTCAGAGAGATGACCTAATCAGAGAAACTAAGAATTGGCATCAGGAGCTAAATTAAACCACAACAAAACTGAAGGTGTTTGGATCGGCACCGACGATGCCAAATGCGACATAAACATTCAAGTGAAAAAAGAAATTAAAATACTAGGAATAACTATTTGTAGCGACAATTGTGCCGAACTGCCCCAGTCTGACTTGATACCGCCCCCGTGATAAATACATTTAATTATTGTGAAGCCAGCTGCAATGGATCATTGATCCACCAGGGGGTGCAGTGGGGTTCCACACTGGAGCTCATGTGAAATCAACTTCGATACAGTAAACTGGATGTTGTGGTGCCGAGAGACGGGAGTCGGAGGCGGGGTATCAAAAGTAAAAGCTAAACTTTTATTTAGCATCTGAACACACATGTAAACAACTTCATGCCCGGAGAAGCGAAAGACCGGCGGAAACAGCTGGTCTGGTTCACTAAAATGTCCGTGCGGAACAATACCCCAACCCATAGATCCGTGGGTGAATAATGTCAATCACCACAATATGTCTGGTACTAATGTATAGCGGATCTTTGTTAAGATCCATATGTCACGGATAGGATCATAGTCTGTGCTAAATAAGACATGTAATCATTTACAAAACATCACCATGTTGTTATTTAACAAAATAATGTTGTCGAACGAGAGGAAAGCAGCCGGCTCTCGATTTTTAATCCTAATTTAATCATCATCTTCGCCACGATCATTTATGTTTATGTTCGCCGAATTGACATGAAATCACTGACAAATATGAATATACTGTATTCAACTTCATTAAAATGTTATTAACGTGCCTAAACTCAGTAATTCACTAAACATATTTATATTTTAATGGAGCCTTGTCAGGCAAATCAAGATCCGCGTAGCGGAGGGATCTTGATCCCTGGGTGTTATTTTTCCCCATAATGACCAAGTCGCTGCAAATTATCCCGCTTATTACATGGCCACATTCTCAACAAAGTAACGACATGACTCCCAATATTAATTGAAATGCTTTTATGGATTTAGAAAATGTTTTTATTGATTTAAAAAATAGTTGTATGTATTGATTTCAATTGACATGCATCCGCCAAGAAAAATAGTCCGTTGTTACCGTTTTTTAAACAGTCAGAATGAAACGGCAGCTCTCAGCTGTGTGTTTACACACCTAATGGCCCATCACCCACAGCTCTCTCCCCCCCCCTGATCTTTCTTTTCCAACAGTTAAGTTAACTGTAGGTTACTCTGAGTGACAAGCTTACAGTTAGTGAAGTAACACTAACTGGCTGTTTCATTCTAACATAACGCTCCAAAATATGACTGTTTCCACTCGGACTTCAATACAGCAACACCATTGTTTGGTTTCCATGGTAGGGGCCGTGTCTCAATTCAGGGGCTGCACCCTTCGGAGTACGCAGCCTACGCGGTCCACGGAGGACCCAGCCCACGTAGACCGGGTAGGCTGGACCGAGCGGCCTACGAAATGAGACGGTCTAGCCTACGGAGGGCTTCGTATTTATGTCACGTGATACGCGCTGTTCGGTTGCGTTGCTCCAGCAGCCTGCTAGCAAATTAGCTTACAAGCTAACTCAGCTGAAAGGATCCAGGAAACTTTACTTTTACATTTTTTGGAGATCACCGTCGGCGATGAATTAAAGAGGACCATGGCCAGGTAAATAAGATGAAGCTGTTCCTTTAGCCCCCAGTAATGTTACATTAGTAAGTTAACAAGTAAATTATATATAGCTGATGTAATTTAATCATATTATTTCATATTTAAAATAAGTCTTAATTGTTCTGTACTAATAAAACAATATGTTTTTTAAATGAACAAAAGCATGTTGTATAGATTGATTCTTAACAATATTAGTGTTCTAATCTTAATAGCTGTGCCTGTGATCATAACAGTTTATATTCTCCTTCTTCCCCTAAACCTGCCCAGATGATGTCCCACTGAACAGGTCAGCACCTCCAGGTCCAGCAGCACCGTGATCCCCCGCTCTGCTGAAATACACAATTAAACATTTTTCTATGACCTATTTTTTGTATTAATAAAATTAAACTGAAGACAGTTTAATGACATAGAGATATCCTATTATTCCACTGCTTATGTACACATGTTGGAAATAATGGTTAAAACCTCAGTAAATGAAATAAACAATGTGTTTAACAATTACAATGTAATATTGTATTTTCATCTTATCACAAAGTAGAGGTAAGAATATATCCATCCTCTCTCTGCAGCTTCATGTCTTCTATTATTATAACTTTCATCATTGAGACAGAGGAAATCAATCATGTTATTTAACATCACCAGCAGTAAAACAAATATCAGCAAAAGTGTGTTTATGGAGTTGTTTATTTGTATTATATGTGCAGCAAGTATATAGAAGCAGTTGTTTGGGGAATCAGACAGACTCAAGCTATAATCGTTACATATCTATTAAAAGAAAGGACACATACAAAATCTAATTCTGAAACTAAGACACAAGTCTGTAGGACGGCAGTAAGCAGAGGTCTGGGTGGAGGATGTTCCTGATCGCCGTTTTGCTTTCTCCAGCACCTCGGGGGGTCCAGGTGGATGGCAGCTCTGTCCTGATGATCCGCTGTGCACTCTTCAGATTAGGGGTCCTTCTCCAGCAGATCCATTTCTCCAGAATTGTCCTAATTACAGAGAAAAACAAGAGAAAAATAAAAAAGTGAATTAATCATATTGAACACAGGGTTGCAGAAGTATTATTGCAAAATGTAACTCTAAGCATTTCAGACAAACAATCCCTAAAGGATCATTCAAAATGATGTACTGTTCTGGTTTTAAAAAAACTAAAGAGATGAAATGACAGTCACACGTGCATCCCTTTGACAGCACGGCACAAACTAACATCAAGCAAAAGGCTGCTGTCTATTTGTGATTGTGTTATTATTATTATGGGATTAGGATACATTAAATACACTTTAACCTAAATAAAAGATGATCAAATCTGGTGGAAATATTTAAAATAGGCTTTTCTTTTAGCCCCACCTCAAAGCAGCATGAGCTGAACACAAAGGTTGTAATGTTGTCCCAAAGTTTAATAAACAGTAAAACATTGCAACATGTCAGAGAAATAAATAAAGCTAACGGCAGCTACACGTCAGGGTAGCATTTTATAAATCCCACCGTACTGTAGTAGGCTATACCGGTCTAAATGTTTTCACTTTGGTCTATTTATGTAATATACATTATAACTTATCTATAACAGAGTCAAGATGTCTGTATGACTTTAGTAAACTTCTGAATTCAATTAAAAATAAGTGTAAACAACAGTGCAGTACGTCCAGCTAGCTAGTTAGCGTCACATATTTATCCGTATTATTTCACGAAAATGTACGTTTTAATGCCCCTTGGGTTTGACGTGTGTGACATTAGTTAATTTAAAGTAAGTTAAAACCCAATACTCACATTTATTAGTGATTCGCAACCAAAAACGGGCCGCTGACGTCACAGCCCTCTTAAACCGTGCTCCGCGCTGTAGTGGAAACGCGCCATAACTGGCTGTTTCATTCTAACATAACGCTCCAAATATGACTGTTTCCACTCGGACTTCAATACAGCAACACCATTGTTTGGTTTCCATGTAGCGTGTCTCTTTAGTAGCGTGCACTCCTTTCCTGTAAATTACTAAATAGTTTTTAACTGAAATGATCAAATAAAGTCAAAATGTCACAGTGTTTACAAACATTGACCATACCGTTCACCAGCCCCCACTGTTGAGTAGGCTATACTCTTTGTTTAAAACTAATTGGCCATCGGAATGTGTGTGTCCCAACCCCCCCTGTGATATCTCTTCTCCAGCAGTCTGTAGGTTTGTGTTCGCATATTTATGCTGTCGCAGTTCCTGTTGTTTCTATCGCGCATTGCCGGTATGAAAGGGTCTGTGCCGGAAATATCAAGATAACACGGCAGGGTCCGTTACAGTTTGTTTTCATCTGATTTCAAATAAACAAAGTCTTGGCTTTCAGAATATTAAACTTGTTTCGGCAAATTTAGATGATAAATACAACTATGAAGCTTGGAACGGCATAATTACTTAAGCGGAGAACGGAGTAATTTAACGTTACAGCAGGCATAACAACAGCCGGTGTTTATTTTATTATTATATATAGTCGTTATTCATTTGTTTTAAAGCTCAATAAGGAAGATTTAAACTTTCACACACAGCTTTTTCCAGCGGTATCCATAAATCTCTTAATTTTGACCTCAAAGTGCACCAGATTGATGCATTTAACTTCAATATAAAGAAAAACATCTTCTGTTGTAACAACAATAACATTATAAATAGTAACATAGCTGATTCACCATCCCCCACCCCCCTACTGTATGTTGATGTTGTTGCCTACATGTAAATGGGTAGCATTTAGTACCCCCCTCTGAGTGAATACCTGTTGTACCTGTCCGGGGCTAAGCCCATAGGGCGATGCTCTGATGTCAACCCCCCCGTTGACAATTCACGAGCGTCTAACTCTCTTCCCCCCCCCCCCCCGTTGCACCTTCTAACAGAGCCCACCCACATATCAAATCCCAATTTAACCCCCTGGCCTCTGGAGCAGAATGAAAGAGTTTTAAAAATGTTTACGTTTTGGTAAGTTTTTAGGGAAATGTTGTAATATTGCAACGTTGGCCTTAGGTGGGAGCAGAATTTCTGTATTTCTACTCACATTGTCTGAATAAATATATTGAACAACTAAGGGTTAATTTGCAGGATTGATTGCTTACTTAGCCCTATATCAGTATATAGCATGAATAATAATCACACATCACTCATATTTGTTATGAATAATTATTTATCATTTATTAAATAGTAAGTCGCTTTGGATAAAAGCGTCAGCTAAATGCGATTTATGAAAGCCTCACTCAGGATTTTTTTAACAAGTGTTTTTATTGCTCTTGGGGCATTAAAAACAAGATTTTAACTTTAGTTTTTTATATAATATCTGCATTTTCTCTTGTGAAAAACTAAGTCTTAGTTTGGCCATAGTTATTTAATATATCGCGCCATCTCCTGGTTAAATCCTGAAATTGAAAATCTGGCAACGCCCTCTTGGAAAATAGTGGGAGGGCTTAACATTCCCAGATACTGGTCTTTGGCAGGTCTTAGGCAGGTAACTGGCTGGTAGTAGGCAGGAAGCTGTATGCTGGAGTCTGAAATAAGATGCTCCATCTGTAAATACATATAAGTATTTTTACAGCTTGTATTTAGAAATACTGTGTGTTCATCCATTCAATGTGGCATCTGCTATAATGGGGTTAATGTATGATATAACTTAATAATACAATACACTATATAATATATGATATGATAATTACATTTTAATTTGATTCATTTCTTATTTCATAGTTTCTCATCATTATTATAACAGTTCTGTTTCATATGAGTGTTGAGAGCTGTATCCATAAATCTCTTAATTTTGCCCTCAAAGTGCACCAGATTGATGCATTTAACTTCAATTTAAAGAAAAACATCTTCTGTTGCCAAAGTGCTGTACATATAATAAAAATACTCTACAGTAAAGACACTTTACAGCAAATACAACAGCACAGTTTGTTCAGAATATCAGTATGAGTATGTAAGTTTGACTTTAACCTTTCCAAGACTCATCAAAATCAAAACATCTGTGCAAGTTTTTAAATGTTTGATGTGATAATTCTAGACAGACACCACTCGCGCAAATTCTAATCAGTTTATAAACAAAGCTCTGTTTATCATCCACAAAGTGTTTTTTCTGTGTGTGTGTGTGCTTGTGTGTATGTGTGTGTGTTTCTGTGTGTCAGTTAATATGTTATCTTGCATTGACGGGAGGTTTGCAATTCAATTCTCTGATATTCAGCCCTGCCCCGAGCTATCAATACTACTTGCGATCCTGCTGAGCATAAACACCATTTGACCCAGGTGTGACCCTACGTTGATGCAGGAGTGGACACGCCTGAATAAGTGCAATGCTTCTTTAATAACTGCTTTTAAGATGGCTGCAACATTACATGAAAATAAAAGGGAAGGTTTTAAGCGTGGCAGCATCATTAAGAGGGGAACATCAAACACTCCACTGGGAGATAATCCCTACCAGTTTCAGCACGCAGGCTTTTGGTAATAATCAAAGAATACAGGTAGATGCAGAATAAATTAATTCTGCAGATTAGTGGGAGTGCATAAAAATGAAGGAAGAAGAAGAGAACAGAAGGAAGGGGAAAACACTGGATCAGAAAAAAGCAGCAAGCTTTAAAAATCCAGGAGAGGGTTTCCTGCTGTGAGATCAGCGCCTCCTGTCAGGTAGAGCTGCCAGATCAATAGCACAGTAATCCATACCTCCAAACACAATTCAATACTTTACTCATTTGGTATCAGTTCCTATTAAAATGTATTGATTACATAATGTTTAATACAGTCACAAAGATCTGCCAAATGCACTGTCTGTATTCAAACAGCTTCATGTGTGTTTTAGTGAACACACTCCAGTGACCCAATGCTCAGCACAGGTTTCCTCCTTCAGACTCTTTTTGTAATCAAGAAATCAAATACAGTAGTAACATAATGTTACTACTGTATTGGATTTAATTTAAATGTTACTAACATTACAACCTGCAGATGGATTTGAAATGAAATGCATAAAGTGTGCCATTCTTTTTGGGCACCAGGAGAACAGGCCACAATTTACTTTCCTTGGTGAGATCTGAGACATGAACATGGGCGTCGCAGCCATTATATGAGGGTGGGACAAGTCCCCCCCACTTTTTCAAATGGTTAGTTTAGACCCCCCCACTTTTACTATGCGGAAAGTCCGTGAATCGGTCTATCCACTCGCCGCACTTTGTAGAGCGCTGTGTCAGTGCTTCACTATCAAATTAAATCCATTCCACTTGCTTATTGAGAGAATGCTCAAATCAATGAAACTCCGTACCATGTTTTCACTGCTACTTTGTACCAAGGCAGATTCTCACATAGCGCGCGCATGTTCAAGGAGTGTTGTCATAGTTGGACAGCTCAGATCTGTTGTATGAAGCGATGCCGGTAGCGGAGGTAAGGCACACACACCAAATGTTCAGGAAATGGTTAATACAGCGAAAATCAAAGCTGACGATCTCTTGGTTTGATATTTTTTCTCCCCCAGACAACTTGGACATAAGAACATTTTTTTCAAAGAAGAGGAAAGTAAGTCATCAGCTGGTAGCAGTTAATCAGTTAACAGTGATGGCGGCGTCTCAATTCTGGAGAGGAGTTTCGTCTTTATGTCATGATAGAGAGATACAAATACTGAATAGTTTAGATGAGAAAAGGCATCGAAATGCCAGGTTACTAGTATTTATCATGTAAACAGGGAACATGAATAACCCGATCTCTCTGTGCTCATGTAAACACCATATCCCCAATATGATCATACCCGGGATAATACTCATAAACGGCTTACTGATGTCCATGTAGAGACGCAGTCAGTGTGTTTTACTGGAGCCTCAGTTCGATAAGAGATTATTTTCTGAGTTCTTTAACTTAGGTACTCTCTCTCAAAATGGTAATGTGCATTATGTTTTAATTATACTATATACTCATTCAGAAGCTTTTTGTGTGTGTTTATGTTTTACTGAGTGCTTATAGGCTATTTCCATCCCAGTATTCAGTTAACTATTTATTTTCTGTGCACATTACATAGACTAGCTAATATTCTACCTACTGCTTGGGACTTTGAGTCTTCAAAATGTCCAATGTCACAGACTGCGACTTACTTTAGAGTCAGTTGTATTTACATTCAGTATGACTTGTTATGATTCAATGTGAAAGAGTATACTGCTCAATAAATAATTATCACTTCACCACCTCTCTTGACATCTAGGCACTTGAGAGTGAGTCAGAGGCAGAATACAGGGACAGTGGAGAGAGGTCCATTGCTGAGGTGAGTGATGAAAGGGAAATGACAGTTGAGAGTAAATTGTGATGTGGACTCTCATCCCAGGATTTTAAGGAAATCAGTGGGGATATTGAACAGGAAACATTTCAGTCAAGGGGCATCATATGACCAATATAGACAGAAGAGCAACATTTATTTGAACATTTAAGTCAATGATACCATTCCTAGGTGAACTTAACATCTGTATGGAGTCAGATCAGTCTCAATATTAATAAATGCTCACAGAAGGATTCACAAATGTATTTTGCGATTTATATATAAATGACTCTCCACAACAATATCTCTCAATGCACTCACAAATAATTATTGTTGTATATAAATGTACAAAAAATTGGCATTTAAACTGCTTTTTATTAATTCAAAGACGGCTCTGAATTAATAATCAAATATGTTTCCTTTCTTTACTACTGGATGAAATTACAAAATGTACCCATCATTTTCCTCATGCTAGTATAGCCACATAAAAGTATCAAACCACCTGTTAAAATGCACCAGAATACAGGAAATCTATATATTTTTTTCACCCCCACACCCCCCGTTTAAAAATGTCCCCCCCACATTCAGGATGCTTCCTACGCCCATGGACATGAATATATATGTAAATCCTACAAACAGCACAAAATCTGTCACATATAATCTCACATCACATAATCCTAGATTAATCAAATCAGTTAAAGCAACAACATGAGAATGAATGACCAAACTACCAACCAACTCAAATCCAAACCGAAGAAACAAACGTGCAAAACCAACACACACACACACACACACACACACACACACACACACACACACACACACACACACACACACACACACACACACACACACACACACACACACACACACACACACACACACACACACACACACACACACACACACACACACACACACACACACACACACACACACACACACACACACACACACACACACACACACACACACACACACACCAGTGGCGGCTGGTGCATTTTTCTCCAGGGGGGGCTCTACCAAAATGTAAGCAAATGTATACACAAACTCAAAACATATGTCATATTACAACGCAGGGCTAGCTCAAAGGCACACAGCACTTGTTCTATCTCACACAGGCTCCGCCGTCTACTGGACTCTATGGGTACTACTCTCATCAATGATACGCGAGCGTTCACACACTGAAGTTGTATAAACGTAGCCGGCCAATCAGGACGAGCCTACTTGAATGCGCGCGGAGGCTCACAGTATAAAAGGCAGCTACACCTCCTGACTGTCATCCTTTTCTCTTCAGCGAGCGGGACAACACCTGAGAAAAGCATTTGAAACAAGTGAAAAGTATCTTACCTCCAGGCAAGCGAATGGAGTCGCCACTGCAGGAAACCCGGGCCTGTCCCTCATGCCCGGTTTAATAGCGGGCGCCGATCCCCACCAGCTCTGGTTCGAGTGCCTGGGACCAGACCACGCCGAAGACGAGCTTACGGTGGTGGACGTTGGAGACCAGGATATGGCCGAGGCGACGCCACCAACGTTTGCCATCCCAGCCGTGCGGGTTATGGCTCTGTTTGCTGAGGAGGAAGAAGATCACTTCGCCTCATCGGTGTCTGACACTTCCGGGTGCGGAATCCGCGGAAGTCCACCGCACATGTCTGCCCGCCAGGTCGTGTCGGACTACCGCTCCCCCAACCACTGCCGCCGAAGCCGGTAAGCCGGTTACGGCCCGCCGTGTGATGTCCCTGGCCACAGTGGGATCACGCCACGTGGCACTTTCCAAAAAAAGACCGTGATGATCTCCTGGGAGATCCGAAGGGCTCTTTGGATCGATTTCCTCGGTCACGTGGATGAGGAGAAGTCGTGGTGCGTTCAAGGACCTCCGCAGAGGCTCAGCCCTTTTCATGTCGGTTCCCCATGAGCCAATATTCCTTTCATGGAAGGTTTGGCGGCGGAGAAGGCCACCAGAGAGTACCACAGCTTCTTAGCTGTGCCTCCTCAGCTGTGTACTGACAGAATGGGTCAGGACACTGGGACTGGGTTACTCACTCCAGTTCTGCAGCGTCCCTCCTCCATTCAGGGCTGTAAAAGAGGTACATCTATCATCCCAGGAGGAGATAGGTTTCCTTTCAACAGAAATGCTGGCCCTGTTGCAAAAACTGTGGGTTACGTATTGTAACCCTAGTTCTATAGGCACAGGCGGAGCCCTCTATTGGACTCTATGCTCTCAGACAGAGAGAGAGAAAAAATAGAGGGCCACCAGAGAGTACCACAGCGTCCTAGCTGCGGCTCCACAGCTGCTTGCATGTCCCCTAACACAGTTTTATGGGGAATGGAAGCTCAGCTGTGTACTGACAGAATGGGTGGACAGGACACTGGGACTGGGTTACTCACTCCAGTTCTGCAGCGTCCCTCCTCCATTCAGGGCTGCAAAAAGTTCCACATGTTAAACAGTTACTGAAACTGGTGCAGCTGGGCTATTGGTTCACAACCATCGACCTGAAGGACGCTTACTTTCATGTCGAAATTGCTCCAAAACACAGGAAGTATTTGCGTTGTGCCTTCCAGGGGATAGCCTATGAGTACAACAGACTACCGTTTGGCTACTCCCTGTCCCCACGCACGTTCGGTGTACACCCCCATCGAGAGCGAGGTGTACGTCCCCATCGAGGGAGAGGTGTACGCCCCATCGAGAAGGAGGGCATGTTACGTGCCACTCTGTCAGAGAACAGGCAGACGTCCCTGCTTCAGGCAGACTGAACGTTGGTGCGAGGAAAGGAGTCTAGAGCCTCTGTCCGGTACATTGGGCTCTATTCTATCCTATCTACAGCTAATGGTGGACGAGGGGCTTGCTCATGCCACAGTCAAGGTGTATGCAGCAGCCATCTCGTCCTGTCATGAGGGATTTGGCGGCAGACCAGTCTTTAGCCAACCGCTTATGAAGCATTCTTTGCAGGGGATCAGGAGACAGCGCCCAGTGGTGCATGTCTCCACCCCGCAATAAGAACTGCCATTGGTGCTCGAGGCTTTGGTTACAGAACCGTTTGAGCCTCTGGAGCTCTTCTCCCTGAAAGATTATACAGCTAGACGGCTTTAGTCTTCCACCCCATACATTCCGAACCATTAATGAATGCTTGTGTACACAAAACGGCAGGCAAAACCGTTTTAAATGTGTGTTTCCTGTATGGCGAATACAGCTGCTTTATTTATGTCTGTATGAAGTTGTTGTGAGTGTGAACGGAGCATATACAGGTTAGCTTAGCCTGATCGATCAGTGGCCTGTACTACGAAACCAGTTCAACAGACCCTGGATATCTCTGAGCTATCTTAAAGGGGACCTATGCAAAATGCACTTTTTGTTGTGTAAGAAATTAAAATCAATGTTGATATGGCGTAATTTGAATTAAATACACTGTATTTAATTTAAATCTGTTTTATTCTAAAAACCGAATAATCAGATTGAACATAGTAAACAAACTGTAAATTAAAGACACGTTAAGCGACAGGATTCAAAAGGGTTAGGTTAGGGTTAGGGGAAATTAAATAATCCGCGATCCAGACAGTCTGAATCCACGTAAAGCATGGGCCATCCCGGGACCGGTGTGTGGCGCTCCTCACTGTTCATTTAAACCCCAAGGATGTTTTGTTCCAAGTGTAGAAATCCAATGTTTTTCCTGTTTCCTGCGTGAAAAGTCTGTCCATGTAGGGCTGGTTTGCAGTCCCATGACTTTGAGTGACTCCACTCGGTGTTTAATCAAATGTTTCACCACATGAGTGTCTGTTCTTTTTTGATGTCTGATATTGTATTTATGTTGAATTAGTCTCATTTGGATTGAATTTTTGGTTTCTCCCACGTATTTCATGTGACACTTGGATCAGATATCAGTTTGATATTTTTGGACCTATGGGAGGCCAAGGTTTAATTACCATTGTTGTTTGTAAATTGGTCACAAAATTAATATGTTTGTATTCCAGACATGGTCTCTGCATAATATTTCGGATGGGTTTTAACTTGCTTTGTACCAAAAGATCTTGTAAATTGTGGTTCCTGCGATATGCTGATATGATTTTATGTTTTTGGAGCGTCCTAGTGTTACCCAGGAATTGGACATAATTCTTTCTAAGAATTTGAGTCAAACCCATGCTCTGTTTGGAATATGTCGTAATAATGGGAATAATGTTTGGTTTGTTTTCCTCCGTACCATGTTTGGGATTAAATAAGGTTTTGAAAATATTACGTAAAAAGGAACGAGAATATCCTCGTTTCCGGAGAGCCTGAAATAAGGTCTGTGTAGCCGACTGGAAATCTTGTACGGTACTACATATTTTGTGAAAACGGAGTAATTGGGATCTAATAATTCCCTTATAAGTATGTTGAGGATGAAAACTATTTTTCCAAAGCAGTGCGTGTGCGTCTGTATCTTTGAAGTAGACTTTGAAATCTAATTTCCCGTTAGTCACGAATTGTGGTCCTTTAAAGGTCACGACATCTAAGAAATTGACTGAGTTGTCGTCTGTAACATACTTCACTTTAATGGTAGGATGTTGGGTGTTTAACAATCCAATAAATTGTTCAAATTCTGCTTTCGAATGAGTCCAAATGCCCCAGATGTCGTCCAAGAATCTATAATAGTGGAGAGGTTTTAGTGGTGATAAGGCTAGCGCTGATTCTTCCCAGTCTGCCATAAAGATGTTTGCGTAAGGGGTTAGGGGGAGTTTAATAATCCGGTAACCAGACATAATCTGGCTACGCGTAAAGCACTGGCCATCCAGGGACCGGGTTGGTGTTTGAGTTGGGGTTTCGTACACCGTCATAGTTGTTTTTAGTGTCAGTCGTTCATACAACCTGCCTTATTTAATACACATCATCAGTAGTGGTCCTTGGATCATCGAATGTTTTGAAGTAAGAAGATATGATTCTACACTGTATTGAAGTAAACATATATTGTTTGAACGGGTTTTGATAATCACTTAGAAAAAGAATGTTATTCTCACTTTTAAATTCACTGACTTAGAGATTCTGTGTTTCACACACCAACATTGATCCTTATCACCACTAAGAGCCAGATGCTGTTTCTAAGTCGTTAAAGACATCGTAAAATAGGAAAAGATCCCCTGGAAAAGGTAGGGAGGGTAGATCGGGACGGAGATAAGAATTGACTTTTGACCTTAGGGGACTTTGGAATTTCAAGTCCTGGAGAGAACTATTGAACCCGGCCAGAAGCGAATCCAGCCAGTCAGGGCACTTGGGGAGGTGGTCAGTTTAAACAGCTCCTCCCCAGGGGTTCTCTGATTCGCTTGGGAGAAAAGTGGGAAGGAAGAATCGACAAATCTCCGCCCCAAAGACAGATAGAAATACTGACGTTTGTGTGTGTAAAATTGCTTTTGGGTTTGGTGAGTGGTTGACTCCGTTAAACTGTGTCCGCATCGCATCATTGACAGAAGGCACTCTCTTCTCGTTCGATGGGTGGTTTGATCCCGATACATTTTAGCCGCATCGCATCACGAATCTAAAAGCCCGGGGTACCCGGAGTACTCTGTATAACTTGTATATGTGTTTGATTTCCTACCAGTAAACTCAGATAATTGTTGTAACTTTTGATTCCGGTGTTTTCAATTCCTTTCTTAATTTAATAGAGATCCAGCCTCATCCAACGAACGGCGCGTAGCAGAGGTATTCTACTCCTACAAGTGGTGACTCCCGACGTTTGTGAGCTGATCTCTAGAAAGGAACACCGATAGCCAGGGGACAGAATCCAGTCCAGGGGGAGGACACAGAGATACTGGTGACAACTAAGACCATGGCAATATACAAAAGGTGAGCAGACACCTGTTTTGATTATCAAAAATCTGTGATTGATTATACTAAAAAATTTAGAGTTGTCAGCAGCGTTCTCACTGTTCTTAGTCACGGTGGGAAATACAATACATATTCTAGTTAAATTAGATTATTAGTGCTTAGAGTCGGGTAGTTCAGTCCTTACCTAAGGCACAAAAGTGCTCATAAGAGGCGGGTATTCAGTCCCGTCCTATGACCCACTAACAACGAACGCTGTAACGCTGTAAAAGATGTATGGGGTAAATTCCCCGCAAGTCAAAATAACATTGATTAATGCGGTTAGCTTGCAGTGCGTCTATTAAAGGCTGCAAAAGGCGTAAAAAAGGGTTGCATTCCCCGCAGATCATGATAAGATTGATTAATGCGGTTACCTTTCGTGGTGCTTTAAATGTATAAAATGTCTGTAATTGTTATATGGTGGGTGATAGAGGAGGAGAGAGACGCGACCTCCAACTAATTATTTGGAACGACCGTATCTCATCACAAAACTGTTGTGGGGATAATCAGGCTCATTAAACGTGACGATAAAGAGATTTTGTTGACTGAGTTTTTAACTCTTGACCTGAAGTCGCAATCACCGTGAGGAGATTGTAGAAGCCTACTTCTGGAAGTCACGCTATCTGTTGAAATAAACATCGCACAATAAAAATTTGCCTGAATGTGATATGATAAGGTATGAGAAGCTCTGTGTGATTTTTTAAAGTCAAATCTGTGTAATACTTGAGAGACAGAGAGCAACGAGAAGGTGGTATAATGTCTGAGACCCTACCTCCACCCTACGGAGATAAGGGCTCACAAATGCCACTTATGAGTATCCCATCTAATACTCCTAAAGGAAAACACATTGTTAGACCTGATATTCAGGGATAAGGAATGTTGGAAATAGTAATGGAAGATATTGAAAAATCTTAAACTGGATCAACCAACCATGTTAGTGAACCCTGCTAATATGGAGCTAATACATGTAGAAAGACTAGCAGCAGCTCTGGCAAAGACAATAGGTCCTAGCATGCAAGCACAGAGCGGTAATATGATAAGGGCTATTAAACTGACCCTTTTTGGGAATGGGGATTTTCCGTTACACAACAGAAGACTCAATTCAGGCCTTAAAGAACGCTTTACAAACAAGTCAGGGAGAGTTTAATGTGTTGCTATGTTGCTCAAAAGGGAACTTACACTTTTGGGAAGAGATCTCCCTTTCTCTGTCCTGAGGTGCTGCTGACTCAAAGCAGCATACAGGGTCAAAGAGGGGTCCGTTGAAGTGTGTCCGCATCGCACCATTGACAGAAGGCACTCTCTTCTCGTTCGATGGGTGGTTTGATCCCGATACATTTTAGCCGCATCGCATCACGAATCTAAAAGCCCGGAGTACCCGGGGTACTCTGTATAACTTGTATATGTGTTTGGTTTCCTACTAGAAGTAAACTCAGATAATTTGTTATAACTTTGATTCCGGTGTTTTCAATTCCTTTCTTAATTTAATAGAGATCCAGCCTCATCCAACGAACGGCGCGTAGCAGAGGTATTCTACTCCAACAGTTTCGACCCTTCACTAGACATTCTCACTCAAGGTGGGTCCTGCTAAGGTAGATCAATCCCTGCATACCCTATGAAGGTAAACTTGCTCCTGCGGGGATTGCCCACAGTATTGAGTATGTAAGTCGCTTTGGATAAAAGCGTCTAACAAGTGACATGTAATGTAATGTAATATAAACACAGTGAAGGCAGTGCGTTAAAGGCACAGCTCTTTGCAGCTGGTGCTGCTCTTATCAGAGGCTGAGTTACACGTCCCGCTGCCTCCTGGTGCTGCAGCGATTTCATGAAGTGAAGGAGGTTTTCCTTCCATAAAACAGCGGTGGGCAGTGGATACTGTGAGAGTCACGGACATCAATTCATAGATCAAGGCAGGCTGGTTTACAGACTCTCCTGTTTTGCCGATCCGGTGCTTAAACAACTAGCTCTACACCCCTGGCCGAAATGTCCCTAAAATGAAGTCCGAGTTCAAAATATGTCTCAAATAATGTATGCACTGTCATTTCCCCACATAAACATAACAGTCTGCAATGAAACGGTTATATTTCACCCAGGCTCCGCCCTCTACTGGACTCTATGGGTACTACCCTTACGGAGCATCCACACAGCAGCGTTAAAAAAATCTTGGAGGTGGGCGTATCTGAAGCTTGGGGATTTTTTGCGAGCAAAGCGACCAACAACCAATCACATGAATCTCCCGCCCCCCGACATACGAAGCAAAAAAGCCCGAAGTAAACTGGATATAAACTCCCCAAACAGGCGAAAACCTACCACTGTCTCTGCCACCTCCCTCCATGCCTGGCTCCTCCGGTTTGTATCCCGGTAGGTAAATAGGGACTGGTCATAAAGCACCGGGTGATTCCCTACTGCTATAATTAATTTCTCCTCCATTTTTTGGAATATGAGGAAATGACCTGCGGTATGTCTCTCCCAGCTTACACGCGGTTTGATTGGCAAGCGCTTGAACTGTCAGATTTGCATAAACGGGATTTAATTGGCTGACGCTTCCACCTCAGCTTCAAAAGTTGAACATTGCTCAACTTTTGAATCCTGAAAATCTCCGCTCTGCTTCCCACAATGCAGTTCGGCGAAAAGTGAGGCAAAGTGACGTCACCGCCTCAGATTTCGCCTCATTCTGAAAGAAAGGTGAAATGTGCCAACGGCCGTCTTGGTGTGTGGTGCGAGACGGGAGATGTAGTTCATTGAGCGGTTTCACACAAAAAAAGTGTTACTTCACAGTTTTACAACACATTTTTATTTTTTTGACTTGTAAAATTATCTTTTAAATTGACAAACATCATATGTGTAATTCGTGGCACAATTCAAACGGGATCGAAAGATAATCTTTCTCTCTCCATTGACTTCAATGCATAACTTTTCCGAAATAAGGTCCCATGGAGCTCAACTGGAAGGGGAGGGACTTCGCCTCTCTATATAAGGTGGCCACGCCTCCTGATCCTGTTATCCTTTTTCTCTTCAGCGAGCGAGCAACAACTGATGCAGAGAAAGTAAAAACGTTTGAAAGAATTAGAAAAGTTATCATACCTTCATGGAGTCACCACTTCTAGAGACCCGGGCCGGTCCTTCGTGCCCTGGCTTAATAGCGGGCGCCGATCCCCACCACCTCTGCTTCGAGTGTTTGGGGGACCAGAATATGGCCGAGGCCGTGCCATTCACGTTCGCCATTCCAGCGGGGCGGATGGCTCCGTTTGCCAGGGAGGAGGATGACGAGGACTTCTCGTTGTCGGGCACTTCCGGGTCCGGCGTCCATGGACGCCGGACCCGGAAGTGCCCGACAACGAGAAGTGGCAGAGAATCTTCAAGAGACGATATTGCTTTTCACCGTTGAATGTGAAAACACAGCGTTAATACGAAGGCGCGCGGCCCCGTGAGAGTGGCCGCGGTGCGTTCAAGGACCTCCGTAGAAGAACGGTGGGTTACGTAATGTAACCCTAGTTCTAGAGTGATGTGTGTGTGAGAAATGCATTCAGTGAAAATGATTGCATTTATCCCAGAGTAAGTGTCATCTCTCTCCACAATTCCCCATAATGTCCGTTTTAAAGAGACGGCATTATGACGGTGCGTTCAAGGACCTCAGTAGAAAATCGGCCCTTTCTGTGTCAGCCCCCCATGGGCCAAACTTCCTTTTATGGAAGGTTTGGCAGCGGAGCAGGCCACCAGAGAGTACTACAGCTTCTTAGCTGCGGCTCCACAGCTGCTTGCATGTCCCCTAAACACAGTTTTATGAGGAATGGAAGCTCAGCTGTGTACTGACAGAGTGGATGGACAGGACACTGAGACTGGGTTACTCACTCCAGTTTTGCAGCGTCCCTCCTCCATTCAGGTTACGTATTGTAACCCTAGTTCTAGAGTGATGTGTGTGTGAAAAATGCATTCAATAAAAGCGATTGCATTTATCCCAGAGTAAGAGTCATCTCTCTCCACAATTCCACATTTCCCCATAATGTCCGTTTCATACAAGGTTAATTGGGCACCCATTATGAAACACAATTCCCCACTCGCCGCCCCAGTTGTAACTCCAGTAAAGGAGGCAGCCAGTGGGCGTGCGCATGTGAGTGTGATAAACCGCAGGAAGTGCTGTCAAAGCGCTATGTGGGATATCCGACCGGACAAAAAGACCAGGTGCAGGCACGAAACATACTACCAATAGCAATACCTTGCTTTTAAAATCGTTCTGTGTGACACGAAAAAAAGGGGAAAATCGTGTTGGTGAACACGAATCAATAGATTAAATGTTGTGACTATAACACAAAATGCCGTGAGACTGGGTTGCCACATCGGACACTCTGATCACCTCACTGTTATGCTTAAACCGGCATACAGACCTCGGGTGAAAGTCACCAAACCGTTTTCCAAGGAGATACGTGTGTGGTCAGAGAACAGCACAGCTGCAACTGCAAGACTGCTTTGAAACTACAGACTGGGACATGTTTAACCTGTTAAGACCTGAGCCTGTTTTTCAGGTCTCAGGCTCGAAAATGACATTCCCAGAACAAATGACCATATCTTCCCTTCTAAAAGGGTTAAATTAATAATATTTGTCTCAAAGTAATGATAAACCTGTGAGTTGGATGTAGAAAAGTTAGAATCAATATAGATATTTTTTATTTTAAAGAAAATTCAGATTGAACATAGTGGGGTCATTTGGGTGGATTTTCCATATCTCTGGCCCCCCTTGGTCGATTTTTATGAATGAAATCTCTTTATAACCGCTAGAGCCAATGGAATCGAGGGGAAGTTCACACATAAACACGTTAACAAATAAGGAGTGAGAGTGACGTGTGGCCAAAACCGGAAGCTGCATACACTCTGGTGGCTACCATTAGCAGCTAACTTATTTGCTCCGAATTTTACATAAAAATGGAAATTATGGATTATAAATAATTTTTTCAAACGGACAGTCACATTATCAACCCATGGATCAACCTATACAGCCTCGTTTTTTCTCGTTTTAATGCCATTGAACACGTCTTTTGATCTAATTGACAGCTACGGTGAGACGATCTGCCGTAAAAGCTCCGTAAAGGTACGTGTTGTGATGTCTGTGTTTGCTTCCCCTGTCGCGAGTTCGGATCGCTCAGTGATGATACTATACCCTTTATAATCTGTGGAGTCTCAGCTTTAATCGGATATAATGTATGTGCAGTTACGATAAGTAATAAGGGTATCTTTATCTTGAGTTATGTGCCGCAGTGCGTTAGAATCTTTTCGCTCAGGGGTCATTTAGACGCTTCTTATGAGACTTGTGTTTTGTTTTGGTAAAAATGGTTCGTATCTTCAGTTAGCTGAGATTATTCCCATTAATCTGGTGCTACACATTAATAGTTTCATAAATGTTAAGAAGCCCTGAGACACAGTCTCAAAAATAAAATCCCGTGGCATCCGGAAAGCCAAACGACAGTACACCCGGAAGATTACAGAGCCTGTGGCAGGGTATTAGGACCATCACGGACTACAAACCACCACCACAGACCTGTGACAGTGACACCTCTCTGCTGAACAACCTCAACAGCTTCTTTGCACGCTTCGAAACACAGAACATCACACCTGCGCAGAAAACAACGCCTCCACTCAACGCCTCCACCCAACGACCAGGCTATTAGTGATGGGAATTCCGGCTCTTCTTGGTGAGCCGGATCATTTGGCTCGGCTCACCAAGAAGAGCCGGCTCTTTCGGCTCCCAAACGGCTCTTCAGTTTACCACATATTATACCTTTTATAATTCAATCAAATGTAGCCCTGTTTTGACTAATGATTTATATGTGTACACATATCACTTAAATTATTCAATACATCCTTTGTACTGAAGTATTCAAAAGTAAAAATTACATGTTTAATATCAATTATTTGCTGTGGCCAATTGTTTTCATTGCATTTACAGACCCTTGTATCTCTCTGATACCACCCAATGAATGCACTGACTTGCTTGTAGAACCACGCTACACAAAGCAGATAGCAACACCTATAAAAACTTAAGCATAGACATTTTAAAAAAGGGGCTACTGTATCGACATTTTAAAATTATATTTAAAGAAAAGGCCCTGACAAAACAGCAGGGCTCTATTTCAGTCCTAACTATAGAAAAAAAGACAGCAACAGCTGACATCAAATCTTTGCTGAGCCCAAAGATAATCATAAATAAATAACATAGTGAAAATAAATATATTGCAATGCTCAAAACAGCAGCATCCAACCGTCTCTAATCCTTGGATATTACATGTCACTGCATGCATGCACGGAGCAGCTGTAGCGCGGAGATCATCATATCATTCTGTCTTGTATTACTTAACAAAAAATAACAAAAACAAAAAAACGGCTCATCGCGGGCGCGAGCCGGCTCCCGTCGTTCACTTAAAAGAGCCGGCTCTTTGAGCCGGCTCGTTCGCGACCGACACATCACTACAGGCTATCTGTCTGTCCCCAGGCAGTGTGAAGAGCACACTGTTATGGATTAACACCCGGAAAGCTTCTGGGCCTGACAACCTTCCTGGTCGTGTGCTAAAGGAATGCGCCGCTGAGCTCACAGATGTCCTCACAGACATCTTCAACATCTCCCTGAGCCAGGCTGTTGTTCCCTCGTGCTTCAAGGTAACCACCATCATACCTGTGCCGAAGAAGTCATCACCTTCCTGCTTCAATGACTACCACCCCGTAGCGCTGACTTCCACCATCATGAAGTGCTTTGAGCGGCGAGTCATGAAGAAAATCAAATCTGACCTCCCCCCCTCGCTGGACCCGTTTAATTTGCATTCCGAGCGAAGCGGTCCACTGAGGATGCAATCTCCTCTGCTCTCCACCCAGCCCTGACCCACCTGGACACAAAACACTCTTATGTTAGGATGCTGTTCATAGACTTTAGCTCAGCGTTTAACACCATCATCCCCCAGCAGCTGGTTTGCAAGCTAACAAACCTGGGCCTCAGCCCCTTTCTCTGCAACTGGCTGCTGGACTTCCTCACTGCCAAACCCCAATCTGTACGGGTCGGCAACAACACATCAGGCTCCATCACACTCAGGGGCCCCCCAAGGATGTGTGATCAGCCCCCTGCTCTTCCCCCTGCTGACCCACGACTGCACACCCACCCACAGCTCCAACCACTTCATACAGTTTGCGGATGACACAACCGTGGTGGGTCTCATCAGCAACAACGACGAAACCCACTACAGGAGGGAGATGAACCAGCTGGCCACGTGGTGCATAGATAACAATCTCTTTCTCAATGTGGAGAAAACAAAGGAGATTGTTGTCGACTTCAGGAGAAACAACACCCAACACCCCCACCCACTGGTGGTACTGCTGTGGAACAGGTGAGCTGCACCAAATTCCTTGGGGTGCACATCACTGAGGACCTCTCCTGGAGTAAAAACAACACGTCAATCACCAAGAAAGCCCAGCAGCGCCTCTACTTCTACTACCTACCTATATCAACAATTAAACAACATCTTCCATTTCTCTTCACACAATACATCTCCTTGCAGTATCAATAGTAATTCGGCTGACTTTTACATTTGATCCAATTGGTAGATAGGTTATATTTACACCATAACGGTGCACAGCTTATAGAAAAGGACTTGTAGTTTTTAAAGATATTACTGATTTTCTTTGAATTAAAGAATGTAAATACTGAGTTGAGAGAATAGTCAGGGGTTTTGGGTGATGGGAGACACATCTATGGAATCATAATTTCAATAGCTTACCATTAAATGACGGATATACCTCAGATATTAATGTGTAGAACTACAATATGTGAAATAATATAGCAATATCCAGTAAAATTATTTATTTTGATAACTTGCAAGTTCTAAATGCATCTTTCTTGTTTTCAAAGGTTTTTCACCTACACAAAATGACCCATTCTGCAATTGGACATTTGGTTTAACCTGTTAAGCCCGAGAGACCCCGGTACCGGGGCACTGCCGCAACATCTTGCAGGAAACAGTGTCTGAGGGCATGTTCATTTAATAAACTATGAATGTTCAACACAGTCTCACGGCATTTCGTGTTATAGTCACGAAATTAATCTATTGATTCGTGTTCACCAACACGATTTCGCCTTTTTTTTCGTGTCACACAGAACGATTTTAAAAGCAATGTAAATAATAACAAATTAGAAGGAAAAAGACATTTAAAAAAATACAGATTTAAGTATTCTGACACAGAACGATTTTAGAAGCAATGTATTTATATTGGTAGTATGTTTCGTGCCTGCACCAAATAATAACAAATTAGAAGGAAAAAAAGATGACATAAAATACAGATTTCAGTATTCTGAGGCTCTGAGCCCCATTTCTTTTCCTCACTGACGGCAAAAAAACTCAGACATTATACAATTTAAAATAAAAAGGGTTAGGCTTAGGGTAAGATATTGAGTAAGAACATGTTTTTATGAACCACACAGCTTCTGGTCTTCCAAGACCCGACCGGACAAAAAGACGTGTTGCAGGCACGAAACATACTACCAATAGAAATACATTGCATTTAAAATCGTTCTGTGTGACACGAAAAAAAGGTGAAAATCGTGTTGGTGAACACGAATCAATAGATTAAATTAATTTCATGACTAATATCACGAAATGCCGTGAGACTGGGTTGGAATGTTTTATATCCATGTAACGGGAAGAAACTCATCTAACTGATCTTTTTTTTTTTTTTTTCAAAAGAAAACCAGGGTTGCCAACTTTGGGTACCTGGCTGGAGTGAGATTTTGATATCATGGGTTTAATTCGGTTTAATTACACATATGCGCACGAAATGACTGCTATCGTGTCAGCAGTGGGACCTTAGCATATATATAGGATATATATACAATATATACAAATACACAATAATGGACACAGACTATAAAGGGCACACAGTTTCATTCACTAATGAAAGTCAAACATGTTTGTTTCCACTGTTTTATTGTGTGCCTGTCGCGATAAGCAATTAATGGACTTATCGTACGATAAATAAAAATGAACTCGATAACTTTTCTGACCTCGATAAATTGCCATTTACATGAGGATGTGACTAGCAGTTTGAAAGGATGTACTTGAATTATTATTATATATTATCATTATGTCAGTGGACTAAAATGGTCATACAACGGTGCCGACAATATTATCGTTTATCGCAATAATTTCCGGGAAAATGTATCCAACAAAATTAATTATCGTGAGAGGCCTATACATGAAACACACACACAAATCTACAGACTTACTCCAAACTGCCAAATATATTAATTAACACACTCTCACTCTCATATACTCTTTGACTCTATTTTGGCCTAGTAAGCCTAATAAGCAGCAGACAGCAGACTTTTTTTTATCATTTCTACTGGATCTTAGATCTGCGCATGCGCAATACGGGTCGGCAGTTGCGGCTCCAGAGTATTTTTGTTGCGTAATCTATGTTAGGGCTAACCCATACAGTGGTGGGGCTCAAGTCAGCATTTGCAATGTAATTACATACACGCTCCCCCCGACAGTGAAACGCCACGCGTGAGGTTTAGATGATTTCCCTGTCTCAATCCAAATTGAACTGTATGAAATAAAAAGGCACATTTGTCTTGTAGTAAATAAAAAGGACGACCTGAAGCCAATCCTGCAATTTCCCCACAAGTGAAAGAGTTGACATGCTGAAAACCCATCCCCTGCAGGGGGGTCTGGGGGATTCTCCCCCAGGAGATTTTTTAAAATACTAACATAAAATACACATTCTGGTACTCTCTTGAGAAGAAAAATAAATAAATCTATTACTACACAACATATTTAAAAAAATGAATGCCATTTTTGTTTTTTGTTACTTTGTTCTGAAAGCTGAACCTGCTGCTCCTCACAGAGAGAAGAGGGAAGAGGCTGTGTGAATTACTTTACATTGTGGATAAGGGTGGATAGCCCCCATTGTTCTGTGTGTCAAAATGAAAGACAGCCCACACACCTATCAATCATCAAACCGTGGGGTCTTATTTCATTACGTGTTGATTTCTATCAACACGTAATGTTGTATCGATGTATATAGAGATGTACTACCGCAAAAGTATTCTCCGTCTGGACTTCCTGCAACAACACCACGCCGTTATCGTGATTCTGATTGGCCAGAAGACATTATCAAAGATGTTCTATTGAGAAGACGATCACTGCGTGACAAAAGTTTTCAAAACCGTTTCTAGTCTTCGGTATTCTTGTTTTTGGCGTGAGAATAGTTTGGGCAGCGTGAGAGCGTGAGATTGAGAGTGAAAGCGTGTGTCACACGCCAGATGCGTGAGAGTTGGCAACCCTGAGAAAACCCACAATGCTAACACTGAGCCTCTGAATTAGCAACGAGCGAAAAATGCTAACAGATTACTGCACTGAAAATCACTCACAAAACCTTATTATTTATCTCTTCTCCACATCTATGACATCGATTCACATCGTGAGGTGACACAGAATCGATGGGTACCCTCATTATCACTGAATTATACGAATTTGCGACGTTATAAACAAAAACAGACATCAAAACAGGTGACGCTAGCTGACGGTAGCTAAAAATGCTAACATTTTTACCTTGGCTCTGTAGTCTCTCCAAAGTGGTCTTCAATGGCATTAAATCGATAAAAACGCTGCTGAAGTTAATCCATAGGTTAATCCAATGTGTCTGTGTCCCTTTGAAATGATTTCTGATAATCCATAAGCAATAAAACTGCTTTTCCGTTTCCAGATGTCAGAGCTAGAGATAGGTTCGCTCTGATGCAAAACTGCATGCGCGAAGCCCCCACCTTTTTTTCACAATGAGTGTGTGTGAGGGACTCCCCCTTCGATTCTATTGGCTCTAACGGTCAGAAAGAGGTGTCAACCATCAAAATCGAGCAAGGGGGGCCAGAGATATGGAAAATCCACCCAAATGACCCCAGAAGTGGTTTCTTTTTGCTAAATCTCTCAAAAAATGTCAAATTTCACTTGTTTTGCATCAATCTTGATACATGGTACTTATTATATGTTGTACTTTGGATTCCTAAAGCTTTTAGTCTACCTTACCATCATCCAAGGGTAGTTTTCACTATAAGTAAAAAATAATTTTTGGACGGACACTATAATTTACAGTTTTTTACTATGTAAAATCTGAATTTTATTTAAAATAAAAAACATCTATATTGATTCTGACTTTTCTACATCCAACTCACAGGTTTATCATTACTTTGAGAAAAAAGATTATTAATTTAACCCTTTTAGAAGGGCCTGAGACCTGAAAAACAGGCTTAACAGGTTAAAGAGTGTTTTCAGTCCTCCGTCATTCATTAGCTCGATCAGCTGATCGTCTTGTTGTGATGGGGGCTGGTCTCGACCATCGTCATTTAGAAATGGATCACGCATCCATCCTTTGCCATTCCTCGGGTCCTTTGCAGATGGAAAATAGCGTTCAAATGCATCAGACAGTGATAGCAGGTGGCTGTGTATCAACTCGCCAAGTCCCTCGGCTTCTTCCGAAAAACTGGATAAGTTGCTGAACATGTCAAAAACACCCCGGTTGACGCGATGTGCCCAGGTTCCCAACTTGGCTTTGAATCCGGCGACTTTGTCTGCAAGCCTGAATGTGTCAGCCATCCTCCCCTGCATTGTCAGATTTAATTGGTTCAAAGCCATAAAAATGTCACTCAAGTAGGCTAGTTTTGCGAGCCAGCTCTTGTCACTAAAGTGCGCAGCTAAAGGTGACTGCTTGTCAGAGAAGAATTTCTGTAATTGCTCTCTTAACTCGAACACTCTCGTCAGGGCTTTCCCCTTCGACAGCCACCTCACCTCTGTATGTAGAAGAAGGCGTCTGTAATCAGCATCCATGTCCTCGCACAATAATGTAAACACCCTCGAATTCAGGGCATGGGCTTTGATGTGGTTAATGACCCTTATTGCATCATTCAGGACCGTGTGCAGTTCAGGGGACATTTTTTTGCTTGCCAGCATCTGTGTATCATGCAGTGAGTTGCCTCGCATTCCGGTGCCACTTCTTTCACCCTGGCAGTGAACCCCGACAAATCTTCCTGCACCTCGTCTTGATGCACATAGCGCACATAAACTAAACTGCCTTATTTTCCACATCAGTGGATTCGTCCACTTGAATTGCGTACCATTGAGATGCTTTTATTCTGTCCAACAATTGCCCTTCAATATCCTCGGCAATATCATCGATCCGCCTGGCAACAGTATTGTCCGAGAGTGGAACATGTCCTACCATCCCAGCTGCTTTTTCTCCAAAAAGTTCACGGCAGATGTCTTTGGCAGCGGGCAGTATCAGCTCCTCTCCTATTGTAAAGGGCTTTTTAGCTTTGGCTATTCAGTGAGCAACCAGATATGAAGCCCTTGTTGCAGCGACGCTCGTTGACGTTGTGGACTTTAACACTTGCTTCTGCCCATCCAACTCGCGTTTTTTCCTTTAAAAAAACTCAACTGGTTTGTCAATCAGAAAAGGATGTTTGGTTGACAAGTGCCGTTGAAGTTTCGATGGCTTCATTGCTTCATTACAAAGCATTTCGGCACAACACACAATGGTTTTGGCGCCAACAAATCGCCCGTTGCAACAAATCCATATTTGATATACGAGGAACTGTATTTGCGATTAAAGCTCGTTTTTTTTCTTTTTGGTAGCTTTTTCCGGTTGTGCCTCACCATCTCTTTTATTGGAATAGCCCGCAAAGAAGCGGTTCATGGAAGTTTGCTGAGGTCCACTCATCTCTGCACCTGCGCTCACCTCTACACTCACTGACATCAGCACCCTGACACTGACAGCGCTGTCCAGTCCGGTCGGGTGCTGGTGTCCGGAATAGTTCGCTTGACGGATCATTAGTTCCGGCGGTGTCAAGCGATCACAGAGCTGCCGGTGCTCTCCAACAGCATTTAGCACTACATCGAGATTAAGATTAAACTAACTTCTTTTGGGAACACCCAAATGGAGTTGGCCAGATGTGTGTAAATTACTGTTCATGGTAATTTGAAAACAAATGCCGTTGTTGGACACACACAAACACACCGAACATACACACACACAGCAGAGCTGAGCAGAGCAGATACACACACACACACACACACACACACACACACACACACACACACACACACACACACACACACACACACACACACACACACACACACACACACACACACACACACACACACACACACACACACACACACACACACACACATCATGCGCCTTTGTGACCGTATTGACCGTATTTCCTTCATACAACAAGTAATAGGGGGAATAATCGGGCCATTCGATGTGTGTGTGTGTGTGGTTGAAACGTAGCAGCCTGCCCTGCAGTGGTGAACACAGTGAAGGCGGTGTGTACGCGCTGGTGCTGCACTTCTCAGAGGCTGCCTCCTGATGCTGCAGCCATTTCATGAAGTGAAGGAGGTTTTACAAATAAAAAAATAGCTCTACACAACACCCCTGGCCGCAATGTCCTTAAAATGAAGTCCGAGTTCAAAATATATCTCAAATAATGTATGCACTGCCATTTCCCCACATAAACATAACAGTCTGCGATGAAACGGTTGTCTCCTGTGTGCTCCACTTCCTATTGGCGCACCGGTAACTTTCTCTGCGCACGAGAGGCTGAGACCTTATGCTAACCAATTTTGATTTATTTTGTATGTTTTGTATGAAATAATATGACTGGTATAGGTGCGAACATTTAAAAAAAATAGAATTTTTTTTTTAATAAAATCTTTTTATATATTTATAATTCTGCAAATATTACGATAAACTCACAGCTATTTCGCGGCCCGGCAGTAACACCTCCGGTCCGCGGACCGGGGGTTGGGAACCCCTGGTCTAGACAGCATGATAAGACTGCTGATAAGCCACAGAGAAGGGCAGCTAGCACCTCAAAGAATCAGAGCTGTTGGAGACCTAGTCCTATGGGACGGACCTCTGGGGAAGACTGTTGGAGGAACTCGCCCTGAACTTTTTGAGGATGTTACTGGGTCGGCTCACATGTCCAAGACACATTTTGCCAGGTCAATGAGGGCAGCTGCTGTCCAATACAAGGAGGTCATTGGAAGGCAGCCACCACCAAACGAACAGGTCAATGACATACTCACTTTACACAACAATCGTGAGCAGCTGTATACCATCACAGCAAATGTGCAGCAGATCCTAAAGGCCGGAGGGTTTGAGCTCAAGCCATGGGTGTTCTCTGGTCAAAGTGGGAGGAAGGAATGCGGCAACGAGTTGGAATCGGATCAGAGGAAGACCATGATTCTGCCAAACCAAATGTGTGAGGAGAACAATAAGGCGCTTGGCTTGGGCTACATGGTGGAAGAAGACAAACTCCATGTCATGGTTGGAATAAACTTTTCCAAGAGAAAGAAAAAGATGCAACTTGGTCAAGACCTTCGACAGGAGGAAATCCGAGCCCAGACACCAAACCCTCTTACGAGAAGAGAACTGCTGAGCCAAGCGTCAGGACTGTATGACCCAGTTGGACTGGTAACTCCTGCTAAGCAGAAAGGAGCCATTCTGGTGCGGCGGGCCTTCCAGGAGACAAGAGGCAAAAGTTGTGCAGTAAAGGACACATGGGACATGGCTCTCTCAGGTGGGCTCAGGGAGGATGCAATTAAGCTTTTCGAGGAGTACGCCCAACTTTGCAAAATCAAGTTCAGCAGGGCACTAACCCCCCCATGCTTTGCAGAGCAACCCTGGGGAATCACACTCTCTGATGGAAGCGAGCATGCTTACGGAGTAGTGCTGTATCTAAGATGGAACTGGGACGAGTGGCCAATCAAATCTGCAGGTAACCTTGCTGAAAAAGTTCATCAAACCGAGTCAATCTGTGGAGAGTGTGTTGGAGCAGAACACCTAGGTGGTGGCTGAGAGCCCCCCCCCCCTCCGCTACGCGCCGTTCGTTAGATGAGGCTGATCTCTATTTAATAAAGAAAGGAATTGAAAACACCGGAATTAAAAGTTATAACAATTATCTGAGTTTACTGGTAGGAAACAAAACACGTATACAAGTTTTACAGAGTACTCCGGGCTTCAGGTTTGTGATGCGGTATACAGGTAGACAGACCAGCGAGTCAGTAAACAAGAAGCACGGACTTCAGGTTTGTGATGCGGTATACAGGTCTCGAGACCAGCGAGTCAGCAAACAAGAAGCATTTTACATACAAAAACAACAGGATTCATATTCATATTTTGGGGCGGAGATGTGTTGACTTCTTCCTTCCCATTTTACTCCGAAGCGAATTAGAGAGTCCGTGGGGAGGAGCTGTGTGAGCTGCTCACTCCCCCAGGTGTTTTTACTGGTTGGATTCACTTCTGGTCGGGTCCAATACAGCGAATCAGAGTTCTGACCAGAACGTGAGATTCTGAAGTTCCACAAGGGCAAAGTCAATCTTATCTCTGCACCGATATCCACTCCCTTACTTTCCCATGAAATATTTCACATAAACTATTCCTTCTCAGACAATTAAACATTGTGCACAGATATAATGATGCCCAGAAAGAACCTTGAAAAGAATATGTGTGTGTGTGCTTAGTGGAAGGAGGTGTATGTGTGTGTAACAGGATCTCTGGGTCAGTGAGTTGTAAGTGAGGATACAATATCTATATATGGGATTACTTAAAACAGTTCAAACAATACATGTTCACTAAAATACAATTCAAAATAATACATGTTTACTTCAATACAGTTTAGAATCATATCTGTTTACTTCAAGTGCAAAGTGGGAGGCGGTATCTTCTTCGGGAGTCATTTCTGTAAAGGAGCGAGAAGATGCCCTGAGAGACATTTTACTGTCAGCCCAAGTGAAAGATGTCAACATCAGGATTTTCCCAAGCTATCCTGTCCCTGTGACAAGAGCCCAGCAGAAGACACTGAATCCAACCTCTAAGAAGAAAAGTTAAAAGATCCCTGCCACCATTCTGCACATTAAGGCAGCAGTTGCCAAATAAGTGTATTGTTTACATGCTTTATTTACATGTTTACATGCTTTATTTATTTTGATAACTTGCATGTTCTAAATGCATCTTTCTTGTTTTCAAAGGTTTTTCACCTACACAAAATTACCCATTCAGCAATTGGACATTTGGTTTATACGGAGCCCTGGAGGGTTCATAGAGAGAAAAATTAGAAAACGAGGCCACGTTTTATTAATTTGTGCGCACGAGATGTAATTCGTGGCCTCAATTTAAATAAAATGAGGCCACGCTTTATTAATTTGTGCGCACGATATACTTTCTCGTTCGCACGAGATACTTTCTCGTTCGCACGAGACACTTTCTTATGGTAAAACACATCGAACTGCCCGATTATTACGCCATATTATTAGTTTTATGAAGAATATGTCCGGTCGCCAGGGTGTGTGTGTGTGTGGGCATTTGTTTATGATAGTGTCGTTCGTTCCGGTGTACTCCGGCAGGACTATAGCACTACATCGAGATTAAGATTAAACTAATTTCTTTCACTTGGGAATACACATATAGCTATGGAGAACTCTTCGGATCGATCACCTCGGTCACGCAGTGCTTCAGCCGCTTAGAGGAGGAAAGAGCGCAGCTCAGCCTTATGCTGCCGCTGGCTCTCCCTCAGCGGGGTGAGCGTGAAGTCACGGTGAGGAGGAGAGAGAGGCGCAGGTACAGAGCGCCCACGGCTCCCGCTGCCTCTCCTGCTCCCTCGGCTGGTTCTACGGGGCGGGTTCAATTCCAGCACCCGCGGGGCCAGGCTGGGCGATCCCGACGGGCCTCTGTCCCGGCTCCGCGTCAGCAGAGGGCTTCGGGATGGGGTGCACCGTCCTCCCGGAGATGACGGGCGGTGGGAGGAAGTGTCCCGGCGGAGATGGTTTTCTCCACCCAGGACGCGAGGGCGAATCCCACCTCCTCCCTTTATGATGTGTCAATACTGAAGAATGCTTTTAATAAAAATGATTGCATTTATCCCAGTCTAAGAGTCATTCCTCTCCACAATTACACACTTCACCAAAATGTTGTCTGTACAAATTCCCCACTCGCCGCCCCAGTTGTAACTCCAGTAGAGGAGGCAACCAGCGGGCGCGCGCATGTGAGTGTGATAAACCGCAGGAAGTGCTATCAAAGCGCTATGCGAGTGCAGGGGCATTATGACCGACGTGTTGTTGTTACACACACACCGCACCTAGCATAAAAACTCAGATTAATGCTTTTTTCCCTCTGAGTGGAAACTGCATTATGGCGGAGCGCGCGCTCCCACAAGAGCGTGCCTCGGTGCGTTCAAGGACCTCAGTGGAAAATCGGCCCTTTGTGTGTCAGCCCCCCATGGGCCAAACTTCCTTTTAAGGAGGGTTTGTCGGCGGAGTGGGCCACCAGAGAGTACCACAGCTTCTTAGCTGTGGCTCCACAGCTGATTGCATGTCCCCTAACGCAGTGTTACGGGGAGTGGAAGCTCAGCTGTGTACTGACAGAGTGGATGGACAGGACACTGAGACTGGGCTATTCACTCCAGTTTTGCAGCATCCCTTCTCCATTCAGAGGCATAAGAGAGGCAAACCTATCATCCCAAGAGGAGATAGGTTTCCTCTCGGCAGAGATTCAGGTCCTGTTGCAAAAACAGGCAGTGTCTGTTGTGCACTCTCAGGACAGGGAAAAGGGGCACTATTCCATGTACTTCCTGGTTCCCAAGAAGACAGGAGAATTCAGGCCCATTCTGGATCTTCGCAGCCTGAATCGGCACATTGCCTGCAAGAAGTTCCATGTTAACTATAAAACAGTTACTGGGGCTAGTGCAGCCGGGCGATTGGTTCACAACCATCGACCTGAAGGACGCTTACTTTCATGTCGAAATTGCTCCAGAGCACAGAAAGTATTTGCGTTTCGCCTTCCAGGGGGTAGCCTACGAGTACAACAGACTACCGTTCGGCTACTCTCTATCCCCACGCACGTTCAGCAAATGTGTGGCCACAGCGCTCCAGCCGCTGCGCGACCATGGCATGAGGGTGTTCTTTTATCTAGACGACCTCATAGTCATGGCCAGGTCCAGGGAATGGGCAATGTTTCACACAGCCCAATTTATCCTACACCTAACCAAGTTGGGTTTTGCGGTCAATTGGAAGAAGAGCTGCCCCATACCTCACCAGCAGGTAGAATATCTGGGGGTTTTGCTCGATGCAGGCAGACTACGTGCCACCCTGACAGAAAGCAGACAAGCAGCCCTGCTTCGGGCAGTTTGCAGACTGCGTCAGGGGGCGACGGTGACAGCTTTGACCATCATGCAGACTTTGAGTCTCATGGCGGCTGCTCACTTTGTGGTGCCACTCGGATTATTGCATACACGTCGCCTGCAGAGGTCGTTTATCGGCCTTCGTTTAGATCCCAAGAGGCACAAACAACGTCTGGTGACCATCCCCCCCCTCAGTAGAGAGCAACCTCCGATTCTGGGGGTCCCCAGAGCATCTGCGGAGGGGGGCTCTACTGGGGCGAGTGACCTCCTACATCACGGTCTTCACAGACGCAGCCGTGACAGGATGGCGGGGACCTGCCTAGAGAGAGCTATAGCTGGCCTCTGACAGAGGCTCGGCACAGCAATCTCCTAGAGCTGCAGGCAGTGATGTTGGTCCTACAGCCCTTAACACAGGGCAAACATGTGCTAGTGAGGAGTGACAACCGCACCAGAGTGGCGTACATCAACAGGCAGGGCGGGGTTCGCTCCGCAACCTTGTTGACCGCAGCAGAGAACCTGTGGTTGTGGGCTTCACAGAAGGTGTTGTCTCTAAGGGCCCTGCACATCCCGGGAAGGGAGAACGGGGGGGCCGACCTCATGTCGAGAGGCAGGCCCCTGCTAGACGAGTGGAGGCTTCACCCGGAGGTGGTGAAGCAGGTTTGGACTCAGTTCGGGAGAGCAGAGGTGGACCTGTTCTCCAATTGGCGCAACAGCCACTGTGCCCTGTGGTTCTCCCTGGCCCGGTGGGACAATCCGCCCTTGGGGGTGGACGCATTTGCACACGAGCCATGGCCAAGAAAGCTGCTTTACGCCTTTCCACCGCTGCACCTTATCCCCCCCCTCCTGGAGGGGGTGAGGCGGGAACGTCTGTCAGTTATCCTAGTGGCCCCAGGTCGCCGCTTGGCGCCGTGGTACACCGAGGTGACACAGATGATGGTGGGCCAGCCCTGGACGATTCCTCAGGTCTGGGGGGCGCTGTCTCAGGAAGCAGGTGCAATAGGGGCGTTACCCACTCTGGGCCAACTTCTCCAGGCTTGGCTCCTGAGAGGGACAGGCTGAGACAGGTGGGGCTGTCTGACAACGTTATTCAGACTATCCAGGCAGCAAGAGCAGGATCCACCACAGCCTGTTACAGGCCAAAGTGGTTTGGATATGGAGCTAATTTCCTGCCATAACTCCACAAACAAACTAAACAGGTTTTACAAATGCCTTATGATTCACTAACAAACACAATGTGGTTTGCAAATACAAAACACCATCTACAAACTAATGAATTTAGTTTTGCAAAGAAAAAACGTATCTATCAAACAAACACATAACATTATTCTAATAAATCATGTTTCAGAGACAAATTCAGCATAGGTTTTACAAGTACACAACTTTTTTTTACAAGTGCACAAATTTGTTTTACAACTACAACACTTTGTTTTACAACTACAAAACTTTTTTTTACAAGTACAAAACTTTTTCTTCTCACGGCGGAATATTACTGCCAAAAGTCACGTGAGTGAGTCACGTGACTTTTGGCAGTAATATTCCGCCGTGGCTGGCTCATACACAGTCACACATGCTCACTCACACATGCTACACGGGCAGCAGGGGGCGCTACTGAGTCCATTGGGAAGACGGGAGGTTGAGCAGAGCATGGAACAGCTCTTGCCAGTCTGATGACAGGTGTTATAGTGATAATATTATAAACAAGGTGAATTTAGCGATCACAACGAAAACAGCCAAGACACATATTGAGCCCAGAAAATAAATGTTATTAGGGGCTGTAAATATAATAAGCCTTTGTCTAAAATGGACAACATTGTAACTAAAGAGATTTAAACTATATATACAGCCAGGGGACGTTCGGGACGAATCCCGATGGGCCGGTACTGAAGTGGGCCGGTCGGATAAGTCACTGCTCACCCCCCCTTCCCCCCCGTCGACAATTTCCTCGCGGTATTTACTTGCGGCACCACCGAGGTGGGCCGCTTACTTGCGGTACCGAGTTGGGCCGGCGGTACCGAAGTGGGCCGGTCGAGAGTCCCGGGCTGATTTGTAGTCCCAGTCCGCCCCTGTATACAGCGATTCTGCACTCGGTCAATCAGCTGCTTTTCATTTTTATTCCTGCTATATTCAATGAGTGATACAAATATTTTTTACCACAAGTTCTTAATAAAACTGACACTGTTGGACTTGATACTAGTTGACTGCAACCAGAAATAAAATGAAGTACTTTACTGTGTACTTTGTGAGTAATCCTCTGTCAGAGTCCCCTCCATAGTACATAATGCATGTTTTTTGCTATCTTTGATGAATGATAAAAATAAAATGTTACCATTAGTTCTTAATGAAATTGATACGGTTTGACTTTGTATTAGTAAGCCTACTACTAACAATACATTGAAGTACTTTTACTGTGCATTTTTTGAGAAATACTCTGTCAAAGTCCCCTCCTGTGAACAAAATCAAGCCACTTCTGCTAAGTTTGATGAGGGAATTCTTTTTTGTTGCCATTAGTTCTTCGTGAGATTGATCCTGTTGGACTCAGTACTACTGATACTACCCCCACAAGTACTATGAAGTACTTATTGTGTACTTTTCCAGTAATCCTCTGTCAATGTCCCCTCCTGAGTACAAGAATGCATGTTTTTCTTTTAATAAGCGTTAAAAAACATTTCTTCCTGAGACTGATATTGTTGGACAGAGTATTTTAAGAGGATGGTAGACATGATATCAGCAATACTTCCAGTCAGTACTCCGGCAGCAGCATTTTCACACCTTGGAAAGTCTTTAGAGTCTGGCCTGGAATGGATAGCTGGTCACAAATATCCTTCAGCAAAGTAACACACTCTGTCACATGGTTGCCCTCTTATGATGCTGCTGTCTTTTAATATATAATTATTCCTCTGCCGCTAGTTCGTTCCTCGCAGATTCTTCAGTCTCATCAGCCTCATCCTTCCATCAGTCCCAGTTAACGCCTCCAGCCCACTTCCAGTATCTGACTCCATATGATATTGTCCTGATGCTGTAAGGGTGATGCCCCATGATCACAAAATGACCCCTCTAGAGTGCCAAGGACCTCATATTATGTCTGTCATTAATGTTACATCACCCATTAAATCACCCAAAAAATATTTTTTTCCCTCATCAAACTTAGAAGAAGTGGCTTGATTTTGTTCTCAGGAGGGGACTTTGACAGAGTATTTCTCAAAAAAATACACAGTAAAAGTACTTCAATGTATTGTTAGTAGTAGGCTTACTAATACAAAGTCAAACCGTATCAATTTCATTAAGAACTAATGGTAACATTTTATTTTTGGGTCATTCCAGAATTGGAGGACATTTCATGTCCCCCATATAAAAAATCTAATAATCCATGCCCAAAAAGCTAAGACATGCACTTGTTGTGTTAAATATACTTGTCTTGAGACAAGATGCATATAAAGTTGTAGAAAAAGTGGTTTCAAAATATTATTTAAAATATCAAATAGCTCTCGAACACCCCCTAAAATTGCCCTTTTCTCTTGTCCCAGCTTCTTGGTGACCAACTTGCATGTCAACTATAACATTTAAAATAGGGTTTTTATTTACTTTTTTGGTATTATTCTATTGATATATGTGTCTTGTAATGGTAAAATCAATTTGTTAAATCATAAACACATTTTAAATAACAGTAATTTTGCACAGAAGGTGTGTCCCTCAACATGCGCGCAACCCTGTTACCGAAACCTTTTTAGCTTGGCAGAGGAAGTGAAAAAACTGTTTGTCGCATGACACAGTGGAAAGGACATCAGCAAGCCATGTGCTACTACCATGGGTAGACCAAAACTAAGTCCTCTCTTTTATTTGTAATATATTTCCAATCTTGTCACTCTTGAAGGAGTGTGGCACTCATACAAACGCAACCCTGTTACTCAAATTATGAAACAAAAACAAATTAATTTCAAATGTATCTTTCTTTTGTTAAATATATATAAATATAAATATAATATAAAGTGTGTCCATTCCTTGACAATAGCATTACATTGTGCAGCTAGCATTAATTCCTGAGGTAAAAGCTAAAATTAGCATTGATTTTCAACCCTGTTACTATAATTAGAGTAACAGGGTTAATTCTTCATTGGAAAATATACATTTGATGCCTTAGCTGGGCAAATCACTTTTTTTTATGGTTTATTATCTGTTTTTCCTAAATACATAACAAAAAATAATCAAATGAAAGGTTCATTTTTCAAAAATGTTGGTGTCTAAATTGTCCTCCAATTCTGGAATGACCCTTTTATCATTCATCAAAGATAGCAAAAAACATGCATTATGTACTATGGAGGGGACTCTGACAGAGGATTACTCACAAAGTACACAGTAAAGTACTTCCTTTTATTTCTGGTAGCAGTCAACTAGTACCGAGTCCAACAGTATCAGTTTTATTCAGAACGTATGGTAAAAAATATTTGTATCACTGAATATAGCAGGAAAGAAAATGAAGAGCAGCTGATTGACCGAGTGCAGAATCGCTGTATAGTTTAAATCTCCTTAGTTACAATGTTGTCTATTTTAGACAAAGGCTTATTATATTTACAGCCCTAAGAACATTCATTTTCTGGGCTCAATATGTGTCTTGGCTGTTTTCGTTGTGATCGCCAGTGTTGTAGTCAAGTCACCAATTCACGAGTCCAAGTCACTCTCGAGTCACCACCCTTCGAGTCCGAGTCCAAGTCTGAGTCACCAAGGGAGAGTCGTAGTCGAGTCCGAGTCCAAGTCCGAGTCACCCAAGGAGTGTCCGAGTCGAGTCCGAGTCCGAGTCATCATTACCTGTGTTCGAGTCCGAGTCCAAGTCCGAGTCACCCAAGGAGTGTACGAGTCGAGTCCGAGTCCGAGTCATCATTACCTGTGTTCGAGTCCGAGTCCAAGTCCGAGTCACCTAAGAAGAGTCCAAGTCAAGTCCGAGTCACAAGTCTTCATGTATTAATCTTCGTGGATATATGTGTTGAAATGTAGCTGCTCCTCTACATTGCTTTTATTCTGTCATGTTATACTAATCTGTCTATTGAACTGCTGTGAAGCCAGTTTGGCTACAATTCTTGTAATAGGTGCTATACAAATATAAAGCTTATTACTAATATTAATATTATTATTATTATTATATATAAATAAACTATGTTTAAAATGAGTTACCTTTTAGAGAAGTGATTATATTTGTATGCCAATATTTTCCTATGGTAAAGTTTTCGTTTTGCACTTTTATTTTGATAGTAATAAGATCGGGACTCTTATTTTGAAGGAACTTTTACCGGTTAAATCGGTTTACTGATGAAGATTTAGCCCCAGAAAGCACATGGCTACTTAGCATGCAAAATGACGTCATTCTGCATGTTAAGTAGCCATGTGCTTTCGTGTTATCGGCTGAATCTTTATTTATTGATTAGATCACGTTACTCTGATGATAGTGTTCAAGACAGCCTATATGTCTGAACTCGATGTTTAGAGTAATGTGTTACGGAGCCTTCTCTTCAATATTGTTTCCACATAGAGCATTTTGCGCTGCTCTTTTCCAATGGAAAAAATGGAAGCAGAATGTGTGAAAGCATACAGCACGATGCGGGGTGTGTCTCTAGACATCTTTAGACTGGAATAGCGGGGCCCAGTACGTGAACTCGCCTCGCAGCCGGTGCACACGCCAGGATAGAGGACATCAGACTCCATAGAAAGTCCGAGTCCGAGTCCAAGTCGGAGCGTCAATGTACAAGTCGAGTCCGAGTCATCGTGGGGGGAAAAATTCACGAGTCCGAGTCCGAGTCCAAGTCAGCGTACGCGATAATTCACGAGTCCGAGTCCGAGTCCAAGGCGAGAATTCACGAGTCCAAGTCCGAGTCGCGTCAATCAGTGCGCGAGTCCGAGTCGAGTCACGAGTCCCGAAAATCGGCACTCGAGTCCGACTCGAGTCCGAGTCCAGGACTCGAGTACTCCATCTCTGGTGATCGCTAAATTCAGATGCTGGATCGCTAGAAACCCCGCTGTCATGATCAGGCTGGCAAGAGCTGTTCCATGCTCTGCTCAACCTCCCGCCTTCCCAATGGACTCAGTAGTGCCCCCTGCTGCCGTGGAGCATGTGTGAGTGAGCATGTGTGAGTGTGTATGAGCACAACCACGGCGGAATATTACTGCCAAAAGTCACGTGACTCAGTCACGTGACTTTTGGCAGTAATATTCCAGTCACGTGACTTTTGGCAGTAATATTCCGCCGTGAGAAGAAAAAGTTTTGTACTTGTAAAAAAAAGTTTTGTAGTTGTAAAACAAAGTGTTGTAGTTGTAAAACAAATTTGTGCACTTGTAAAAAAAAGTTTTGTAGTTGTAAAACAAAGTGTTGTAGTTGTAAAACAAATTTGTGCACTTGTAAAAAAAAGTTGTGTACTTGTAAAACCTAAGCTGAATTTGTCTCTGAAACATGATTTATTAGAAAAATGTTATGTGTTTGTTTGATAGATACGTTTTTTCTTTGCAAAACTAAATTCATTAGTTTGTAGATGGTGTTTTGTATTTGCAAACCACATTGTGTTTGTTAGTGAATCATAAGGCATTTGTAAAACCTGTTTAGTTTGTTTGTGGAGTTATGGCAGGAAATTAGCTCCATATTTGGATTCCAGCAATGGTGTGAAGAAAGGAGTCTAGAGCCGCTATCGTGTACGTTGGGCTCTATTCTATCCTACTTACAGATACTGGTGGACAGGGGGCTGGCTCATTCCACAATTAAGGTGTATGCAGCCGCCAGACTCCTCACTCACACCAAATCATGGCATCATATCACCCCGGTCCTCAAAGAACTTCACTGGCTCCCCGTTTCACACCGCATCCAATACAAACTCCTGGTCCTCACCTACAAAGCCCTCCACCACCTGCCCCCCCCCTACCTCACTGACCTCCTCATCCTCTACCAACCACCCCGGTCCCTCAGATCCACCTCAGCCGGTTTGCTTTCCATCCCCAAGGCCAAACTCCGGAGCTTTGGGGACAGAGCCTTCTCTGTGGCAGCCCCGAAGCTCTGGAACTCCCTCCCCCAAGACCTCCGTGAGTCTGAGTCCCTCACCCTGTTCCAGTCCCGCCTCAAAACCCATCTCTTCAAGTCTGTATATCCATAAGCCCCCCCCCCCCCCTCTCAACCAACTTCCTCCTGACTGCTTTTCTGTTTTGTTTTTTGTTTTTCTGTTTTGTTTTTGTTTTGTTGTTGTTTTATTGCCTGTCCTTGTTTGTCTACCCTTCCCCAAATGTAAAGCGTCTTTGGGTTCGAGAAAAGCGCTATAAAAATTAAATATATTATTATTATTATTATTATTTCATCCTGCCATGAGGGATTTGGAGGCAGTAAATACTGCAGTAGGTATCTGACCCCCCCCTGGACATAATGCACTTATGTTTTTCCCATGCTCCTTGGGGACCTATGAAACATGTTGTGCAGTGAGCCCCATACAGGGCCCCACTATTTTTTTTTCCACTCTACACGAGGTAAGCGTGTGTGAGTGTGGGGCCCTGTCTTTCCTATGCCGCTCGCTGAAGAGGGTGTAGGATGACGGTCGGGAGGTGTAGTCGCCTTATATACTGTGGGCCTGCGCTCGCATTCAGGTAGGCTCGCCCCGATTGGCCGGCTCCATTTCATAGAGCTGTTTGACGCTCGGCTTAACCTTGGCGCACTGCCACTCCAACATCCAATCACAGAGCTTGAGGACTAATCAAGGGGGTTTGTCAAGCAAAGCGGATGTTGTAGTCCCAAACGATAGCTGAGGATTATGGGTAGTGTAGTGTCTTTGGCCATCCTAAACTCCCAAAAAACTATTTGCTTCTCCGAATCGAAGGTTAAAAACACAAAAGCATTGTACACAATTTAAAGGGGACCTATCATGCAAAATGCACTTTTGTACGTCTTTTATATATGTGTCCCCGGTGTTCCAGGGAACTCACCAAGTGTCAGAAAACACAACCCTCTCTATTTTCCTCCATACCCAAATCTCTAAAAAAGGGGCTGCAACGGATCTGATAAAAACTGATCCAGATTTGAACACTGTCCTGACGGTGGCGCTACGGCTATTGGGCCAACTCCACCAATCAGGAGGAGACAGCCACGGCCATTGCCGTTCGAAAGCGCTGGAGACGCTGTAGTACATATGCCAGGCCTGTAAGTGGCGCTGTAGTCTGCCACAAAAGCAGTGAAGAAGACTTGGTTACCATGGTTACCCTTCTGTTTATTCTCCGCTGTGGCTTTCTTTCTCCCTCCCTGAGGCAAGCGTTTGCTCCCGCTGCAATGCAATCCCTCCCCGTCGAGGCAAGCACTGTAATTCTCTCCGGTTAGTCCACCAGCAGATGACAAACACCCACCTCTCCGCCTCTTCCAAGGAACGAGGGGACCGTGCGACAGAGTTTCAGTTTCAGTTTGTTTCGCCGGTCAAGATGTCCGTTAAAGTTTAAATCTTCCGGACAAAATTTGAAAAGTGCCGGTCAAAGGTCTTCTTTGTTATTTATTGAGCTTTAAAACAAATGAATAACGACTCTATATAATAAAACACGGAGATCTCTTTTTCTCCCCCTCTTCTGACAGCCCAGCAGATCAGAGCACGTCTCCCCACTCCTGCAGGGGGGCGTGGTCAGCAGAATCAGACCCGTAGACAGCAAACAGCACATAGAGCGAAATGAGGCATGGCTAAAATGCATGATCTGTTTGGTATTTTGAAAACAGAAACGTATAAATATACCTTATATAGGTATGGCCCTACAATATATCATTTAAATATAGCATGATAGGTTTCCTTTAAACCAATCAATGTTGTGTAATTAACAAGGATAAACTGATGTTTTTTAGTGGATGAGTACTGCAGATATATCACTGTGAAATCATTTGATGGTGAGGGGAATACTTCCGGTTTTATTATGAAAACGAGACCGGAAATACTGTTTTCACCCTGTGAGGGTTGACGCCAACTTTACATGGACACTGTGGGGAAAGACGTAGTATATTAACGTTCTCCTGACGAGACCTCAAATCATCTTCGTAATATCTATCAAACTATAGATCCTACACATCCACTGGACGTGGATTCTAAAAGTACAATATACACTTCTCGCTAGAAATCAAATCAAAAAGCATTTTAATGGCCAAACTATTCTACAATTTAGGATTTTCCAGAGAGGGTTATTTGTGAATAAATGAAAAGCGTTTGCAATCAACGGGAGCATATGCCGCAAATTGTTGTTTCTTACACGACCACTAGAGGTGCTAAACTTTAAAACGTGACTATAGGTCGTAATAAGCTGCTGAACAATCAACCTATTTGGTCGTTTTTTGGAGGAGGACAGGCTGTTCTTTGTAGAAGACATAAATGTCTTTAGTAGAGTTTTTGTCTGTACGAGACTATATTGTTCGTATAATGACTGTAGTTTACTGTAGAAGTTAGTGTATGTAGTAAATCAGATGCACCTGCCATTAACAAGACCTGCTATACCTAATATAATAATAATATCTAATTTCTTTAGAATGTTCAAAATGAATTTAACATTTGATCATAAAAATGTCAGATATTGATTCATCATCCTCAGTAACCTTAAAAACCACACCAAATTATCTAAATCGGCCCCTGGGCATAGCTTATAGCATAGCATATTTTGGCTTTATACGGCTAATTATTTATTCCTTCAGATAGCCATTTTAATGTATTTTTTAGCCATTGTATCTACTTAGCTGTAGTGCCTGTTTATTATCAACTCTATTTATGATTTGTTAAATATAAATATTTGTATTGATATTAATTATCAATAATAATTATTGATAACAAGATTTGCTCATACAGCGAACCCCAACACTGAGATATTTTGTTTTGTTTTCTGTTTTTAAGAAGAAATACATCTTCAGTAAAAACCCCTGGGATCATTTTATTTTTATTTAACCTTTATTTAACCAGATAAAAACATTGAGATAAAATCTCATTTTCAATGCTGACCTGGCCAAGAAGGCAGCAACGTTACACATAACACATAACACAAACATATAAAATACAGAGAACATAACTAAGGAAACAAAAGACGAAAAAGCAGTCACTACATTGTGCACATTAGGACAGTAAGAAAAGTACACTACTTGTTACTGCAAGAGCAGCTGGTGGTGAGGACTTCAGACAACTTCAATTTAAAACATGCTATAGAGACAAGTGCCATCAGTTTTAGGTTTGATTGAAGGTCATTCCAAGACCAAGGACCATAATAAAAAAGACTCCTTTTTCCAGCCTCAGTCCGTACAGTAGGTACCTGGAACCGTATCCAGGCACTGGATCTGAGGTTGTAAGAGTCGCAAACTGGGGCAAATCTGACACATATGTAGAGTGGAAGCTTACCTAAAATGGCTTTATACATTAATAAAAACCAGTGCTGCATCCTACGCATAGTAAGTGAGGACCATCCAGTTAGGCTACAGTGTGCAATGATGAGTCCTATAGGGTGCATTTGATATATAACGCAGTGCAGCATGGTAAAGTGGGTCAAGTTGGGCCAAAACAGTGGGACAGGCAAATCTATAAATGGTATCACCATAGTCCAGCTGGGACAGGAATAAGCCAGAGACCAACCTTTTATGGGGTGAAATTGAAAAACAACATTTAAGTCTGAAAAGATATCAGATATGGTAGTGAAGTTAGTAAACATTGAGAGACAGGCTAATTACATAAAAGCAGCAAATGTTTGACCTTTGGTCTATCATCACCACCGGGACACATTTTTATCACTGATAAACAGCTTCGCGTCGGGCTCCCTGATCAGCCTGTCTGTCGGGTGTTCTTTTCCCCATAATGACTGCCTCGCTACACATTATCCCGCTTATTACACGGCCATATACTAAACAAACTAAGGAATCGACTCTTTATTTTATTGACTTAAAAATGATCGTATTCCTACCGCTAAGAAAAAAAAACTCTGTTCCACGGCGCACCAACGGCTGGAACTGCGACAACAACAACTTTACGGCAGCACTGGCCAACTCTGTTAACAGTTTCTGATCCACTAACAAGTCCTTAAACACTGCAGAGCCCACATCGTGTTCCTGTTAGTGTTTACTTCCTCTCTGCCTTCTTCTGGTGATTTATCTGATGTCCAGCGCTCCGTCTTTTAACCTCTTTCCTTTCTCTTTCTTGATCCTCCTTAGCAATGATCATTATAGTCCTTGACGGTCTGTACTACTGTATTAACAACGTGTCACATGTTCTGAATTGACCAATCAGAATCGAGTATTCAACTAAGGTGTAATAAAAGTTGTTATGCTATACCACATCGCCCTTCACTGGATGTATAATGAGCTGCACTAAACTACATTTTAGCATTTAAAATACCTAGCCATTATTTTGCGGTTATTTTGGTGAAAGTAACTCAAAAGTAATATAAAAGTAGTGTAACTCATTACATTTCAGAGACAGTAATATTGTAATGTAACTTATTACTTAAAAAAGACAGTAATAATATGTACTGTATTACATTTTGGAAGTAACTTGCCCAACACTGCTGACAACGGCTTTAATCCATGAATCTTAATGGCTTGATTTGCCTAAATAATGTACGGATGTATCGTATCTCATGATGAACTACAACATGCAGATTGTCAGGGACCACGTCGATGCTCCTGAGGAGGAAACCTTTGTTTTAAATGATATCATAATCTCTCTCTCATCTCTGCATACGTCATATTTTCAGTTTCCCTACTTATCAAGCTTTTGAAATATGAACATACGTCTTTCAAACGATGTGATAAAACGAAAACTGCAGCATGACCAGTCGGACTTGTGCTCAGTAATATTTTCAGACACATTGAGTATAGGTGTAGCACAAACACTGCATTGAAACCTTAAAGCTAAATAAGAAGAGAGCAGCGGCAGACATATTTTTCTTCTTTTCACAGAAACTTTAAATAACAACATTGCAAATATCTTCTGCTTTAATCTTGGTTGATGCTATCACGTTGATGGAGTTATTAACCTTTACAGGCCTGGTAGCACCAAGAGGCGGCAGCCAACATGTCCTTGCATTCGTATCTATGAATAGGCCTGCCCTCATTCGGTGCGTGAATGCATATATGCGGAGTCGCAGTTCTTTCTCACACACACATGCGGTGGTACAATCACATTATTCACTGTATGGTCCATAAACTGACATATTTTCACATCATGGCGGCCCTTTCTTACCCTCTCAGCAGAAACATGGCTGGGGGATGAGATCTGAGCAGCGATGATATCTCTGGCTTGGATGGTCGCATCCTCCCCCGCTAAGTTAACACCACAGCCCCAGTGGAAGTGGAGTGTGTGTGTGTGTGTGTGTGTAGGTGTGTGTAAGCCATTTGAGTATTTATTCCTGTCACGGAGGTGATCTCTGGGCCCATAGATCTCGGCCTCCGTTACGGGTTGTATAGCTTCATTGTTGTTGATTGTGTTCACCTGGTGCCCTGTGTTGTCTCCTCCCCCCTCACCTGTGTCTTGTTGATTGATTAGTGTGTGTGTATTTAGGCTCTGTTTTCCCTGTCAGTGGACAGGTAGTGTGTGGGAGATCCTTGTGGCTGCTGACTGTGTTCAGGGAGGACAGTCATATTGAGGCTGGTGACTATGTGCACATGAGAAATAAATGCCCACACCGGGTTATATTTGAACTCTCTGCCTCTGCCTCCTTGCTTGGTCGGGCCGCTCAACGGTCAGCTTCACAATTGGTGTCAGAAGTGGGATTTACCAAGTGAGGAGGTGAAAATGACGGGAGGAAAAAAGAACGCCCATAGAGAGGAGCCAGATGACGGTGTGGCTATGCCTGGAGCTGACCAGGGGTCCACGGCTGGTAAACCAGGGGACACGTTTGAGGAACTGAGGGAGATGATGAGATCACTCATGCAGTCCCAGACAGCCAGAGAGCAGCAGTTCGCACGGATACAGGAACAGGAATCCATAATAAAAGAGGAACGGAGACTCCGGAGGCAAGACGGAAGATTGGCTGAAGGCTCGACGGGCACTAACTCTGATGCGGAGGCAGCAAAGATCCTGGCGGAGAACCTGAGATTGATGCGAGAGCAGAAAGAGAAAGAGGAGCAGCTCCGGTTACAGAGGGAGGAAGAGGAGAAGCGCTTAGCGGAGGAGGCTCGCCTGATACGCCTGGAGGAGGAGCGGGTGAAAATGGTCGAGAAGGTCCGTCAGGAGAGAGAGCGCGTCATGCAGCAGAACCAGCAGGAGCGCCGGGAGAGGAAGAATCAGATCCCGAAGAGGAAGAAAGGGAAGCGACTTTGATTTCACTTGTTAGATATATGGTCAAACTAGTTTGGCACTCTGCTTTACTAGTTAAATAAAACATTACACTAGTCACTCTTTTTCAGCAACTAGTGGCACTTTTGTCCGACTAGTTAGCACATAAGCCTTACTAGTGACACCAGGAGCAGCACTTGTAGCACCAAAGTCCCAACTTGTAAGCTTTTTGATGAACTAGTGACCCTCTGACCGTACTAGTGACGCTAAAAGTCTTACAAGTCAACTAGTGCGCTGCAAAAGCTCTGACATGTTAACTAGTTACACAAAATAAGCAGAACTAGTTAACTAGTGGCATACATTTGTCTGCACTAGTTAACTAGTAGCACCCATAATCACTCACTAGTTAACTAGTAAAGGCAAAAGGTTCACTAGTTAACTAGTTGATGCCTCTTTTGACCTTACTAGTTAACTAGTGGGGCTCAAAATGTCTACACCTTAACTAGTGAACCCTTTGCCCTTTACTAGTTAACTAGTGAGATACATTTACATTCAACTAGTGGGGCTTAAAATGTTCACAAGTAGTACTAGTGGATCCCAAATGTGCACTAGTCGCACTAGTTGCACAGAATGCTAATGAGGAGGAGGGGAAAGAATGCATCGAGGTCTCCTATTGGCCCTAAGCTATAGAGCGCCACCCAAATAGTTTATTTAAGAGCTTAAATACACTGTGTTTTAAAATACAGTCATGACCATATTTACAAAAATATAAAACAAAGGTATTGTTGTAATTATGATCATATGACTGTATATCAAATTAGGTAAGAACATTGAAGACTTTCTTAAAATTAGAAAGTTGCCTTAGGACTGCAGACAGGAATATAGATCCTCTTTAAAGGGCCCATGTCATGGCCATTTCCACTGATCATAATTACATTGTTGAGGTATACTAAAATAGATTTATACTGTGCAATTTTCCAAACTCACATTGGTTTCGCATACAGCATCTCTGTCAAGCATGTGTATTCAGCAGTATTCACTTTCTCCACTAAACGACTCGTTGGAGCTCTTGCCCCCCCCTCCCTGTGAGCCTAGTGTGCTCCGATTGGTCAGCTCGGCCACTCGTTCTGATTAGTCAACCACCAGAGAGGCTGCGCCCATGTCAGTGCTTTTCCCGGCTGCTCTCAGCGTAACATCAGTCTTATCATGGCGTCGGTACAGCGGTATATTTTATATACATATATATTTTTAACTGTTGTTATAGAAGAGTGTGACGGCCTCAGGGCCTTTGTCTTACGGTGGGGTGGAGCTGAAGAGGGTAATCAGCGCGATCACGGACACCTCCGTAGCCGGTGCTATTAATCCCAGCGGCCCGGAGTCTCTCTCCAAAGCGGCTGCAGAAGGACGAACTGAGCGACCCTCTCCCCTCGACCACCTGTCTCTGCATTTACTACAATAAATGTGCCGTGGTTTTGTAAACTCGTGTATGTCTCCTTGTATTTCCGTTGTGGCCTACGAGCTACTCTCATAACAAAGAGTAAGTTATTTTTACCCGTTATAAACTACTACTGTTTGATGAGAAATCAAATCATGGTTTGCTATATATGAATTCAGGGAAGAAAGGATAGGCCTACTAAGTATTTCCATTAAACTTTATTTTTAGAAATGTACAAAATGAACATAAATATACATATATACACGGTATATCATCCATTCCTCCTCCTCGCATCTTGCCTGCGCACAGTCGGTGCGGTGCCTTTTAGCACCCTCAGTAGTAGTAGAATCCCTTCCCCGTCATGGATTGTCCGCCAGGATCTGGCTGGACGAAATCAAATGCAAATCACAAAATATTAGAGAAACTTAGTTGTTTTAGATTCGTTAGTAGTAGTTGTGTAATGAACAGCTTGCCTGCTAATATGCTAACCTAGCTTTGTTTACCTTGGTAGCTAACACGATATGAACGTTAGCTTGGAGGAAAGGCAACTATAATGCAGTGTAATAAAACTACTATGAACAAAAGCTAGTGGTTCATATTAGGCTAGCAATAACGTGTTTATAATTGCAATCGTATACGGGTATTCTGCTACGTTCGGTCATACAATGTAACTTGCATGAATACATTGTTTTGCGCTAGCATACAGCTAGCCTCGTTAGCTACATGCAGTATATGTACGGTCACAATGTACGGTAAATCACAGTACAGTATACTGTATGAGTATTCCGTGTGTGTGACTGCAGACATTCTCCTGCCATGACAAACATGTAAGGCCATCTGCTGACATTGTAGTTGATATATTTAAACGCTAGCAACGTAGCATCACAAAAATGTTTTTCTGACCGAAACTAGCTCTAGCTCCGTGTGTTAGATCGCTACGCCAGCTATAATGTAATTACGTTTCGCGACTGACCGGCAAATCACCCGGAGTATACTGTCAATAGGTATTTTGTGTGTGAATGCAGACATTCTTCTGCTATGAGATACATGTATGCAAGGCCATCTGCTGATATTAGAGTTGATATATGGAAACTCTAGCAACTTAGTTAGCACTGTGTCAATGGCTTAGCAGTCCAACACAGTTTACACATTTAAACAGTCTTGTTTGATAAATACACAAATAACAATGCAAACTTACAGGTTGTATACCCAGATCTTCCCCTGCTCCAAACGGTCCAAACAAGCTGTGCATATCCGGCCTCAAACTGGGCAATGTTTTGGAAGCTTTCGTCTGTGAAATGCCGGTTCTTCGAACCTCTGGAGGAGGAACACGACGCTGCTGGTGTGGCCATAGCTCTTCGGGATTGGTCCATTTCGTTCCGGGTACCGCATGACATCAGGCGGTACCCGGAACTAAATGGAAGACTCAAATGGGCAGTGACGTATCTCCAACGAGGCGTTTTGGGGAGGTATTTTCTGTGTTAGAGTTTTACTCGCTACAGGGTGTACTTTGAGGGTTTTGACTCTGCACACCGTTTACATGCATAAAAACCTTCATAACACACAAGGGGACGGGTAATAACCGGAAAAGCATGACATGGGAGCTTTAAAACATTTTATTAAGCTGCAATTTGTAAGGTGCTTGGATTAGAATAGCATTGTGATAACAGAGTGACATTAGTGATGGATAGAAAGAGGAAGTTGTAAGTTGTAATCATTATTTGTAATACTTTCTGCTGACACTACTACCCTAATGACCAGTCGCCACTGCTTGTTTGATAAATACACAAATAACAATGCAAACTTACAGGTTGTGTACCCGAATCTTCCCCTGCTCCAAACGGTCCAAACAAACTAGGAATAGCATCGTCCTTCAGTTTCAAATGCTGTGCATATCCGGCCTCAAACTGGGCAATGTTTTGGAAGCTTTCGTCTGTGAAATGCCGCGCACACAGTAACGTTCTTCGAACCTCTGAAGGAACAGTGTTAAAAAGAAATTTCAACCACTGACTTCGTCGTGGTTCTTCCGTCGGTAGGACAAACAGCTCAGATTTCTCCTCACATTTCAGGAAACAGGTCCTTGGCAGTGGCATGACTGGATCGATTGTGAACTGAACCAGAGCTTCCAACAGTAAATGTTAGGCTGGCAGAGGGTGCGGCCAGCGCCGCTGGGTGTGGCCATAGCTCTTCGGGATTGGTCCATTTCGTTCCGGGTACCGCATGATGTCATGCGGTACCCGGAAGACTCAAATGGGCAGTGACGTATCTCCAACAAGGCATTTTTGGGAGGTATTTTCTGTGTTAGAGTTTTACTCGCTACAGGGTGTACTTTGAGGGTTTTGACTCTGCACACCGTTTACATGCATAAAAACCTTCATAACACACAAGTGGACGGGTAATAACCGGAAAAGCATGACATGGGCCCTTTAATTATATTTGTGAAAATTAAAAAAAGGGAGATTTCAGTGCTTTTTTCGCATCTAGACCACATTGGACCAGGTCCTAATCTAAAACCCTAAAAATGTTTGGTTTCTGTGACCAGTTACACTCATTAAGGCCATTGTTTCCCTTTATAAGTGCAACTACGGAAGTGGATTGGAGTCTTTCTCTCTGACATGTTAACTAGTTACAAAAAAGAAGCACAACTAGTTAACTAGTGGCATACATTTGTCTGCACTAGTTAACTAGTAGCACCCAGAATCACTCACTAGTTAACTAGTAAAGGCAAAAGGTTCACTAGTTAACTAGTTGACGCCTCTTTTGACCTTACTAGTTAACTAGTGCAGACAAATGTATGCCACTAGTTAACTAGTTCTGCTTCTTTTGTGTAACTAGTTAACATGTCAGAGCTTTTGCAGCGCACTAGTTAACTTGTAAGACTTTTAGCGTCACTAGTACGGTCAGAGGGTCACTAGTTCATCACAAAGCTTACAAGTTGGGACTTTGGCTCTACTAGTGCTGCTCCTGGCGTCACTAGTAAGGCTTATGTGCTAACTAGTCGGACAAAAGTGCCACTAGTTACTGAAAAAGAGTGACTAGTGTAATGTTTTATTTAACTAGTAAAGCAGAGTGCCACACTAGTTTGACCATATATCTAACAAGTGAAATCAAAGAGCCGTGACGTGATTCAAGATGGCGCCTGTGTCGGCTCGCCACTCGCTCAGCTCTCTACCTTTAGCTATCCTGTTTTTGTTTTATGTTTGTCAGAATGTCTCTGCTCTGCTCGTTTATGATCGCCAAGCTCTCCTCCACCTCAGACCCTCACTGGAGTTGATATTGCTGCCCAAACCTACATCTGGCAACCATAAATCGTCCCCCCCCCCCTCTACTGTCGAATATCCCCACCTACCTGCGCCGATTGCCCTGCATCCTGCCTCGCCGAAAGCGCTTTAGACGATGGGGAAAGCGTGGTGGTGCACTGGTCCATCTTAAGGCATACCTGACAGCTTCTTCTGGGACTTATCCACACCTCGGATGTCATGGCCCTCCCGCTGCACGCCATGTGAGGGATCGGTGGATTCGCCCCGTTTTTCCGGAGCTGCGGACTCTGCTGTGCCCACTGGCAGCTCCTCCTGCCCGACTGACTGCTCTCGGCCCGCGCGGCGTTCAACACGCACATCTTCGTCAGCTGAGACTCACTACACCTTCGGCAAGCCCGGAGCGAAAACTTTGCATGGCTTTGCTAAATGCTAGGTCGATAGCAAACAAAACGTTCCTGCTAAACGACTTCTTCACCTCTCGTGAACTGGATTTTATGTTCCTGACGGAGACCTGGGTCCACGCTGGCGAGTATACACCGTTCTCTGAACTTCTTCCTCCTGACTGTACATTCTTCAGCTCCCCCCGTGCCACCGGCCATGGTGGGGGCATAGCATCAGTGTTTAGAGCTAGCCTCCAATGCCGATTGCTTCACCCTGTAACTAGCTACGCTAGCTTTGAGGTGCAGCTTTTTGAACTGAACCCGGCTTCGCCGATACTCTGCGCAGTCGTGTATCGTCCGCCAAAGTGCAATAAGGATTTCATAAATGACTTTTCTGACTTTCTGTCCGGGATCATGGTGAAATATGATCGTGTTTTGATCTCCGGAGACTTCAATGTCCATGTGTGTTGCGATTCCAAACCTCTGGTTAGGGACTTTTTAAATCTCCTTGATTCTTTTGGTCTCGTTCAGTCCGTGGCTGGCCCAACACACGAAAAAGGACACACTTTGGACTTAGTATTATCGTTTGGACTGTCTGTATCTGTGGATGAAATATGTGCAGCAACGCGTATCTCAGACCATTTACCGGTTCTGTTTACAACCTCCATCCCTTCCGCAGGAGTCGAATCACGTGCCCCGGCGCGTCGTCTGCGTTGATTAACCCCTTGACTGCCTCACAGTTCTCTGATGTTTTGAATGCTTCTCCGATCTGTAAATTAGATGTGAACTGTGCTTTTAATGCTGATGAGCTTATCTCCATGTTTGACTCGACATGCACACTAATACTGGATTCTGTTGCTCCTTTTACGCTTAGACGCACCAAAGTTCTCTCAGAGCCGTGGCTCAATGACTGTACTCGTGCTCTCAGACGCGCTTGCAGGCGTGCAGAGAGAAAATGGAAAAAGGATAAACTCCATGTCTCCCTAGAAATCCTTCGTGCTTGCCTTTCTGACTACCAGACGGCAGTCAAAGCAGCCAAAACAGAGCACATTTCTCTGTTCATCTCCAAAAACAGCCATAAACCTCAGGTTCTTTTTAATGTCCTCAACTCTATCATTAATCCCTGTGATGTTTCTTCTATTGTCCCATCGACTACTCTCTGTGATAAGTTAATTACATTTTTTATTGAAAAAGTATCTGCTCTTAGGCTAGCCCACACTAGTGCTACCCCAGATCCTGCTACTTTTCTGTGCCTTGCTGTCCTCGACCACTTTGAGCCTGTATCCCTCTCTTCTCTCTCGGATGTAGTCAAGCACCTGCGGCCGACAAACTGCACCTCAGACAGCATTCCCTCTCGCCTTCTCAGAGATGTTTTTGATTCAGTTGGAGCAAGTATTTTATTACTTTTAAACACCTCTCTTAGCTCAGGATGTGTCCCAGCTGCCTTCAAACATGCCGTGGTTAAGCCACTACTTAAAAAGAAAAATCTCGACCCCTCCATTCTCGCAAATTTTAGGCCCATCTCCCAGCTACCTTTTTTATCAAAAGCCCTGGAGCGAGTAGTCTACGCCCAGCTGCAGTCTTTTTTAACCATCCATGAAAAGTTTCAGTCTGGCTTCAAACCCATGCACAGCACTGAAACAGCCCTTTTAAGAGTTTTTAATGATCTGCTCCTAGCCGCCGACTCAGGTAGCCCAGCTGTCCTGGTGCTGTTAGACCTGACAGCTGCCTTTGACACTGTGGACCATAGCATCCTGCTGTCACGGCTTGAACAGTCCGCTGGCATCACAGGCTCTGCCCTTGCATGGTTCAGGTCCTACCTGACAGACCGTAGCTTCTCGGTACAGCTAGGTGCCTTCTCCTCTGCCAAAGCCCCTCTTACCTGTGGGGTTCCCCAAGGCTCGATTCTGGGCCCCATCCTTTTTCTACTGTACATACTGCCCCTAGGTTCAATTCTCACAAAACATAATATTCCCTTCCACTGCTACGCCGACGATGTACAGATATATCTGCCTCTAAAAGCAAATGTCAAACACTCACTACAGCAGCTGATGGACTGCTTAGCAGAGATAAAATCCTGGCTGAGCAAAAACTTTCTCAACCTCAACGAGAGCAAGACTGAGGTCATCTTTTTTGGACCGCAACCTCCAGCCTCTCCGGTTGATATTCTGGGGTCTCTCAAAAAAAACATCCTCCCCTCGGTCATGAACCTTGGAGTGACCTTCACCAGCACTTTTAAATTCGACAAGCAGATCAGCACTGTAGTCAAATCCTGCTTTTTTAAAATAAGACTATTGGCCAAAACCAAGTCGTATTTATCTTTTAATGACTTAGAAAGGGTTATTAACGCCTTTGTAACCTCGAGACTGGACTATTGCAACGCTCTGTATGTGGGTATGGACCAGGCCTCAATTAAACGCCTGCAGCTAGTCCAAAATGCAGCTGCACGTTTGCTGACTGGCCACAAAAAGCGTGACCACATCACCCCTATTCTGGCCTCACTGCACTGGCTTCCAGTTCGGTTCAGAATTGATTTTAAAATCTTTTTATTTGTTTTTAAAGCACTAAATGGGCTGGCTCCGGCCTATATAGCTGAACTCCTCGAGCGCTACACCCCAGCCAGACCTTTAAGGTCTGCTGACCAGCTGCTGCTGGTAGTGCCCAAGACCAGGCTTAAAACCAGAGGGCACCGAGCCTTCGCAGCAGCTGGCCCTAGGCTCTGGAACACTCTGCCCCTCCATGTGAGGTCGGCCCAGACCCTAGGGGTTTTTAAATCCACTCTAAAAACACACTTCTTCTCTCTGGCTTTCTAGTTAGAGCGGAGCACGACTCCTGACTTTTCCTTGTGTTTTTATTTTAATTTTGTTTTTTATATATATCTGTTGTAACTTATTGTCGTTTATTGTGATTGTAGTAATGTGTTTTTATTACATGTACAGCACTTTGGCTCGACCAAAAATCGCTTTTAAATGTGCTATATAAATAAAACCTGATTTGATTTGATTTGATTTGAAAGAGCCAACTAGTGCAGGCAGCTGCCGTCTGATATCAAGGATATGGAATAAATACTCAAATGGCTTGCCATACTTACATGTAAGAAAAATGTGTAACATGTACGGTCAAAGTCTAACATGTTCATAACAGAACCTGACTAGTGAGAAAAAATGCCCTCCACTAGTTAACTAGTAAGAAAAACATCTGTGTCACTAGTTTACTAGTGACTCCTCTAAGGCTTCACTAGTTAACTAGTGAGATAAAGTGTGTGTAACTAGTTAACTAGTAAGGTAAAAACAATTGTACTAGTGCATCTAGTGGACAATTTGGACCTCACTAGTTAACTAGTGCACATTTTGAGCCTCAATAGTCAGCTTGTAAGACCAAAAGAGGCTTCAACTAGTTAACTTGTGAACATTTTGCCTTCACTAGTTAACGTGTAAGCTGCAATATGTATCCACTAGTTAACTAGTTGCCGTTCATAGGGCCAACACGTTAACTAGTCAGCCATATGCAAATGAAGCAGGCGGGACCCAGATTCTGATTGGTGAGTTCAGCTCTGTGAGGGAGAGCCTTAGGGGGCGTTCTCCTGCAACGTCTCGAAGACGTGAGGTGCATCAGTTGGGTATTTAGTGCCTACTGTTAACATATTGTCCGTGGGAAGTCAGTCAGTGTGTGTTTTGCCTAGAAAAATACATGTTTCTGTTTCTGCTTTGTTCCGCTTTGTGTGTGTGTTTTTGTTGGTGCGAGTGTGCGTATGCTTGTGTGTGAGAACACCGGCACTCGAGACACAAAAGTATATGATCGTGGGACATTTTATCAGCGGTGCTCATGAAATTAATAAAGCAGAAACACTGGACAGATCTTAAAATCAGGATAACGATAGATCTGTATGATAAACAACCTCTCCATATTTTGCCTTAGACTAATTTTTACGGAAGTCACGGCGATCTCTCAAAGCTGTGATCAGAAGAGGGTAACTTCCTCTTTCTATCCATCACTAATGTCACTCTGTTATCACAATGCTATTCTAATCCAAGCACCTTTCAAATTGCAGCTTAATAAAATGTTTTAAAGAGGATCTATATTCCTGTCTGCAGTCCTAAGGCAACTTTCTCATTTTAACAAAGTCTTCAATGTTCTTACCTAATTTGATAAACAGTCATATGATCATAATTACACAAATACTTTTGTTTTATATTTTTGTAAATATGGTCATATGACTGTATTTTAAAACACAGTGTATTTAAGCTCTTAAATAAACTATTTGGGCTGGGTGGCGCTCTATAGCTTAGGGCCAATAGGAGACCTCGATGCATTCTTTCCCCTCCTCCTCATTAGCATTCTGTGCAACTAGTGCACATTTGGGACCCACTAGTACTACTAGTGAACATTTTGAGCCTCACTAGTTAACTAGTAATGTGAAAAGAGGCGTCAACTAGTTAACTAGTTAACCTTTTGCCTTTACTAGTTAACTAGTGAGTGATTCTGGGTGCTACTAGTTAACTAGTGCAGACAAATGTATGCCACTAGTTAACTAGTTGTGCTTCTTTTTTGTAACTAGTTAACATGTCAGAGCTTTTGCAGCGCACTAGTTAACTTGTAAGACTTTTAGCGTCACTAGTACGGTCAGAGGGTCACTAGTTCATCAAAAAGCTTACAAGTTGGGACTTTGGTGCTACAAGTGCTGCTCCTGGCGTCACTAGTAAGGCTTATGCAGGGCTCGACATTAACGACTGCCCGATGGCCCGAGGCAATCTAGTATTTAGCTCGGGCAATGAAGCCTCGCCTGCTGGTTGCCCGATCGGGCAATCTATTATGGCAATTGTGGAGACGTGTCAGTCATAGTTCCCGTTAGCCGGTAATTACCGGACTATGACCGGTAAAATATGCTGAAGACCGGCAAATCTAAATCTCTCCGGTCAAAATAATTTTCCCTTAGCGCAATACTGCATCAGTTGCGCCACTTATGTGACAGACAAGAAGAGTATGTGACAGACAAAAGAGTATGTGACAGACAAGAATAGTCAATTCTAATGTCTAACACTTAATGTGGAGAAAGAGATGTCCTGTATGGGTTGATTGTTCGTTGATCTGTTGGTAATGCCTCGGGGTTCCGGTGGGCATGTAAACAAATGCATAATGCTGCGCTATACTTTGTGGCCTCACCTGGTTGCATAGCGACGCTTATTGTTTAGGTGTCTTTTAATAAGCAGGTAGTCATATCATTAGCTAGTACTAGCTAGATCTGATCGATATGGACATAAACGCGAGTAAAGTCTAATCTGACGTGAGAGAGAGATCGGCTGCTGCTGACGAGTCGTCACGCAGCTCTGCATGATCCCCTGCAGCGGCGAGCAGAGCAAAACGCACTTCAGGTTAGGACATCACACGTAGCTATTTTAATTACCTCTCAAACTACCTAAACTAGTTATAGATATGTTTAGTTTGACTGTCGGGTCACTCATTACTGGATCCGCGAGCTGCATGATACTGACGGGCTGTCAGGAGAAGGAGAGAGCGCTCCGTTTATTATTCCCGCGTTTTTGTAAGTTACTGTACACTTTGAATAATGTAGTTAATCTACTATAATTAGTTTGTTTAATATCGAATCATATCAATTTGTTTTAAAGCTCAATAAATAACAAAGAAGACCTTTGACCGGCACTTTTCTCATTTTGTCCGGAAGATTTCAACTTTAACGGACATGTTGACCGGCAAAAAAACATTCTAACGGGAACTCTGGCGTCAGTGCCTGACAGCGGTCAGATCGGTTGGAAAACGATGAAAAAGTTGCCAAAAGTCGGTCAACCCGTCTTTCTTCATGGACGTCGCCATTTTGTGTGCTTCGCGGATGCGCTCGGCTCCTCTCGACTGCTGCTCGGGTCTGCTCGGTCAACTTCCGGATGAGGAGGCATTCGTTCGACCAACTTCGCGATGTTCGGGCTGGCCCGGTCAATACGATTTCTATACAATGAATACTACCCGGACAATGAATCGAATGCAACCACATTACTTAAAGTGGACCTATCATGCTATATTTAAATGATATATTGTAGGGCCATACCTATATAAGGTATATTTATACGTTTCTGTTTTCAAAATACCAAACAGATCATGCATTTTAGCCATGCCTCATTTCGCTCTATGTGCTGTTTGCTGTCTACGGGTCTGATTCTGCTGACCACGCCCCCCTGCAGGAGAGGTGAGCCGTGCTCTGATCAGCTGCTGGGCTGTCAGAAGAGGGGGAGAAAAAGAGATCTCCGTCCTCCGTGTTTTATTATATAGAGTCGTTATTCATTTGTTTTAAAGCTCAATAAATAACAAAGAAGACCTTTGACCGGCACTTTTCTAATTTTGTCCGGAAGATTTAAACTTTAACGGACATCTTGACCGGCGAAAGAAACTGAAACTGAAACTCTGCCGCACGGTCCCCTCGTTCCTTGGAAGAGGCGGAGAGGTGGGTGTTTGTCATCTGCTGGTGGACTAACCGGAGAGAATTACAGTGCTTGCCTCGACGGGGAGGGATTGCATTGCATTAAAGCAGCGGGAGCAAACGCTTGCCTCGGGGAGGGAGAAAAAAAGAAGGGTAACTATGGGCGGGAAGTCTTCTTCGCTGCTTTTGTGGCAGACTACAGCGCCACTTACAGGCCTGGCATATGTACTACAGCGTCTCCAGCGCTTTTGAGCGGCAATGGCCGGCCGTGGCCCAACCCCATATTCCCCTGATAGGTGGAGAGTTGGCCCAATAGCCGTAGCGCCACTTCTGTGACGACATAGAAGTGTTCAAATCTGGATCAGTCTGTATCAGATCCGTTGCAGCCCCTTTTTTAGAGATTTGGGTATGGAGGAAAATAGAGAGGGTTGTGTTTTCTGACACTTGGTGAGTTCCCTGGAACACCGGGGACACATATTCATGTATAAAAGACGTACAAAAGTGCATTTTGCATGATAGGTCCCCTTTAAGTATTTCTTATAGCTATGCAGGGCATGCAAGCGAGCAAACACAAACAAGAATTCATGCAAACAAACAAGTGAAATGAAATAAAATTGAAATTGTACAATATAATATTGTGGTGGTTCATCTTATAATTCAGTCTAGAGCAGGGGTCACCAACCTTTTTTAGGGTGAGGGCTACTTTAAAAAAATAAAACAAGTCGGGAGCTACTTTTACTCCTCTTTTTTTTGTTTTTTGCAGTGTATATATTTAGCACATTTTAACATTATGATATGCTAACCTTTAACCTTTGTGTGCTGTTTGGGTCTGTGGGACCCGTTTTCAGTGTTTACTAAAAGAACATGTATGCAATCTAATTATTTGAACCTGCTTTATTTGGGGGTGGACGGGCCTCACCTCCTCTAGGGGGGTCCGGGGGCATGCACCCCCGGGAAGATTATTTTTAAATGTTGAAGTGAAATGCATCAATCTGGAGCACTTTGAGCACAACATGAATGTATGGATACAGCTCTCAACACTCAGATGAAAGGGAGCTGTATACTTTTCAATAATCCAAACATCTTTAGAATATGATCACAACCAATAACAAATCATTTAAACTTGTTTATTCTTATCTTATGTTACCTAGTTAGCATTCTTTCTTTTTATTTATGCTTATTTTACTAATCACTCCCCTTTCAAACTGTTTTTTTTTTTTTGTTACTGTCCTATAGTATACTTTGGAATGATGTATTACTTTATCTATATTAAATAGATAAAGGTGTGCTCTCCCTAGCTCTCTCTCTCTCCCTCCCTAGCTCTCTCGATCGCTCTCTCTCTCCCTCCCTCCCTCCCTCCCTAGCTCTCTGTCTCGCTCGCTCACAGAGGCTGTGTGCTCCTCCGTGGCGATGACGGCTTGCGTTAAAAAAATAATAATAAACATATTTGTAAAGTGGGGGGACAAAAACGGGATTTCGAAAAGAGCGGGGGACATTTCCCCCCTGTCCCAGGTGGAAATTACGCCATGCGTGTGTGTGCGTCAAGTGCAATAAATATATATGCAAGTTGCAACACACACACAGTAAAACTCTGCCCCTCATGTGCTGTATAGGCTGGCATGACTAGGCTGTTCAATGGGGCTGATGTGTTGTGTAGATTATGCCAGAAGGAAAATCAGCGGGGAGGTGCCACATTGCTTTTCTTCCCGACTGCAACGCTGGTCCCGCAAATCAAGCAAGAACGTGATTGGTCGATATTCATTGTGGGGGTGGGGGGAGGAGGGGTGTTAGATAGATATAGAGTTGTACTAAGTAGATAGAGTTCGCTATGATTTAGGTTTCGTTTATGCATAGGCTAGATTCTTTTAAATTACATTTCCTTTTTTGTTTTGTGTATTTTATACATTTTGGATTTGCTTGGTGAGCTATTTTTAGAACATGCCCCGCGGGCGACTAAGTGCCCGCGGGCACCGTGTTGGCTACCCCTGGTCTAGAGAATGCACCAGACAGCATCTAAGACCTGCAAAAATCAAAAATTTCTAGGGGGAGGCCCCCCAAACCCTTCATGCATCATTTCGTCCGCGCGCATTTTTCAGGGCAATCTCTATTGGGCTCAGGGCCATCTGTAAATTAGCTTAGATGGCCCACAGGGCCATCTCCCAAAATCCTTAACCTGTTAAGCCCGAGAGACCCCGGTACCGGGGCACTGCCGCAACATCTTGCAGGAAACAGTGTCTGAGGGCATGTTCATTTAATAAACTATGAATGTTTTATATCCATGTAACGGGAAGAAACTCATCTAACTGATCATTTTTTTTTTTTTTTCTAAAGAAAACCCACAATGCTAACACTGAGCCTCTGAATTAGCAACGAGCGAAAAATGCTAACACCTTACTGTACCGAAAATCACTCACAAAACCTTATTATTTATCTCTTCTCTACATCCATGACATCGTTTCACATCGTGAGGTGACACAGAATCGATGGGTACCCACATTACCACTGAATTATACGTATTTGCGACGTAAAAAACGGACATCAAAACAGGTGACGCTAGGTAGCTAAAAATGCTAACATTTTTACCTTGGCTCTGTAGTCTCTCCAAAGTGGTCTTCAATGGCATTAAAACGATAAAAACGCTGAGAGGGAAGGTTACTATTAAAAAATAAAGGGGAAAATCACTAGACAAAGACAAAAACACTAAACTAAACTAACATAATTTGCGAGAGATGACAGTACTCCCCTCTAGGGACGACTCCTGACAGCCCAGGAACCTGAGGGTGCTGGCGAAAAAAGTCATTAATGAGAGTTTGATCCTCGACAAATCTTGATGGGATCCAGGAGCGTTCTTCTGGTCCATAACCCTCCCAGTCAACCAGGAACTGTCTCCCTTTGCCTCTGTTCCGGACCGCCAACAGGCGCTTGACCGTATAGACCAGGCCGCCGTCGAGCATTCGGGGGGGGAGGGGGTTTGGCTGCGGGAACCAAGGGGCTTTCCTTTACCGGCTTCAGTCGTCCCACATGGAAAGTGGGATGAACCCTCAGAGACCTGGGTAGACGAATGCGGACAGAGACAGGGTTAATGACTTTGGTCACTGGGAATGGGCCTACGAACCTAGGTGCCAATTTTCGTGACACCACATGAAGGGGAAGATCCCTGGTAGAGAGCCAGACCCTCTGGCCAGGCCTGTACTCCGGAGCTGGCCGACGCTTCCGATCTGCCGCTACCTTCATGCGTTCCCCACTCCTTAGAAGAGCCCTGCGGGTGGCGGACCAGATCCGGTGACAACGCCGAACCAGGGCGTGGGCGGACGGGACTGTGACTTCCTTCTCGAGATCCGGGAAGGTAGGAGGTTGATCCTGGAAGGGAGTCAACCCAGTAGGGGCCGTGGGGAGCGTGTTGTGGGCGTACTCTACCCATGTGAGATGCCTGCTCCAGAAGGAAGGATTCTGGGAGATGAGGCAGCGGAGCCCAGTTTCTAATTCCTGATTAAGGCGTTCGGCCTGGCCATTGGACTCCGGATGGTACCCGGATGACAGGCTCACCGACGCCCCGATGAGGTTGCAGAACTCCCTCCAGAAGCGTGAGATGAACTGCGGACCCCGGTCTGAGACAATATCTTTGGGGAAACCATGGATACGGAACACATGCGTCCTCTGCCGTCTCTTTGGCAGACGGCAGCTTGGGTAAGGCAATATAATGAACCATCTTAGAAAAACGGTCCACCACCGTGAGTACGGTGGTGTTACCTTCTGACACCGGGAGCCCCGTGACGAAATCCACGGAAATCTCAGACCAGGGCCGGCTGGGAACCGGGAGCGGCCGGAGCAGCCCCATCTGTGCCCTGGAGGATGTCATGTTGCGGGCGCAGACAGGACAGGCCTCCACATACTTTCGGACCTCACGCTCCATGGATCTCCACCAAAAACGTTGCTTGATAAAGAATATGGTCCTCTTGACCCCAGGATGGCAGGTGAGCAGCGATGAGTGAGCCCAATGGACGACCTGTGGACGTACAGTAACAGGCACAAACAGACGGTTTGGCGGACAACCACTAGGTGCCGGGCTCTCACCGTTAGCTTGCTTCACCACAGATTCTATTTGCCAAGTGACCGCCCCTACGACACGGTTCAGTGGCAGGATGGATTCAGGCTTCTTGGTAACCGGCTCGGGGTCAAACAAACGGGACAGGGCATCCAGCTTGGCGTTCTGGGACCCCGGCCTGTAAGACAGAGTGAAGTTAAAACGGTTAAAAAACAGAGACCATCTTGATTGGCGAGAATTTAGTCTTTTAGCCTTCCTAATGTACTCGAGATTCTTGTGGTCGGTCCATACTATAAAAGGGAGCTGAGCCCCCTCCAACCAATGTCTCCATTCCTCCAGAGCAATCTTTACCGCCAACAACTCACGGTTCCCCACGTCGTAGTTCCGCTCTGCAGAGGAGAGTTTCTTGGAGAGAAAGGCGCAGGGATGAAGTTTGTTGTCTTCCTTGGACTGCTGTGACAGGACAGCCCCCACCCCTTCATTTGAGGCATCAACCTCTACCACAAACTGACAAGTTGGGACGATGAGGATGGGGGCTGAGGTGAACCTCTCCTTGAGACGGCGGAAAGCCTCCTCGGCCTGAGGAGACCACACAAAAGGCACCTGAGGGGACGTGAGAACATGAAGGGGAGAAGCAATGGCACTGAAACTTCTGATGAAGCGCCTGTAAAAGTTAGCAAAGCCCAGAAAACGTTGCACCCCCTTGCGGTTTTCTGGCGTAGGCCACTTAGCCACCGCACTGAGTTTGGCCGGGTCCATCTGGATCAGACCAGGAGCTATGATAAACCCTAGGAAGGATACAGTCTTAGCATGAAACTCACATTTCTCTGCCTTCACATACAGTTTGTTCTCCAGGAGTTTTTGGAGGACCTGATGTACATGGTGAACATGAGAGTCTTTGTCAGGTGAGTATATTAAAATATCGTCAAGATATACAAACACAAAACGGTTTAAAAACTCCCTTAAAACATCGTTAATGAGTGCTTGAAAAACTCCTGGAGCATTGGTGAGACCAAATGGCATGACGAGATACTCATAGTGCCCTGTGGGTGTGTTAAAACCGGTCTTCCACTCATCCCCCTCACGAATTCTCACCAGATGGTAGTCTAAGTCTAACTTGGTAAAAATGTTAGAGTCTTGAAGTTGTTCAAAAGCAGTAGCCATGAGGGGGAGGGGATACCTGTTCTTAACCGTAATGTCATTTAAAGGAGAATAATCAATGCATGGCCTAAGGGATCCGTCCTTTTTTCCCACAAAGAAAAAACCCGCCCCAGCCGGGGAGGAAGACGGGCGGATCAGACCTGCACGAAGAGAGGTGTCAATGTACTCCTTCATAGCCTCCTTCTCAGGACCCGAGATGGAGTATAACCTACCCTTCGGAATTGGAGCCCCAGGTAACAGATTGATGGCACAATCATACGGCCTATGAGGAGGAAGGGAGGTGGCGCGCACTTTACAAAATACCTTGGCCAGGTCATCGTAACAGGGAGGAACAGAAGTTAAATCTGGGGTTTGAATATTAGTAACCCGATCGGTACTACGTTCCCCAGAAACCCCTCCTACTGCCATGTTTCCCACACACTTAAAACAATCCTGTGAACACTCCTGCCCCCACCCCTTAATTTTACCTGACCGCCAATCAACATAGGGGTTATGCTTGGTTAGCCAGGGAAAACCTAGGATGAGAGGATGTTGAGCAGAATTAAACAGGTGAAACGACATGAGTTCACAATGATCATCAATCATGATAGTGACGGGTTCGGTCTTGTGTGTGACATGAAATAGAAGTTTGCCATCCAGAGCACTGGCTTTCAAAGGGGATGACAAAAGTTCAGTTTTAAGTCTCAGTTCATGTGCTAATCCCCAATCCATCAGGCTTTAGTCAGCCCCAGAGTCAATTAACACTTTTTGAGTGTTACTTTTTTCATGGCAGATTACCTTTATGTTGGTCAACTTGCGGGAAGGAGAGTCTGCCGTAGAAAGACGGCTCACCAGTGCCCTCCCTTTCACTGGTGAGCCCCGTCTTTTACCGGGCATCCAGAGAGAAGATGACCTTGTTGGCCGCAGTAAAAACATCTTCCCTCCAGCAGGCGGCGCCGCCGCTCCTCCGTAGACAGCTTGGCACGTCCCAGCTGCATTGGCTCCTCGGCCTTGTTGGGAGACGCTGATCTCTGGGATGGAAGGAAAGAGGAACGTGGCATGGCAGTCTCCTGAGAGTGAGAAGAGTAGGGGTGCCCTCTAGGGTGGAAATAGGGTAGTGCAGCCCTGTCCTTCTCCCGTTTCCTCTCAGCAAGTCTGTTATCAATCCTAATGGACATGGCAATGACAGAGTCTTGTTCCACAGGCAGCTCCAAGGGCGCCAGCTGATCCTTAATAGGGTCAGAAAGTCCATTAATGAAGGCATCGAACAAAGCAGAAGAATTCCAGCCACTATCGGCCGCAATGGTGCGAAATTCCACTGCGTAGTCTGACACACTGCGTCTTCCTTGACTTAACTTGTAAAGGACCCGAGCTGCTTCTCTGCCTGGGGATGTGTGGTCAAAAATGTTCGTCAGGGAGTCCGTAAACTGTCACGTGACCATTCAGCCGTAGCCCACGCCGCCGCTCGTCCGGTGAGATGGGAAATCATAAAAGCCACCTTGGATCTCTCTGTGGGAAAGGCTGTCGGAAGTTGACTATAATGTAGGCTGCAATTCACCAGAAAGGAACGGCAGTCATGGGATTCCCCGGAAAACTTCTCAGGCGGAGCCAGGCGGATTGACACGGTGTGGGAAGTGGGCGCCGGGTCCGCATTCGCTTCGGGTCCGGCCGGAGGTGGGGGTGAGGGCTCAGCCTTGAGGTGAGTGAGCAGGTGGTGAACCTGCCCCGCCAGGTGGTTAATCTGGTTTGTTACAGATGACTCGAACTCCCTCTGGCTGTCTGTGACGTGCGATACTCACTGCTGGATGGCCGTTAAATGATCCTCCTGTTGAGCGAGGCGGCCTGCCTGAGAGCGAAGCGCTGTTTTCAGCTGTTCAGAGTCGGCTGAGTTCATGTTTTGGCCAGTTCGTACTGTTACGACTGAATAAACGGGTTTGAACTCAAATACACGACTCACACAGGTTTTAACAAAAAAGGTTTATTCAAACCAAAGCTCTACTACAGTGGTCAAAAACAAAATCACTTCAATGAGGAAAAACACTAGGAGCATGAATAACTAAATACTCAGACAACAAGACGTGGCTCAAAGCTCTGCTTGGGATTATTCCTGGCATGATACGCTGGTAGTTTGTCACAAGAAACTAAACGAACTGGCACAGGACAAAGGGAGACGAGGACAATAAATACACCAGGTAATGGGGAACAGGTGGAAACAATCAGGGGCGGGGTCGACAATCACAGGTGTGGGAGACACACAAGGAAGGGAGGTCAGAGTATCTGAAACGAGAGGGAAGGTTACTATTCAAAAATAAAGGGGAAAATCACTAGACAAAGACAAAAACACTAAACTAAACTAACATAATTTGCGAGAGATGACAGAATGTCATTTTCGAGCCTGAGACCTGAAAAACAGGCTCAGGGCTTAACAGGTTAATGTCATGCACTGCTTATGTGCCAATTAGTCGGACAAAAGTGCCACTAGTTGCTGAAAAAGAGTGACTTGTGTAATGTTTTAGTTAACTAGTAAAGCAGAGTGCCAAACTAGTTTGACCATATATCTAACAAGTGAAATCAAAGAGCCAACTAGTGTAGGCAGCTGCCGTCTGATATCAAGGATATGGAATAAATACGTGTGTGTGTGTGGTGTGTGTGTGTGTGTGTGTGTGTGTGTGTGTGTGTGTGTGTGTGTGTGTGGTGTGTGTGTGTGTGTGTGTGTGTGTGTGTGTGTGTGTGTGTGTGTGTGTGTGTGTGTGTGTGTGTGTGTGTGTGTGTGTGTGTGTGTGTGTGTGTGTGTGGGTGTGGGTGTGGGTGTGTGTGGTGTGGGTGGGGGGTGGGTGTTTCTGCCTCTGCCTCTGCCTCTGCCATTCCTGCACAAGTTTGCAACCTTGTTGATAAAGTCGAGCACGGACACCTGTCTGCTCTCACAATCCCGCATTATGTCTTGCGGGAACCCATCTTTATTTTGTTCACACTCTATCCAAGCTGCACATTTGGGGCAAGACACAATAAATAAAGCTTCGCCAGTTTTGGTCCTTATCACAACTGATCAAGATGGCCAAAAGATTCTCTGCTCAGAGGGGCTTGCAAATGATTTTGGAAGAGAGAGAACCATTTGATGATGATGAAGAGGAAGAGGTTTCAGAATGTGAGGATCACAAAAAAAAGACGAGCCACAGGAGCAGCCGGTCAGCGGGCAAAAAAACGAGTAGCACTTTAATTCATTAATGTGATCTAACAAATGTAAAAGGGCAAATATTAACCATATAGCTGTTTATATTGCTTGTAATTGAGATGAAGTAAACATTTGTTGAGTATTTTAACATAAAATAGTTTGATTTTGTTGAATTGAAGCCCAAAAAGGCAGCGGGTCCACCAGACCCACGAACACTGGCTGAGTAACAAAAATATGAACACCACACAAGGGTTAAATAACCCTGTGTGATGTGTGATTAACTTCCACTTTTAAAGGTCATTAGGCCTGTGTAAGGTTGGATAATTTGCCAAATATTACGCAGGGACAAAAGCTAATTTATGAATACCTACTGAGCAGAGACATGAAGAAATCCTCCCAAAGAGAGACCGCCTTTCCCCGAATCCTTTTAGATAAAAGCAGCAGAAAAGGTCACACTCAAATTGGGGTTTAATGTCCCTGTCGGTGTTATCCAGCATGAGCTGTACAAATTCAAATGACATGGTGCTGCATGCAGAGATTAGATAGCAACCACAGTTCTCACCAAACAAACAATTCAGGCCAAACAGAAAAATCCAGAACATTACATGTGTACATGGAGGATGGGCCAGCATGGTTCACATGGTAGTCTGTTTGCCAACTCATAGAGTCCTATTGTGAACCAGGAAATGTTGAGTCCCCCAAGGTTTCATGTTGGAAATGTATAGGGTCTCCAGCAAAAACTGCCGGATGCCAACTTGCATATGTTGGGCAATTTGCACTATTAGCATAAATTGTCTTTAGTAGCATTAATAACCATTATAGCTTATGTTGATGAAAGTTAAAAAAAAAGATTTTGACAATTTTGGACTGATTTTGGGGGGTTACTGAACTGAATGCATGTCTGACCTTTTCAGGATCACCTATGGCAGTATTAACCAAAATAATTGCCATATTTGTACGCTGTGGGCTTATTTTGATACATTTTGGGTCGAGTTGAATGTTTTAGGGGACTCTAGGGGACACACTTTCTATGTGCTGGGGACCCTTTCCGAAACATAACACTTTGGGGTACTCAACATGTCCGGGTTCACAATGCTAGACTTGGTTGGCAGTTCTCTGTTTAAAGTGAATGTATTAAACCTGCAGGATGCTGGAGCAGGAGCACATTTCAAAGATGACCAGACAGAGAGATACAGTGTTCAGGTAGGAGCCCAGAGCTTCCACTGCTCTCTGCATATGAGCTGCACAGAAATGGTGAGTGTGAAGTGGAGGGATAGTCTGTGGCCTTATTACATATTTAATGACACATTTGGTCTTTTGGCCACGTGCTGAATTAGTCATGTCTGATAATGGTGTGCAATGCAGGTGGCAGAGCTCTGCAGTCTCCAGAGCCCTGCAGGTCCACATAACCAAATAGAAAAGAGAAGTTCATTTTTGTAATAAAAAACGACCAGAATGGAACATGAAAGCTCAATGTGCAATACTAGCCTTCAAAGGTAATATGCTTGTTTGCTGTGAAACCTTTGTCACAAAATAAAATCGATATCAATTTCATCTGTGCGTCCAGTACAGATATAGCTCCAGGATGTGTTTAGCACAGAAGATGGAGTCAGGAGGGACTGTCTCACTCTGTAAGAAGTTTAAAGTTTGCCTCGCAACAACACCAAAGGTATGTTAGTTTCACTTAAAGAGTTGTATCTACTGCAGAGCTAAGGCGGTGTTCAACATCCGGACATACAAACGTGTTATTTGTGATTCTGCAGCACACGATTTATGGTACAGTGTCAATGTGGGACAAATTGTGATTTTAGTGTAATGAAGCGAGGAGTTAGGCTGTAAATCACATCAACTTTCATGCTATCTGTGTCCGTGTCCTGACAATGGTAATCTTACAAATACAAGATAAGACTGTATCATCAATTATTTAACCAGTGATCAGGAAAATGTTCTGTTAAACATTAGTGAATGGTTTTGCTTTGTGATTCAAGGAGGCAATGAGAGGGTTTGCTTGTCTAATAACTACAAGGAGCACTGGAGCCATACAATCTTCAGTTTCACATTCTTTGGTTCACTATGAAAGATAGCAGAGCGATGAGGGTCTACAGAAGCCTTCATCAGATGTGTGCTACAACATGCTTGATGATGCTTCCTCACTCAACAATCTACACCAGCATCATTAACACTTTCTGCAACACACACATGGGATCACCATCCACTCAGAAGCTCAGATGTTAAGATGGCTACACGGCTATGTGTGTAGTCACCAGCTGTGCTTTAGAACCTTAACTTGGAAATAAAAGTAAAACTTTAAAGAGCCCCTATTATGCTCTTTGGGGTTTTCCTTTCCTGTAGTGTGTTATATACGTTTTTGTGTATGTAAATGGTCTGCAAAGGCTAAAATCTCCTTTATATGACTGGTGACTGTAAGGGAAATAGTGATCAGCTCTTTTTCACAGCCTCTCTTATACAAGTGTTATCCACTTTTATATTCATGTGTTTCCCTATTTCATCATCCATCTGGGTATCTGTATTCAAAGAAGAGAAATCAAGAGATACATTTCAGCTTTGTATGCGTATTATGATGATAAGGACCTGATATGACTTGATGAGAAACAATGAACTCTACAGCCTTCTGCTGCTCTGGCCTGACCAACATGAAAGGGGGGCCTATAGGAACGTCATTGTGCCCTTTTGACGCTCTTTCCAAACACACACCTTCTGTCTTACTGTATATTATTTGAAAATGTGGATATAAGGGCTGCAGTAGCTCAATCTGTCCACAACCCTAAACCTATTTGTGGGCCAAATATGGGGCTTTTTGTTAATCCCTCGGTGCTTATTCAGACTCACTCATAGGTAATCAGAGTCGCATACACAAATTAAAGAACTGAGAAACCCTCAACCACAGTGTGAAAACAACCTATAAAATGTGGGACCACATTTATTCGTAGAAGCAAAATACTGCCGCATAACCACAATGAGGTAATAAAATCATGTCACAACATGAAGCATGTTGGCAATTAAAGCCAATGTGCCCAAAATTACAACTTAATTTTCTCAGGAGTGATTTACATCCCAGCTTTTTAACTGGGCTACTTTAAATGATGTTGAATAGCAATACTCATTCATGCCAAGCATTAATGAATTCCTGGAAACATAGCAATCGTTAATTCCTCCGTGTCAGTGTGAGGCATTAGGAGACGGGGTGTTTCTTTTTAAATGCTCTTTTATTAGTTCAGCTGCTAACACAGCTGCTTTCCCCCGTACTCATCTCTGAGCTCTCCCTGTGCTCTTAGACTCTCACTGAACATAATTCCAACACAAAGAGCCTCAGAAAATGCACTCTCAGCCTCCTGTAAATGCAATTCATGACGAGGCTGCATAAGACGTTGATTGTGCCAGGAATTTGATTGCTTCATGGATGCAGAGAAAAGAGGCGATGTTGGCAAGCACTTCAGAAAACATTGTGGTATACTCTGCGGCTTGAAAAGAGAATTACCTCAAATTTGTTTGCAAACATGAACAGACATCGCAATTCTGAGGAAAAGGTTTGGCGGCTTCTGTCATCCAGTTCAACCCCAACATGAAATATTCATGCGTGGAACAGCTTGCGTATACGTCCCCCTGACAGCACTGTTGGCTAAGTGGTCTTGAGGTGTATTTTTATGTGTTTGTGTCCTTGTGTGCACTTGTTCTTCTCCGTTGGTATTTGATTGAAGTGTAGACAATGACTATCGAGGAGGGAGGATGTATTTGGGCCTCTCAGATGTCAGGGTTTCACATCAGAAGGGTTTCCCAGCTTTGTGGCCGTGCCCAGTGGCTGTGTGTATAAGTGTGTATGTATTTGTGTGGAGGAGGGGAAGTGCCTCAATGCATATCATCTGCAGCTTGAAGACAGAGAGCGTGACACTGAGTAGACAGATGCAAACTACTGCTGTGGTTTATCCATGAGGATTCTGGGTAAGGACGCTGCAGTGGGTTACTAACTTATGCTACACTTACAGCTGTCATGAGATACACAGGCTGAGAGATGAGTTCATCAGCAGGCAGCTAAAACTCCTAATCACTGTAAGGAATTCAAAGAGTCTTTATTCTTTGGCTCAGATTCTGAAAATGCACGTTGTTTTTGGAGAAGGATATCAGTGGGACCTTAACTCTCTGCTTTAGAATTCCATGGTCCCCACGGGTTATATATTAATATATAAATAATATTTTTTGTGACTTAATGACTCTGGTCTAGTGCCTATATTAGGTAATAGTTTGCATTTATTTTATTAAGCTTCAAAGTTCATTCTTAACTTTAGAAATATAATTTTGACAAAACATTGATGCTAATAAGAGTATTATAAGCAGGCCAACTGGACTGATAATGTATAGCCTCTCTTTGTACTCTTATTCAAAACTGGGGCTTTATATAAATACATGTAAAAAAAAAAAAATGTGTTTCAGAATCTGGAGAATAAATGTGTGTAAGGAAATTACTTGATATAATATATATTTCTGTTTATTGTACACAAGAACACATTTATAAATGTTTCATGGGTCCACTTATTTATTGACCAACACTGCTGTATTATGTCTAAAATGAAACTCTTCCTTGATAAAGCACTCAGCATAGAACTGCATTATCACACAATTATAACATTAGTTTGACAAATGCACATAAAGATTAGAGAATAAAGTTCTCTGTGATAAAGTACACAATGGTTTTAATCTTTGCGAGTGAGAATAGACTATTTAATATAAATGTTTTTTTACAAAGTTTGGCAGAACTGCATCCCCAAAGAAAATGCTTCTCCACCCTCACGGCTGGAGCCCAGGCGGCAGTGCAAGTGCAAAACGCTTTGTTGATTGGTCAACAGCTTAGAGATGTCCCACCCTTAGCCTATCACGTACAGTATAATGTGTTGGAGCGCTAGCCAATAGAATCGCAAGTGTTTCGAAGTGATGTCACTACGTCACAGAAGAAAACAAAGGAGCCCAATGTCTGTGGAAGAGAAACTCCCTCTGGAGGGGGAACACAGGGATTTTAGCCTTTGCAGACCATTTACATGCACAAAAAAAGAATTAACACTACATGAGAGGAAACACTCAAAAAAGCATACAGTAATTGCACCTCTTCAAGTCATGTCTGCTGTAAAGGTCCGTAATGACGTGATCTAGCCTGTTAGAGGCTGGACCCATTCCCCAAATCCTTTAAATAAATGTTTATCTTCAGAAAACAGATTTCCTCATTTTTATCCTGAACGTATTTGGAAACTGAGCAGAACTCTTCCTTCTGGACAGCAGAACAGGCTGATGTGCTTTTCCCTTCACACCTCCTGGCCACATGGCAGTCATGATGTAATACTGACTGTCTGTTACATTGGTAAACACACTTCTGTTCAGGGTGAGATTCAAATTGCTGCACATTATTTACACTCCATTTATTCCAACATGACATAATGGCTTTAGAGCGGTCTAAATAACGCTTACCAGTCAAATGAACTTCTGCTGGATACTAGTGGAGAAAATATGAACTCATGGGCATCATCTGTTTGGAATAAGTGATAGAACTCAACAGAAGCAGCAATACTCTATCTTTATAACATTGTATGTCTACAATTATCCCATTTCAACGGGATCATTTCCAAACTAAATAGTTCCTTATGTACACTATGCAAATGATCAACCAGAGCAGTTCAAAAAAGGAAGAGGGGAGGAGTGATCAGACCAGGCTTGGAATTTCGTCATTTTAGGGGCAAGGCCATTTGGCCATTGAGGGAAACATTTGGATTTGGAGCTTACAAATAAATAACTTCACTTTCTGATAAGAAAAACACACGAATGACATGGAAAACAAATCACTTTTTTAATATCAATAATGTCAAACATTATAATCATATAGGCCTATGCCTCCTTAGTATTACCGTATATAAAATAAAATACTCTACTTTGAATAATTAGTGTTTGGTATGTTTTCTATCTACTACTTCTCCCATTCACGTGTGTGTGTGTGGTGTGTGTGTGTGTGTGTGTGTGTGTGTGTGTGTGTGTGTGTGTGTGTGTGTGTGTGTGTGTGTGTGTGTGTGTGTGTGTGTGTGTGTGTGTGTGTGTGTGTGTGTGTGTGTGGTGTGTGTGTGTGTTGTGTGTGTGTGTGTGTGTGTGTGTGTGTGTGTGTGTGTGTGTGTGTGTGTGTGTGTGTGTGTGTATACGAGAGTCTCTTTAATAACAATTTTCAACTCGAGCCTCAAATTCGCGTGACGCGTTCTCGCGGTAGCCAATCAGCAGTGAGGATCTCAGCCACTGACGTTGAATCAGAAAACGAAAACAGCAGCCGTTAGCTGTTAGCACACAGAGCTCACAGCTCCTCATATCTGTTTAGAAACTGGACAAAAGTTAAACAAGAACAAACCACAGACTGTCTGTGTCATGGTGAATACAGTCGCTGTTGTGTCTGTGTCTGTGTCATGTTATTGTGAGTGTGGACGGAGCATATACAGGTTAGTTTAGCCTGATCGATCCAATCTCCATTCAGAAAACACACATTTTAAAAGGTTTTCGCCTGCCGTCTTGTCTGCACACTTGTCAAAGCATTAATTCATGGTTTTTACTAACCATTATGTTGTTCCTTCGGCATCATTTTGAAACGTGTATTACAATTAAATCACGGTAAAATATGTTAAATTTGTTGTAGTTGAGTCTACCACAGTATTTACATGGAGATAAGCCCCGCCCCTTTTCAGCGCATCCTGTTTGAAACGACAGGAGTAAACACAGCTGACAGCCACATTGAAACTCCAGCGATTAGAGCAATGTGAATATTCGCATCGCGTCCGTTGTGAACGCAGCATAATGCAGTTCAGAAACCACTGCTCTTACGCTTTTAAAGCAACTTCGAGATTTTAACAGTGTGAGGGGCACAAAGGCCATGGTGGCCGTAGGACGTACAATTATTTGTGGGGCCTCATGGCCAGACCGAGGGGCAACAACGGCCATGGCCGTCATGGCCGCCGTGAAAATCCTACCCTGGATCAGACACTTTTGAACAGAGGCCTGTACTACGAAGCCGGATTTTCGCTTAGCGAGCTAACTTCAGGGAAAACTCTGGGTTTCCTGTCCTACGACGCTGGTTCTCTTTTTACCGGGCTAGATCTCCATGGTAACTGATGCTGAACGGCTAACCTGCTCCGGAGCAGGTTAGGTTCCAGGATAAGAGATCAACTTAGTGAAAGCACAGCCTGCTGACCAATCAGAGCTCAGTGTGCGGAGTTTAAAGCTATCAAGTCATATTACAGGAGAAAGGAAATGCAGTTTAAACTGCCGTTGCAGGAAAGACGGCCGGCAAAAATCAACTGACTGTGAACGTGAAAATGAATAGAATATCCCCTCCCATCTTCAGAGCAATCTGACTATTATAACATTAGCGTTAAGAAAGCTTACTTAAATATCTGCCACAACATAAGTAACCGGATCAGAGTAACATTACGTAGCCTACAGTCCGCGGCACTGTGAGTGCAGACGTCGATGTGTCCCATTATCATTCATATCACATGATATCACATCATAATGTATCATATATTTCCTTATTTGAGTCAGCTTCTTGAGCCGTATCTGGCCGTGCAACACTCACAGTGTCACATACTGTATGCAGAAGTATTATTTTAAGCAACACATTAAGTTGACGAAACACTCGAGTCAAAGGTAATTAAAGTCAGATCCACTCGTGTCTTAGACGGGGCAGTGATATCATAAACCTGTTAATGTACGCATTCAAATACTTTTTCTTTTACCAGCTGTATTCACCTTGCAGGTGCAGCTATGTGGCTTTGATCCTGGATAAAGTGTTTAAGTCATGGATGTTTAAAGTTTAACTTCTTCATATGTCTAATATTATAGTTGACTTTTCATTCAGGAAGTATGACGCTGCGCTGTCAGTACGCTTCTTCATGTTTGTGATTGGTCAAATGTTGCTAACCCCGCCCCTTTCATGTGAACACGCTCTCAGCCGGACAGAGAAACCCTGGCTTGAGTTACCGAGTTGATAACCAGCGTCGTAGGACTGCTTAGCGAGAGCGCGTTTGTTTTGGATTAGGTAAGCCGGGTAACTCAAACATATCCAGGGTCTGTTTAACTGGATTCGTAGTACAGGCCTCAGATGAAACAGTCATACATGTAAAAGGGTAAACAACATGGTCTGTCTAACATCTTGAGTGTATCTACAAGTAGTAAATGATGATGGTCAGCAAAAAAACACGAATCTTATGACCGTGTTTACAGATGAAAGTATGCATTTAGAAGGGATATCTAACAGATCATCTGTAGCTTTGATAAGCATTTGACAGCGTAAATATTGCAATGACACAGCCAGTGTAAACACAGAAACAGCATCACATCACAATGAGAAGCTGGAGAAAGATTGACAGCTCACAATAACATAAGATAAGATAAGATAAGATAGTACTTTATTGATCCCAATTTGGGAAATTGTTTTTGTTACAGCAGCATAAAAGACAAGGCATTTTACAATAAAACAAAACTACAAAATAAACAAGAATAGAAAGAAAAATAAAATAAAATAGAAAATATACATGCAGATATTATATATACAAATATATAATAAGCATTCAGGAGCACATTTTCATAGTGGCCAAACCTTGTAGAGACCATTTCTGTGTCAGTCACGTGATGCCAGGGGGCCCAAAAAGAAATCTGAAAAGCAGCCTATGCATTTTCTTTCAGCCAAATCAACTTCTAAATTGAAATGCTCTTTTGGCCCTGTGGATGTGGAAGATTGCTGTAGGATCTGAGAAATGTCTACCTGAATTTGAGCACTGTTTGGGTTAATGCACCGCTGAAAAACGTTCACAGGAATGAACAGCCCCCCCGATTATGTTTTCAGTTATTTTTATATGTACATTGCCTAACCCAAAAAATGCTGACCAATCAGGGCTTGGGCTTTTTTGGGAGGTGGGCTCAAACAGACAGGTGCTGAACCAGCACTTTCAGACAGAGGGTGAATACAGCTATATCCAGGCAGGCACTGAGAGAATAAAGGATTTTTTGACATGACAGCATGTAAATGTATTCTTGTTTAAAAACAAAATACCAAAATGAACCTGAAATGTTGCACAACATGTGACCTTTAAAAACAAATGTTGTCAGACTGCTGCTTTTTGGGTTGTTGGTAAGGGTCTCTTTTTTCTCTCTATACAAATGTTGATTCCTTAGCTAAGGCAAGTGCATTATATTCACTAAATAAAAGAACAATGACAGTTGATTGAGAACGTTATAATGTGATCAATCTCATAGCTGGCCTCAGGTATATGTTCACTAAGCAGCTGTGCCTCCTCTGATATCAACACAGTAGATCCCTCTGATCACTTTCTTAAAGTGGACCTATCATGCTATATTTGAATAATATAGTGTAGGACCATACCTACTGTATATAAGGCATATTTATACTTTTTTTTTTGCAAAATACCAAACAGATCATGCATTTTAGCCATGCTTCATTTTGCTCAATTTGACATTTTTTAGCTCTGTGTTTGTAAGGGCAGATAAGGGCAGAACAGCACCATCTACAGGCCTGGCATATGTACTACAGCGTCTCCAGCGCTTTCGAACGGCAATGTCCGTGGCTGTCTCCTCCTGATTGGTGGAGTTGGCCCAATAGCCGTAGCGCCACTGTCCTGACGTCAGGACAGTGTTCAAATCTGGATCAGTTTTTATCAGATCCGTTGCAGCCCCTTTTTTAGAGATTTGGGTATGGAGGAAAATAGAGAGGGTTGTGTTTTCTGACACTTGGTGAGTTCCCTGGAACACCGGGGACACATATTCATGTATAAAAGACGTACAAAAGTGCATTTTGCATGATAGGTCCCCTTTAAGTAAATATTTTTTAATTAAAACCTGGACACGTAAATAGGGGTATGGCAACGAATGGATGGAATTGCATTTGAATACAAATAGAAATGAGCTGCTTGTTGACACTTTATTAAAGGTAGGGTAGGTAAGTTTGAGAAACCGGCTCGAGATCGCTAGAATTTGAAAATACACAACCGGAGAAAATCTGCCACTTCCTTATAGAGCCCCTCCTCCAACACACACGAACGCGCACATGACCAATGAGGGCACGAGATAAGTTTGTGCACAGATGGAAGGCTGACAGGCAGGCAGGCCATCCAGTTATTTTAGCCGGGCCGGCTCAGATGATTGGTCGTGCTTTTTACAGTATTACGGCTTCCACAGATGACATTTTTTAATGTATTTTTTGTCAAAGCACTTCAGATATTCATTGCTATCGGGATGTTAAGAGCATTCCATGGAATATAACAAAAAGTGTATCTCGAGCCGGTTTCTCAAACTTACCTACCCTACCTTTAAGTTACATTTCAGAGGTTTTGTATAGAAAAAAAACTGTGGCAAAATGTGCAGTTCCACTTCAGTTTATACATAATTGTCTTTTCAAGTGGGGCCTCAGTTCAGATTCTTCTCAGGGCCCTATCAATGTTCATTCTGCAATTCTCTCAAAAATGATTAGAACATAGTGACAGTAACACATCACAATAATCAATGTCTTATTTATGTCTCTGATTAAGTCTTGTGTTGGTGCAGTATGAAAGATACCTTGTGATAATGAAGTCATTTATTTTGATATTTATATTTGAAATGTTTGACAAGGCTGAATTACCAGCTGGGCAAAGTGGAATACTGCCCTGAGGAAAGGGTCGCCGAGGGGGCCCAGAGGACCTGCCTGGTGCCCTAAAAGCAAAATATAAATGTCTGAAAATTGTATTCACATATTATAATTTTAAGGGCCTTAATGTGGCTCCCACTTTATTATTCATTGTTGAGACCCTGTCTTAGGATAGGGCCTTGTGTCAAAATGTGGTTTTAGTACCTTTTCATATTTAACATTTAGTAAAATAATATAGCCTGTTTAAAACACGCCAGTTGGAACAGGTCTATTGGTGGGCTTCGATAGGTGCACAAAAAAACCTCAAACTCCACACAGCTCTTCTTTCAATTCACACGCAAGGTGGAAATGATCAGAGGAATGTTTTGTGTGAAAATCAAAGGACATACAGACTTCCTTCCATTTTATTATGAGATTCCTTCATGTTCACACTGCAGTAATATCTGGGTCTAGAAGCAAATATAACACAGCTGCTATATGTCTGCACTTTATAGGTAAACACAACTGGATGTACACAATTCACAAAGTTGGAGAGGCCACGGAGTCTCATTTGGGGCCTTTGCCATATGTAGCCAGAGTCTTAGTAACACTGAGGTCCAAGGTTCAAACCCCTGCAGCTTCACCTGATGACCAAAATAAATGTGGTAACCACATCAGTAAGTAAATCATTTCGACAAGCAAACCAAATAATTTATTATATATTGTATTTGAATGGAATCTCCCCTAAAAGATGTTCCAAGCTTTACAATGGTCCTAAGTAAATCTCATTATTAAGATATATAATAACATATTTTTTTACTAACAATCAAATACTGTAAATCAATCAGCTGTGATGAACCAGCCATATGTATTGTGTATGTTGAAGACATGAAACAGAAGGCATGAGCTTTAGGTGTCTTTATAGATACGGCCCTGCATGTCTTTGTTTCACTGAGAAATGATAGAGAAATAAGTCTGCTACACAGACAGGTGCATCACTGAATGGCCAGCGTGTTTTCTAACCCGTGTAAACCATGTGTGTTGTGGCTATTTAATCTTAACATGTCCTGTTTGTGTGGTAAATGTAGGTGATGCCACAGACCTGGCACAAAATCCAATTGACGCTGTTTGACTCCAGAAGAGGGGGCTGATGGGTGAGTTTCTAAGGAACCCCCTCAGCTTTGAACACAGTAAAGGCAGAATCTGGCAGGAAATTATGCGATTTTGCCTTCAAAATAAAAGCATTCCCAAGGGGGAAGTCTTAGTACACTGAATGTTTTTTTTGTATTATGTTTTCTCTTTAGTATGACTTTGATGTGAAACAGGAACAAAGGGTGCTCCAATGAAGAAATTATATTGATATATTTCATAAAAGGCAAATCGAAATGTTTAAAGACACATATAGCTGTCTTCAGAATGATTAGTTGTGATTTGTTAGTTGTGAAAATAATATACATAGGCTAAATATAGGTCTGCAGCAAAATTGTCGCTAGACTGATTTATTGTAACCACTACATGTGTTTTTGACTGCATAATCTACGTATACAGATCATCTATTTAAATATTCAGGGATTGACAGTTTGTAATGTTTAATAATAATAACAGTTTTTAAAAAAAACAAGTAATTACATCTATATTTAAATTACAATTAATTTGATATCAAAATAAGTAAACATCTTCACACAAATCTCTAGTTCATGTGTTTGCATAGATGTAATATGTGCTTCATATAAGATCTGCTTTCAAAGTGCTGCGTTTGGAAAGAGTTGCAGCTCTCGTGCTTTTTATTTTGAAAGGTTTCGCTGGAAGTCATTTTGGTTTAACTTGACTCTCTTGACAGTAGCGCGAGCCCCGGGCTTCCAAATAAGGAATCCGGCTGTTGCTGCGCGCTGACACAACGACGCTCCAGAGCCGCGAGCGGGGAACGGCGGTTCCCGAGATGCGCGCGAGTCCTCTTTGATTTGCCGCTCCGTTAAACGTTACATTCCTGGAAGAGTGAAACGTGAAGAAGATGTGGAGAAAATAACTTCTGAAACCAAACATTTGGAATAACACAACAACTAATGTGGAAAGGACTTTCCCTTCATATATTAAAGAAGAGCGGAGGACGTTTTATTTTGGAAGAATGTAAGAAAGATATCTGTCGGTGAATACATTCGGGATTTTCTGAACCTATTTTACGCACTGGGAGCATCAGTCGGAACTAACAGACATCCAGAACTCCTCCTGACCCACCCCTCCTCTTTACCCCAGTGTTAATTCCTATATTTGTCTCAGAAGAAGAAGAAAGTACCGTCATCGTAAGGCTTTCTGTGGACTTATCCTTGGACTTATCCCCGGGCTTTTGGAATTGGTGAAATCCCTGTGAACGCACGGAGCTCTGACAGAATGCTTCAAAAGGACCGGTAACTTACTCAAGGTAAATTCTCATTTTTGTAATGAATAATTTTGACTCTTATTGACCTCTTTCTGCTCACCTTTAAGTTCACTGATTTTGTTGTTTCTGCGTTTTGTTTTGTTGAGATGCGTGTCGATTCTGTCACGGCTCCTGGGCGTTTTGAGGCAAAATTAGGAAAAAATAGGGACTGCTATCAAGTTTGTCGGCTTGTCGAGATTCCTTATTTTGGGTTGTTCTGGTCGTCCTTTTACTGTGGTGCTTGTATTCAGGTTAGGGAATACCACAGAATGTTCAGGTGCCACACACCCAGCCGCGCTCCGCCGCCTGGGCTCAGCCGTGAGAGAGACATTTTCTCTGGGGATGCAGTGCTGCCAAACTTCGTTAAAAAACATTTATATTAAATAGTCTATTCTTACTTGGAAACATTAAAACCACCTTGAACCTTACTTAAGATATGTTCAGAATGAATAAGTCTTTACATCGGCACATTCAGCAGAATTTATTTCATTTACATCTGTACTGTTTTAAATAAATCCCTTAGAGCCAGAGATGTATGAACCTCTCAGAATGCTTTTCAAAGCAGTGTGTAGGTTTGCCAGTGAGCAAGGCTGCTGTTTTTAATGCAATCTTTTTATTTTTTATTGAGTTTGACGTCTGGGTTCTCCATTCAAGAAAAAGCGTTGCGTATTCATACAAGGTGGATTACTTGTTCGAGTTTTTCATATACCTATAAACTAAAGACCTTCATATTTTTCTTAGACTTTTTAGTATTTTCTCTTCACACTAACAACTCATCGCTCAGAGTAAAAAAAAAAAATCCATGGCATCCTTTATTATACGTTGAAATCATAATAGGTAATAGGTCTTTCGAACACATTGCCTTTAATTGTCACTTTATACACACTTAATATATAATGATGAGCCATATTTAAATAAATATTCCATGGATTTGTTTCTACGTGATGAAATGCATGAAAACTATTCTCAAGCATTGTCTTAATATAAATAAAATGTATAATCCACATTGATGAGGCGGGGGGAGATGGTGCCATGCTGCTGGGAGGAGGCAGTGGCACGGAGCTGATCTCTTTGCAGTGGAGTAGGCAGATGAGTGCTCTGAGCCGACTGCTGTGGCGCACTTTCAGTCAGTGTGGCTTCCCTCTCTGATGGCCAGCAGTGGTATTCGCCACAGAGAGGGTCGTCATTCACCTTCTGCTGCAAGGACCCTCCCTCAGCATGCTGCTGCAGGACTCATGATGTCCACTTCATGCTGCATGATGTGCATTCACAAAAATGTCCAAATGAGGAGGGTAGGGTAGGTTGATTTTTTAAGAAACTTTCATAAACGTATTTTCGTTGGATTTCTGGTTAAGCTGAGAGAAAAAAGTATTTTTGTACTTTGTGATTATTTGTTGACAAAAATATCCTTTAACCTCAGACATTTTCAAGTTACCTGATCATACTATCGGGGGCGCTATAGAAACACATCAGCCTGTCCCTTTTGATAAGACAGGTGAAATTGTCGCTCTCGAGCTGCCCTCATCACTGTTGATTTATAGCAACATAATGTTGGCTTTCTTACATGGGGACAGAGCTGGAAACACAGTCATACTGTTTATTCTCGTGAAAAGGTGTGTATTTCAACAAGTGACGACGTGGTCTTTGAAAGTCTGATAAAAAAGCAGACCAGCAAATGCAGCTTTTGAATCGAATGTGCAGCTTTATTGTCGTTACACTTCCAATGCGTGTACGCTTCAATATTAGCAGCGCATTCAGTCCAACAGACATATATTCAGAGGCAGGGATACCTTATATATGTACATTCAAATGATGGTTTTGTTCTGCTATTTATCGTTAAAGCAACCTTTTCCTCTCCTTTAGTGATGCTTATTTCAATTTGAGGTGTAACAACACTGCATCAGAGGAAAACCTGCATGATGTAACTACCTTTTCTGATTTATACCAAAAGAAAGAGTTTTCATTCCCCTAAGCGTGATGCTTGAGTGGTTTAAATGTATTTTTGACCCCTCATTAATATTAACATTTCCAAATCAAGACCCTGAAGATGTTAGTCCCACATCAACTCTTGTGCATTATATAAAACCACAAAGAAATAAATGGTCCCCCTGAACCCACCTCAGATTTTCTTTGTATTTTCCATGCTGTTTTGTTGCAAGAAAAGCGCATTTTTGTCGCAGTGCCAATGAAATCCATGTAAGACGTTTCACAAGACTATGAAGAGTGGACAGGACATGTCTACTCTTATGACAGCACATGCATTTCTGGGACAGTGCCAGGTTCACCCCCGGCCCCCCCTTTACCCCTAGGTATGAATATTAGCCGTCAACTGTTTTATCCGCAAGAAAGAGAGCAGATAACGTAAATAGAGTGAAAAGTAGAGCCCTGACAGGCTGGCCGGCTCCGAGTCACGGGGATGAGACAAGCCGGCAACACAGGCCTTTCAGATCCATTCATGCATGTTTTTTTTAACCTAGATGTCCTCCTTTGTTTCTGCGTCTTACATCCTCCCGCTGCTTGGGAGAATACCCGCGCCGCCAAACGAGCTCGCCTTTCCCACATCCTCTTATCCTTCTGATCACTCCCCATCCAAACAAGGCTGCAGTGTCCAAGGCTGTGTGCTATCACAGAACCTCATATCTAAATTTGTGACATCAGAAGGGAGGAAGAGGAGACAGTGAGGGAAGGACACAGAGGGAGTCATTGAAAAGGAGAGATGAATAGACGGGTGATGAGGAGACGGTCCGCGGGATGATAGAAGATGGATTAAAGGCAATATAGAGAGGGACTGTAGACACAGGGCTGTATGACATAGACAGACATTGCTATTCTGCTGCCTCTCAGCTACACACAGGGCTGTGTGTATGACACCCACCATGATTTGGAGTAAACACCATCAGTCACATTCAGAACATAGGGTTTCTAAATGTGAAAAATGGCAATATCCTGAAAGATCCTAATGGCTTCTCAACATAACCGTGGGGAGACGCTCTTTATTTGGAAGTTGACCAGATTCGTAAACACACCTAATTAGTGACTTATGGTGCATTCCAGTTGTACTGGGAAGTGGAAGTATCCGAGTTCCCAGTCGGAAATTTCAACTGGAACGCCCCCTGAGGTCGGACTTCCTACTTGGAAACTCGGAGAGAACTCGCCATACCCGAGATCAACATTAAAAATCTCTGCATATGAACATTAAGAGAACACTTTGATAACATAACATGTCAACTCCGACGTTGTATTGAGTCAAGTCTGTAACCGCTGTAAAACTCTTGCCTTAGGTAATCCAGAAGCAGCAGGAAGTGAAAGCCTAGAAAGAAGCCTTCTTGTTTTTTAGTCACCAAACACAGTTGTTGATAATGCATCTTAAACATCATGATGTCAAGGACTGTCTTGTAGTGTGGTTGGATTGTTTGTTGCCAGGGTGAAACTTGGCAGTGAAAAGTGAGAAAACATTTATTCCAAACAGGAAAAAAAAGTATTTATTTTGCCTCCATTTATTCCTCTGCTCATTCATGAGTGAAATGACAGCAGACGGAGCAGAGGAAGTAACTGTGTGATCACTTAATCAATCCTGTTGCTAAGGTATAAAAGCTGGGTGAGGTGCTACACAGGGCATTTTGTTTGGAGACACATGTTGAGGCCAAGCATAACTTGAGTTTAGCGCTGGTTAGATGACATCATTATCTATAACAATTAAAATACCAATCCTGTGCAGCTTGAACACTCCAATTACTTCATACCATGTAGGCTATCTTTTTAGCCTCAGCCAACTTTCCTTTAATCACAATTCAAGACTAGATTATTCTATTTTTTTTCTTTTGGATCTTAAAAAATAAATACATTCTAAATAATCCAAAAGAATCATTATTGGTTGATTATTGGTTTTAGAATGTTAGCATTTCATGGAACAATGATTACAGCAGGTTTAAATGTGGAGAAGGGTATGATTATCTTAAGGTTAGGAAACCATGTTGTGTGGCAGTGGTTATTGATTTATTTAAAGCATTTAAAATTGTTGTCAAGAACTGGCTTATGGTTCCAACAAAGGAGGGGGAATAAGACACAGGTTGGAGGTACATGTGGTTTTATAACACTAATACAGAGAAGACACACATGAGGGGTCATGACACTGTTGTTTATTCAAAACTAGGATGGCTTTAAAGTTTTAAGTTTATGATTTTGAGTTTTTAGTAAGATTGGTTGGCCAATGTGTTGCTGATAGAGCTATTTTTTCTAAACTGAACTGAGGTCATCTGTGATCTCTACCCTATCATGGCCAGACACAACCATGAATATTGGAGAATTACTTTAGGGGATTTTTTATTTCTCGTCAAATAGCAATGTTTTAGAAATGTTAGCTTTCTCAAATATGAATGAAAAGAAAACATGGTATGGTCAAGATTGGGTTTATGGCAAATACTTATGGTTCAGCAGTTAGAGCAGCTTTACCTTAATAGAAAAGTGAATATTACAATATGTTTAACCTTACTTACTTTGCATTGCCCTACGGGGCTGGAGGTGTACCACAGGGATCTGTACCTGGTCCTCTTTAAAAATGGAATTATAAAAAACATTGAATGGGATACTAATGACACCATCATGCAATGCTCAGCCTTTCTTATTAAAAGTCTATTATCAGGCTACAGTTATACATTTTTCGGGTTCACTCTTAGCTGTTAAGCCGTCCTTGAATCAGGACAAAAGAAAGAAAATGCTGTTCTCGGAAAAAAGGAACAGGCTTCTGCATAACACGGACCTCTTACCTCCTCCAAGCAAACCAGTTTAGGGTTCTTCCTTTGTTGAAACCTCGGCATTTGATTGCCAATTGTCTATTCTCAACTGCAGGTGAAACAGTTATTTCAGATAAAAGTAATGTTTTACCTTTACTCGTCTGAAATCTGCAGACACATTTTCTTCACACAGTGCCCTGGTATTTGACACTGGTAGCACATTTACGACACATACTAGGAATTTGTATGCTGTGTTCGGATGGATCTCTTTATGCAGGGATCTATTCACTGCCTGGCTCTTATTTATAAAGCCCTCCAGAGGTTGCCTCAATTGTACTTATGAGTCTGTATGGCTTTACTGTGTAAGCATCAGTAATGTTTAAGGTCAGAAGACCTTCTCCTTGGCTGCTTGAACTGAGATTTGAAGTTAAATGGGAAAAAGACGTACAGGTGTAGTTTTTCCTAAAATTAGGAAAAGACTCAAAATCAAACTCAGAAGGAATTAAAGTATTTTGATTCTATTTTTATTTCTATGTATTAGTCTTTTGTGATGCTGTTTACTGTAGGGTTCTGTCCCTTCTGTATTTGTGTTCTTCACGTTGTCTTCAGCAGGGCTCACCTATGAATTTGGAATCTCTGGATTTGTTGCCCGGCTTCAGGCTTTACTCTCTTTAAATATTTAAATAGTTCTGAAAATAACCTTGATTGATTGATTGAAAAGTTTATTAACAGCTTGTATATTGGGTACAGTACAGTACAGCTCAAAACATACAATTGTTAAGGGGATGCAGACCAGAGAAAGACTTTCGTCTTGTTTACATCAGGGTCCCCCATTTCCAATTCATCATATCATTTAAGACATATAAGACATATTTGACATACAGATGGCTTATTTACAATTTACATACAGGTGGTTTTTTACATACAGATGGCTTATTTACAATTTTCATTTTAGATTTCGTTCTAATACATCCTAACCGGACATTTAAGACATACCAAGTCTACAGATATACAGTTAGTAACAGAGTCTAAAATGCGAGTATATACATAGATGGGGGGGGGAAGCTGTCCATTGTACGACAGGTTGAGATTTGTACCATTACCGGGGCCAGTTTTGCAATGCTTTCCCCCGAAGGTGCTCTTTAAGAGAGGTTTTGAAGGTAAGTATAGTTTTACTTCCTTTACAGTTGTGGGAAGAGCGTTCCACCTTGATGTGGCATAATTGCGAAACGTGTATTCCCCTTTTTTTGTGCCAAATCTGGGTTTTACATGATTTGTGGAGCTCCCTCTGGTGTTATGATCATGGTATTCCTTGACCTTTGGGAAGAATTTTGACATGTACATGGGTACCATAGAGGTGTAGTGGATCTTGTAGACCAGGCCCATTGCAAGTAGCTGTACTCTGTCGTCTACTCTAAGCCATCCTAGGTTGTCAAAGTGGGCAGAGGTGAGGTGGGTTCTAGATGAAAGGTCAAGCAGTAGTCTGACCAGTTTATTTTGCGATGTTTGAAGTTTTATTTTTAGCGCCTTGGAGGTGCTATGGTACCATGACGTGCAAGCATAGTCATAGTACCCTTGAATGAGTGCTCCTGCCAGAGTTTTCAGGGTGTTTTTGTTTACCAGAGAGGAGATCCGGTATAGGAATCTAGTTCTTTGATTGACTTTTTTTATTACATTGGATGCCATTTTGTCACAGGAGAGGTTTGCCTCAAGAATAGATCCTAGGTATGTAATTTCCTTCTTACTTGTGACAATAATGTCACCCACTGCAACTGAGAAGTCGTCGGATTTGCTGAGATTATGTTTCGAACCGAAGAGAATGGACTCTGTTTTACCCAGGTGTAATGATAATTTATTATCGGCGAGCCAGGTGCAGATTCTGCCGAGCTCGGAGCTGAGGGTTTTTTCAACCTGCAATCTGCTCCTGTCAGAGACCAGCAGGGCTGAGTCGTCCGCGAACAGGAACAAGTTGCAGTCACATGCTGATGACATGTCATTTGCATAAATTAGGAACAGTAACGGACCTAATATGCTTCCTTGTGGAACACCACAGCTCACTGGGAGGGGGGGGGACAGAGTACCGTTTACCTCCACCATCTGTTCTCTCCCCTCCAGGTAGGATTGCATCCAGCTCACCGATAGTTTATCAAAACCAATTGCTTTTAGCTTGTCAATCAGAATGGGGTGATTGACAGTGTCGAAAGCCTTTTGTAGGTCCAGCATCACCATGCCGCAGTATTTACCCTCGTCCACCTCTTGTTTGATGTGGTCGTTCAAATAAAGAAGGCATGTGTCAGTGGAGTGGGATGTTCTAAAGCCAGATTGAAATTCATAGATTAGTTTCTTTTCTGCGAGGTACTTTTCGACCTGTTCATATACTATTTTTTCCATGACTTTCGAGATGGAGGTAAGTATAGAAACAGGGCGGTAGTTGCCTGGGTCCAATTTGCTGCCCTTTTTGTGCAGGGGGGTTACTCTTGCAATTTTGAAGTCTTTGGGTACTTTTCCCTGTTTTATGGAGAGGTTAATTATGTGAGCTATGACTGGTGAGATGGCGGTTGCTGTGTCTCTGAGGAATTTGGAGGGGATATTGTCGTGGCCAGTGGCCTTGTTAGGTTTGAGGGCGCTCAGTTTAATGAGTACCTCTGCTGTTGTTACCCTTGCTAGACTGAAATCATCTTTGCGTACCCCTAGGTTTTTGTAGTAGGTCATGATGTGATCTACTCCAAAAAGCCCTGAGTGGGAGGGTAATTTATTTACAAGAGTTGTGGCTATGTTTGTGAAAAAAATGTTCAAGTACTTGGCCACATCCAGTTTGTCTGTGATGAGCCTGTTATCTGTCTTTATGTTTACGTTTGAAAATCTCGTTTTGAGTTTTTTACTGCAGCCAAGCTGGTTATTGAGTAATTTCCAAAGTTCACGGGGTTTATTTTTGTTTTCCTCAGTTTTGTCATTGATGAAATTCTTTTTGGCAGTTTTGATCATGGAGCTTACGTCATTTCTTAGTCTGTTTCTTTCAATTTTTAGTTCAGTCACGTGGGCCTGGAGTTCACTGCTCGTGCTTTTGGAAAGCATTGACTGACTTTTATGAAACTCAGAGCATTTTTTGTCTCTGGTTTTCATGGCGGTCAGTATGCCGGAGTGCATCCACGGCTCAGCGCGATTTTTTACCCTGGTTGTTCTTAGGGGGGCCAAATCATTGAGTATTGCAGAGAATTTGTTTTTGAAACCAAGCCATGTTTCTTCAACTTGTGTACCACTGAGCTCATCTGACCAGTCCAGGCTCTCCAGTTCTAGGTTAAAGGCCTCGCTAGAGTAGTTTTTGAGGTCTCTAGATATGACTGTTTTGTGACAGCCGGCCTTTTGTTTTAGCTTTTTGCGGGTACAGAATATCATATAATGATCACTTAAACCGCATGCTATAACCCCTTTACTGGAGATCCTGGACCTGTCAGAGGTCAGAATGAGATCAATGGTAGTTTGTGTTGTTTCACATACCCGGGTGGGTTGGGTGATTAGCTGGCTGAAGCCGTGCAGATCACAAATCCTACTGAAGGACTTGAAGACGGACGTGTCTTTACGTTGCATATCCGTGTTCCAGTCTCCAATAATAATTGTCTCTACATCCCCCACATCAGCCAAACACCCATCTAATGTATCATAAAAGTCACTCTGTTCCGGTGGTCTATAGATTGTCCCGACTATTACAGATTTAGCATTGTCAAAAAGAATTTCAACCCACACAGATTCAATATTTTCATGATGCAGGTCAGTACGGTTTTTGAAATTGGTGTCTTTATGTATGTACATGCAGACACCACCTCCATTCACGTTCCTGTCCCTTCTCACTACAAGATAATCTTCAATTTCAATCTCTGAATCTGTAATGGAATTGTCCAATTTGGTCTCAGAAAAGCATAATATGCTTGCCTTACCGTTCATGAACAGTTGCCTGAGTTCAGCCAGTTTGTGTCTCAGGCTGTTAGTGTTCAGATGAAAAATATGTAGTCCATTTTTGTTGTTTAAATGCATAATGTCGTCAGCTTGAAGATATTTGTCTTTGTCCGTTACAGCAAACGGCTTGCGGCCTGCCGTGGTGCTTGGAGCGGTGGGGTGGTGGGGGGAGGGAGGCTCCGTTGTAGCTTTAGCCGTCGATATGCTAGCAGGGTGGCTAACAACATGGTGGATATTTGTTCCCTCGGATCTCGGTTCTCTTCCTCTCGTCACTGCCTCATGCGTGTCTGTCTGCCGAGGCGTCCCCGGGGGAATGTCGAAGTCTCCGTTGATTCCTCGGTCTCCGCTGTCTCCATGGTCTCTGTTGTCGTCGCGTAGTTGTTGCTGTAGCGGAAGAGATGCTAGTTGTGATGTTAGTTGTGATGCTAGCTCCTCGAGCCTGCAGGAATGGCTTCTTGTCTGCACCGGGCCCGGATTCAGATGGATGTCTCCCGCTAACAATAAGACCAAGACGATCATACTTCTTCGGTCTAGTTTGCCTGACGGGGGTAAGTACTTTCGCGTCGGGTTTGCAGTTAATAATGCATGAATGCTTGCACTTCCAAAAGCGAGGTGTTTCCTTTCCCAGCCGTTGAGAAGGTAAAAGTCATTGTGGTTCATTTTATCCCTGCTTTCACTACTCTCCTTCTCTAAGTGATGTTGCCTCATTGATGAGTTGAGGTAGGAGTCCATAATCCATATTGTCAGGAGGATGAAATATGTAAAAAATCGTGAGGAATAACCTCCAAAGCGGGAGCTCTCGAAATTGCGACCACTCATAGCGAAACCGGAAGCTTTTTGCTTCTTGCTCTCACACAAAGGTGGAGCCTTTAGGTGACTTTTAGTATCGGACCTTGAGGCAGACACATTTGCCGTTCATAGATAGTGGAGCCCTTTTGGAAAAAAGGAACATGCTTTTCATAAGTTAAAGAGGATTTCCTTATGTTTCTGTCAAAGTGGAGTCAGAACAAACACAGTTGTTGAATATGAGTCAAATCTGCTCTTTGGGTCACTTTCACCTCTAGCGTGATGAAGTGGATCCCATTTGACTGATCATTTTTTTATATAAGTATTCTACATTTTGGAGTTTAAGCCATGAAACAATTATTTGATATTACTGATTATTGGCAAAACTATCCGAACATGTGTGTAGCTTTAGAAGCCCTTGTGTAGTTAAATGTCAGGATTTCAGTCTGCTGCAGCGCTGTGAGTTGAGTTCTTCAATTATCACGGTGCTCTTTGCTATTTTTATCTTCATGTTAGCAACGTGTGAGAAGCAGAGGAAATACCTTCACACCTCAGCCTGTTCCCCTGGAATCCTCTAAGGAAGAAAAGACCCAGCAGACAATGGATTAAAGCATTTAGATGTAATGTCTATACATGCAAACATATTATGCAAAACAAAACTCATTCCACGTTATGATGGCTTTTTCCTTATTTTCTATTATTTATGTAAGATAACATTCCAAAATTCAAGTCTACATAGAGATTATTTTACACATTACCAACTATGACAATTGACATTTTAGACCTGTATATTTAGCAATTTACAGTTTTGTTTTACTCGCATCTTGAAGGGGCCCCATTCTGCTCATATCAGTATGTAGTGCCTCTACTGGGACATGTCTCCATGCTTTAATGTTCAAAAAGCTCTTTATTTTTCTCATACTGCCTGTGCTGCAGCACCTCTTTTCACCCTCTGTCTGAAACCAGAGCCCAGTCTGCTCTGATTGGTTAGCTGGCCGGCTCTGTTGTGATTGGTCAACCGCTTAGAGATGTCCCGCCCCTTAGCCTATCAAATACAATGTGTTGGAGCGCTAACTAATAGAAGCGCAAATGTTACATATAGTAATGTCATTATGTCAAGGAAGTAAACAAAGGAGTCTAATGGAGGCGTTTCAGGGATTTTAGCCTTTGCAGACCATTTACATGCACAAAGACCTATAATAACACACTACAGAAAATAGTATTTTATTGTTATTATCATTATTATTTTAATTTTTTTCTTGATTTTATTTTTGATTTTATTAATGTGTGAATCTTTGCTGTCCTGTTTTTCACGCTTACCCTGTTGCTGCTTGTACAACTGAATTTCCCCACAGGGATTAATAAAGGTCCATCTTATCTTATCTTATCTTATCTTAAAAACCCCAAAAGTCATAATAGGGCCCCTTTAATAAATGTATTATAAACTTTAATTCCAAGGTATTTGTTTGAAACTCAAAAATACATTTAACAGCAAGTGCCACCTGAAGAAGGGATTGTTCTCACAGGCTTGTGTTTGTACTGAGACATTGTGAAAGACAGAGGGATCAGAGGAAACCAACCATCTGCTGTATCTTTATTACCACCCCAGTCCTGAGTTAGAGGCACTGCCTGTGCGTCGGCAAATCACACACATTAAAATCCCTGCACTGCTAAATTGCAAACAAAGACAGATCATAACAATTGGAAAAACTACATTTCAGGCCTTTTATTAAAATGTCAGTCCCTGCGGTCACGTGTAACACTTCTTGTGGAATTGTTCAACATCTGCATACGACTGCTCCTGCCAAACAGCTACAGGTATCATAAGGTGCATGCTGTATTCAAAGGGTTCATCATTATTGAAAACTTGACTCAAATCTCAAAGGAACGTCTCTTCACACGCCAGCTCCTTCACAGAAATGAGTCACATGCATGTAGGCATGATCATGGCATTTCCCCCACGCACATACTGTACTCAGACACCTTGCTGGAGAAGCCACAGATGGTCCCCTCTGCTTCCTCCACAGTTGTCTCAGTAATGTCGTGACCCTTTTTCTGGCTGCAGATATAAGTTCTTGTTAACACATTATGCTATATAATTCCTTGCAGTCTTTTTTTATAAACTCCTGGCACTTCATTGATTAATTCATTAAATATTCATAGGCTTCATGCATAGTCTAATAACCACTTTCAGAATAATTGAGTTTGATAAATCATCTCAGCAGTTTGTTTGATAAAATAACCATATGTGCATCAAAAGGACGTGTTCAATGGCAGATTATGTGAATGCAGACAGCCCTGCTGCTCTTTTCAGAACATCTCAATAAAACAGACACAGGTAGTTTCATAGGGCCAGATGATCTTTTCTTTATCCTCTGTGATGAGGCCGAGGGAAATCTTTGATCTGGAGTGGCTGGATAATCATCCGTAGCTGAGCCCTGATTTCCATCTCTATCCAACTTTCCCCTGGAAGCTCCATAAGCAGCCATCAACACTGGAACTAATCAGGGTTATTACTCCTCTCCCATTGGAGCGCACACTTCTGCAGATGTGGGGTCGCTTCACTGTTGTTCTACATGTTGATGCTGAACAGGTTTCATCATCTCTGTTTGCTGACGCATCGGCCTGATGCCAGATTTAAAGGTGGAACGCTTTTGACTTATTTTTTAAGGACAATTTCTGACATTTTTATCTCAATTTAAAACAACAGATGTTTGATGAGAGAAATGATTGTTTGAATTCAGTAAAGGCTGCCATTAAGAGCTGCTAACCCTTATTTACTTTTTAATCACAGAATAAAATACAAATAAGAACAAGCTGCTGCCATTACATTTTTTTCTCTAGTGCTATTTCCATTTGCCGACAGAAATGTAATTACAAATACATGAAATACCATCACTTAAAAAGGCTTTGCCTTGAACGATGACTCCTTCCAATAGACAAGATCTATATTCACATTTTGATTTAGTGAGAATGTAAGGTATGTGCAGAATGATCCATGAATATGCAAATCCATTGTAGAGCATTCTAAGTGAAGTCTCATGTCTGTCAAAGGACATCTCAAATTGAGTTTAAGTCCTTAAACAATGTCTCAAATAATGTCTGAATCTGTCATGGCAGGTTTAAGACTTGACTTAAATCTGCCAGTGGATATCTCACATCACCTTTAGGAAAATGATGTCAAGGCTCAAGTCAGAACAAGATTCAGGACAAGTCTCAGGTACTACTCAGGTCTGTTCTAGTCCCGTGTTGTGTCAAGTGTTAATTCTGAGTTGGCTCTCATCTTAGTCTAGACCAAGAGAGTTGTCAAGTCAAAGTCAAATCTCCATTCCAGGACTCAAGTCTCAGCTCTGATTGAGACCAAACTAAACTCCATATGACTACTAGTGTGAGACTATAACTACTTGTCTTGTGATAAAAGGTGACAATCCACAGCTCCAGTCTGATGCTGGAGTGATAAAGTTTTAACTTTGTGAAGCTGGGAGAGTTGATCAGTGGTGCTGATCTCCTGCAACATCTGATGTAGGCCAGGCTCACTGTGCTTCTCTTGCAGTCACATTTTCCCAAAACAGATGTTTGCGAGGGCTAAGCTGTCACCATCACTGTCATAAAAGCTTGGGATTCCTCCAAATGCAGGTCCATTTATCCAGAACACATCTGGTAGCAATTTGTCTTCCGTTAGAAAAACGTCTTGGTAAACTTTTTGTCTCCCCAAAAAAGAAAACATGTGGCCCTGAAGTGCTGACTTCCCAATCTGCTGTTGTCAGCTGTGTTGTACTACAGCTCTGCTGTGTGAACCATGTATTCATGGCCCCTCCATGTTCCACCTCATTACATCTACCATGTTGTTTTCTCCACTAAGAGGACACTGCAGCTGGATACTGAGCGGGGCACATTTGGAGCACTTGTTCATTTGCTCTTTAAAGTGGAGCTAATGGTGGACAAAGAATCAAAAGAATGCAGTTTGAGAGATTATCATTATTTTCTCTGTACGGCAATACATGTTTGGACATTCTTATTTCTTTTTCTTTTACTTTCATGTATTTAGTTTTCTCCTCTAATTTATTTTCTTCTTTTTATAGTTTTTTAGTTGCACACACATACAGATACGAATTCCGTAAACAATAATACAAATAGAAATAGAAACAAAAAGGACATGCACATACAAATTAGATAATAAGAATAAGTATAAAACAAAAAATGTAAATAAAAGATATACAGATAGCAGTATATATAAACAAAATACGCAATCTATACATTTCAGTAATGAAGGATATATATCTATAGAGTATATATATTGAATGCACAATATATATATATATATATATATACAGAATTGAAGGCAGTGTACTTGCTTGTCCATACATTTGTTCTATTATTTTCTTCACCATTTTTCTCTTTGATTTCTCTAAATAATAACATCACATGTCTTTTCCCTTACATCTCCTTCTTTCTCTCTTTTGCGGCTTTCACACCAGCGCTTTTCCCTTTCTAGCTCCGAGCTAGAGCTTTTCTGGTTCAGCTCCGGTTTCCCATTTCTGCTCCCGCTCTGTTCACACCGCCCAGAGCCCGACTGGTGCTGCCGCTGCTGCGTCATGACGTCACCGTTTACATCGCTGCTCACAACAACGGGGGACTGCGTCGGGTCGATGATCGTGTTGCTTTTAATCATACGAAGCCAGATTAAATTAAATAACGACTTCTCCAACCTTATACTTTTCTCCAGAGTGCCGTGGTTCATTGTTTATTAATGTGTTTCAGCGGCATTTACCGACCGCTGCAGTGCTGGCTGCTCTTCCACGGGAGTGTATTCTCCCGTTAGCTCCGGGTTAGCTCACACGGCTCTAAAGTATTCACTGTCTGACTGTCACACAAGCAGCTGATACATATCCCCAGTTCCCCTTAAGTGAATGTGTGTCAGTCTGAATTGACGCTGTTTGGCATCACAACGCTGTTATGAAAGTTTCTCTGGTATAACATGGGTGATGTTAGCATAGCAACCGAAGCTAAACTGACTACTTGCTAAGCCGTTTTCTACAGTCACATTTTACCGGCGTATTTTTCATTATGATTCTACTTGTGATAGTCGGACATGACAACCTGTGCAGCCCATGTATTGATTCCATCCGATAGCTGCTATAATAACAAACAAAACGTCTGCCTGCTCTCCACAATGATCAATAACAGCGAACGGATGGTCAAAGTAAGGTACACATAAACAGAATCACACGAAGCCTGGTTAGTGTTGCCTGACTTTATAAAGTAAGTTTTTTTTTATAAGGGTGTGGTTGCCTTCTAGTCACTTTGCTCAGCGCTACTGCTTGTAGGCAGGCATGACGAGACTCTTCAGTCGACCCATGTTCAGGGGAGGTGGGTTTAGTTTCCTGCACGCCTCAACGTAAGAGAGACGTAAGCGACGCCGCCTCTTAGCTCCGAAGCTCTTGCTTCTAGACCGACAATTTTTTGGAGCTGGAAGTGAACCGGAGCTAAGAGGCGGCGCCGCTGCGGTGTGAACAGGAAAAACCGGTACTTTTCAGGCTCTAGCTCTGAGCCGGAGCTGAAAACGCGTTGGTGTGAAAGGGGCATGAGTAACTCTTTCCTCTCAGCACTGCTTCTCTTTTACTCTTCCATCACCTCTTCCCTCACCCTCCCATATGATCTCTTCTCAAATTCCGTCTCCTTTGAACTTTCCCTCTGACGTTCCAATGCTTTAACTCCGCGCTCCCCTGCTCCCCCCCTGTATGTGATGGATGGTGGGGGTCAGTGTGCAGCCTCTGACAGTGATAGCCTCTGTCACTGTGCATCGCTCCGGCTGTTAGCGTTACCCCCCCCCCCCCCCCCGCCCCGCCTTGGCTTTATCGGCAGTCTACTCAGGTCATTGACTAAAGTCTGCAGGAGTGCGTGAAGAGTTTTTTTCGCTTCTGGCTCCCTCCGATCTGAAGCAACAGGGGGCATGATACTGATGGAGGGAATAGGCAGCGCTTGAACTGTTTTAAAAGCTTTCCTCAAACCATTCACCATTTTTCTAAAATAGTATCCACAGGCAGCTATATGATTTCAGTAAGGCGCATGCATTTAGGGAAGACATGGTCAGGATTTATAGTGAATTTATACAACTCATGCAGGGCCTTAGCCAAATGTACTCCTTGTGTTGGCCTTACATTTAGGAAATGTAATTAGACTAACTTGGACACAGATTAAATGAATTGTGTTCTCTCTTTGCGTTTTGTCTGGTTTTACTTCCTGTCCTTGTGTTTCTTTTGCCACCTAAACTCGCATTTTGTTGGAACTACCTGCCATCTTCTTTTTTACATCCTGCTCAATCCTTACACACAGCCTGTGTAAAACCTACAATGTGGACAAGACACAATACAGTAAAGAATTCAGATTATTTTAACCCATCCATCAAAGCATCTGATGGACGGCTTGTGCTCAGGAGGCAGAGCAGGTTGTCCAGTGATTGGCGGTTTGAAGTGAACCCCAAATTGCTCCCGGTGAGCGGCCATGATAGTGTGCTGCCTTTGTAGGGAACATTTGTGTGTGTGGTTCAGGTATTGTAAAGTTATTTGGCTAAAGGTTCCATATAAACACAATCCAGTTAAAAAGACTCTGCTAAATATTTGTCATGATCTTAGTTTTTGTATTTAATGTTTCCTGTTTTATTTTGAAATATATTTTCTATTTGTCTGGTTTTAACTTCCTGTCTTTTTGTTATTCCACCTGTGTCTGATTAGTCCTTTCTAATTTCTCACAATAAACTCCTATCCTCGTGTCTTAGTCCCGCCCACAGGACATGCGAGCGGAGGAGTCGAGGAGGGGAACCGAGGAGAGGAGTTGAAACAACAAACGTTTAGAGAAATTAGAAATCCTCTCCTCTGAGTTGTCATTTTAAAGCGCCGTCCATTAATGATGACTCGGCATAACTGTGCAATTAGAGAAATGAGAGATGGTGCGCTGACATCGATTTCCGGGTCACTACCGAGGACTCGAATAGTCGAGGAGGCGAAAATGAGAGAAATGAGAAAGGGCTATTGTCTGATTGTGTTCTCCTGCTGCTCTTGTGTTTATGCCTGTCCTCTCCAGTCCTGTGTATAGGCCTGTCTTCTGTGTTCTTTGTCACTTCGTCTGCGTTGTTTCCATCTTTGTTCTTGTGTTTTTCTCCCTGAGATCCTGCGTACCTGATTTTGTTCCTTGTGCTTCCCGGTCCGTACATTTTCAGTTTTTCTTTGTTTAGTTTTGCCTTTAAAAATTAAAAACTTGCTTTTTGTTAATACTATACCTGCCATGTTATTTTTTACTGCTCTTGGGTCCAACTTCCTGACAAACTCTGACAATATTGTTATTAACTTAGCTCCAGTCAGACCCCAAATGGTGAAAAATAATGTGGAAAATGAGCAAATTGAACATGTTCACAAAACCAGATGGATGGAATAACCTCAGGGTTGAATATCCAAAGTAATCTACAGATTGGATTTGCCAGTGTGTTGCTGGATGATCTGGCACTGCTGAAACAGTTGAGCCAGTTCCAGTTTTTGTCAGATGTCTGCTATGGAAACCCTGACTCCAAAGTCAGTGAGACAGAAAAGATGCCTAGTTTTATGAATTCTCTAAACACAGCCTTGGGTGATGACCTTTCTAAACTTTTATAGTTACTTTATCCACTACAGTATTCAGGAACTTCCAAAGTAAGTCTGTAATGGAGTGTAAAGGTCACATTGACTTTACCTCAGCATCTTGATCTGGGGGGGTGAGGCCAGATGTTTGCCCGCCGGTGGGTAATGTGAGGTGAAACTGCAAAGGGATACAATATTGTTTAGCTCTTAAATCTAAGTTGTTTTAATTGAGACTTTTGAAGATTCTTTTGGGGAAAATATGTCATTTTTACATTGACATATTATCAGTTTGTAATTTTCACATTAAAACAGTGTTATTTCTCTGAAAACAGCATCTGGCGAAAAAGATAAAAAACAAGACAATGGGCCTTAAAGAAGCTGAAACCTGTGAAGAGCTTTAAGGCGCTGTCGAGATAGTTTTCTGTGGAGCATTGAGTGCCAACAATAAGCTTTTGCAGCTCTCCACAGTCTTTCTGTGTTCATTAGCACCTGCTGTAAAATTGCACTAATGTCAGCTAGTCATTATTTTTCAATAGCCATATAGCAGCTGAGGGAGGCTAAATATGCATTTAGGATGAACAGATGAAAAGTGCTAATGTGTTTATTGAAAATAAGCTCTCTTTTTGATAGTGTCTCAACTGGTGATGTTGACACGGAGTCTGCATGCTGTTCACCTCGACAGACACCAGGTCTGCTCCTCAGGCAGCAGAAAACACAAGTTTGGATGCTCTGGCTTTCCGTAGAGCAGACCATCAGGAGCATGTTTGATTCAGAGCCATTGTTAGGCTCTGGCTCAGGTTCAAAGGGAGAGCAGTGCACGAAAAGTGACGACAGGCAAATACCAAATCAAGTGTCACTTATCCCACTCCCCCTCCCTGTTGTCTAATGAAGCTAAATGTGTTGGAAGTGATGTGGCTGTTGGCCTTTAATTCACTCTCTCCACCATCTGCCCTCTGCAGCTCTGAAGGCTTTATCGCTGCCTGTGCTGGAGGAGCAGATTAGATTTTTTGTTGATGAAGTTTGAGTTTCTGCAGCTGGCACTGTTTGTCATTCAGTCTTTTGTCTGTTCGGCCACTGCTCATGAAAGCTACCGAAGTCTTCTATATCTGCCAAAGAAATGGAAAACACGTCACGCTTCACTTGCTGTGCACTCAATGTTTTTCTTGATAAAAGACCTCGCAAGAACTGTTTTCAGAACACCAAATGTTAAAACTTTTATGGACTAGCTAAAGTTTTTTTCTTTTTTTCCCCATCAGAATGAGAGCAGAAAAACAGACCTTCATTTAAATGAAAATGCCACAGCCCATTACTTTAATGTTTGGTTGCACAGTGGACATAAAATGTGTTAAAAGTATCGGTTTTGTGAGAACGCAGAACAGAAAGGCAATAGTGATGAAGCTTACTGTATATGTAAAGTGACGAAGGGAGGAGGGGGGGTAGCTGCCGTGGGCTTATATTTTACAGTGATGGAGCAGGCGTGTATTCAGCTATGTACACTGGCCAGCCACCACACACACATAAATAAATAACACTTTATTTTCTCAAACATTATCAGCATGTCATGTTTAACCTGTTGGATGAGTGTGTGGAATTATTATGTCCCTGTTATCAACCAATACAATCTAAATATTTGAGCAACCCACCCAGACACTATCCTTGGTACATCATGGCCACGCCCCTTTCTGGGTGAAAATACCATTTAACTGGTGGTAAATACACATTTCTGAGGTCTCAACCAATCAGATAAAATAAAATAAAGAATACCTTTGAGTCTGAATACAATGGTCAGTCAGGCAAACCATTACACAGATCATTGGGAATTGATGATCGGTGTGTGAAATGAAATAGGGGATCGATGTCCTGTCAGTCTACTGGTGGACGAGTGGCTAACTCTTACACTGGGATTTCCTTGGCTTCCAGGCACACATTGTGAAAATGTCACAGATTTAAAGATGTTATTAGACTTCTTATGTTTAGGCAAAAAAATAACGTGGTTAGGTTTGGATAAAAAATCATGGTATGGCCCAAAGTGGGGTTTGGGTTTGGTTTGTTGGTTATAAACAGGTCACATATGTCGCTTGAGGATGTTTTGTGTTAAGTTTAGTATGTGACGTCAGTTAAGTTATGTTAGTACGTGAGTTAAGACGTTACATATTTGGTATACATTTGTTAAATTAAAATAATTTACTTTTGGTGTCTACAGGACACTAATGAGTGCTTCATCCGTTCTGTTGGAGAGGTTCTTCCTACTATCATCAAGGTCAAGATGAGATAGTCACACTGGGGTATACAATGAGTCATACTGGAACGATGAGTACATGCCAGTGTACAGCTTCACAGTGTGTGGGCCCATTGTATAGATTATTGTCTTCTCTTGCTGTCTAAATCTCTACATATGCCAAGTTATAAAGAACCGTGTGCATGGCTCTGTATGGAATACGCATATATGCTTCAGGACAGGTTGGGTTGAATAAGTCAGGGGGAGTTATGAGCATATGGCTGCGGTGAAGTGAAGCGCTCACAGGTTGTGTGTGAGCTGTGTGTGTAAGGTGCATCTGGCCCATGGCTCCATATGGAGAGGGGGATATCATAAATCCATTACTCAGGGGGTAGGGAGGTGCGGTGTGGCTCCACAGCCCCTTCCCTGAGGAAATGATTGTAGAGGAACCACGGTAATAGTAACTGGCATTGGGTAATTGTGCCCTAAAGCAACATTGTGTTTTTTTCACGTCTGCATTGAGGAATAACACAAACAGCCCACAGGCGTTTAAAATGAGTGTAGCGTAGACGGCAACTGCAGGGAGGCAGATAGAGGGAGCAGAGAAAGAGATGACAGAGATAGAAAAGAAAGACAGACTGAGGATCTGTTGTCAGGTTTACGGTGACATATAATGATTTAAAGCCACCTAGTGGTCATTAGAAGGAGCACATGGGGGATCTTTAGCTCTGATTGCTGCTGTTTGTGATATTATAAACTGCAAACACAATCAAGGGTGAGATGTCCCTTGAGGACGTACTTTTTTCTCTGCACTTACTCTGAAAATACAGATTCAACCCTATGCTATTTAACAGCTGCTGTGTCATCTTACTGTCCAGCTGTCAAACATTGTGATCTCATCTAGGTCAATTCATATCATGCTTTCAAAGCCTATCAACCTATGTATAAAAAGCACATTTAGCATTTGTTTTCACCCTGACTTTGATCTCTCAGGCTGTCTGCTGAGTAGACGCCACTCAGAGTAGACTCTAGCTCAGGAAAAACTAAAACGGTCTAATCTTCAAAAATACAAACATTTAGTTTAATTTATTTTTTTCTTGGACTGACACAATCTTTACCTTAACTTTAATGGTAGCAAACCCGCTGATGAGCGTTAGAATTAAGATAAGAAATCGAGTAAAACCACTGCATCAACATAAAGGAAGGGAACTTTATTTGCTGTAGTTTATCTTCAGGTCGCAGCAATAAAATGACATCTATGTTTTCCTTTTCTGACACACACACACACACACACACACACACACACACACACACACACACACACACACACACACACACACACTCACTCATACATCAAAAATCCATTCATTCCTTTTATTCTTTTGGTCATATACCCGTCGTTGGCAATCTTGAGTCCACAGGTGCCTGCCATAAATTCTCCCCATTGATTTGTAGTATATATAGATCTGTTTCCCCGCCCTAAAGCCCCAGACTAAAATAAGCTTTGTTTGGCAGCTCATGCACTTGTAAATCTATCTGTGACATTTTGATAGCGGGTGACACACTGGGGGAAGAGCAAATATCATTAGAATGGGACAGGATTAAAATATGTCACTCAAAGAGTCTATTATCGACGAGAGCAAAGCGCTGACTCCAAGCTCAGACACAGGAGCAACGGGAGAAGGAGAACGCCAGGGACGGAGTTTGAGGTACAGTACAGAGAAGGAGGCGCTCGGGGGGGGTGGTCCTGTCAGTCAGGACGTCCCTGGTAAACAGAGTGGTAAATATTTCAGCCGTCACGGCCGAGTGTAGGCAGCTGGTCCCCTTTGCATGGAAATGAGAGGAAAAAAGAAGAGCCCGTCTCAATGGAGCCCTTCAACCCTGGGAAACCTCCACACACACACACACACACACACACACACACACACACACACACACACACACACACACACACACACACACACACACACACACACACACACACACACACACACACACACACACACACACACACACACACACACACACACACACACACACACACAGAGGACAGTGCAGGTCTGTCCTGCTTTGCTGGCTGCTGTCTTTCCCAGAGTCAGACTTCACTGCAGCTCCTGATCCTAACATGATATTTTCATCTCAGTTATTGCAGCGCTGGTGCCTCAGACTGAAATACTCAATGTGGGATCACGCCTCCCAATTCTCACCCGGGACCAGGAAACAGTCCCAGGAACAGGACATGGTCTTCTCTTTATGCACAAACATCCCAGATTTAGTGGCACTGGTAAATCAAATCATTGGGATTTTCCTCAAACACACTGCCGCTCAGTTGAAGTCTTATTGTTGCCAACATTATATGTTAAAGGGCCCATGTCATGGCCATTTCCACTGATCATAATTCCATTGTTGAGGTATACTAAAATAGATGTACACTGTGCATTTTTCCAAACTCACATTGGTTTCGCATACAGCATCTCTGTAAAGTATGTGCATTCAGCAGTATTCACTCTCCACTAAACGGCTCGTTGCAGCTCTTGCCCCCCTCCCTGTGAGCCCAGTGTGCTCCGATTGGTCAGCTCGGCCACTCTGTTCTGATTAGTCAACCACCAGAGAGGCTCCGCCCATGTCTAACAGTGCTTTTTTCGGCTCGCTCTCAGCGGAACAGTCTTATAATGGCCTCGGTACAGCCGTATATTTTATACGCTAACTAACCGAACTGTACCTACAACTGTTGTTATAGAAGAGTAAGTTATTTTTACCTGTAATAAACTACTACTGTTTGATGAGAAATCAAATCATGGTTTGCTATATATGAATGATATGTTATAGGAGCAAATAATTCAGGGAAGAAAGGATAATAAGTATTTCCATCAAACTTTATTTTTAGAAATGTACAAAATGAACATGTGTAAATATACATATATACACTGTATATCATCCATTCCTCCCCTTATAGGCGTTTTCGGCATCTTGCCTATCGCAGCTTTGTAAGCGGCTGCCGGTGCTTTTTAGGACGAGGCATCAGAGTGGGTCATCCCGTGTGTGTGTTGTCTGCCAGATACGCCAGGAGTTTCCTGATCTGGCTGGACGAAATCAAATGCAAATCACAAAAATATTAGAGAAACTTGTTTTAGATTCGTTAGTAGTAGTTGTGGTAGGAGTGTGTATCTATCTAATCTATCTAATCAACACAGTTAGCTTGCCAGCTAATATGCTAACCTACGTTTGCTAGTTGTTCAGTGTAATATGCCAACCTACTATGAACAACAGCTAGTCTAGGCTAGCAAGAACATGTTTACAATTGCAATCTTATACGGGTAGTCTGCTACGTTCGGTCATTCATTGTAGCTGCCATGAAAACAATGTTTTCCCTAGCATGTCTAGCTCTAGGTAGCCTTGTTGTTTAGCTATGTAGCATACACGCTATGAACGGTAGCTCGGTAGCATACACGCCAGGAACGCCAACTATAATGTACTGACCGTACGGTAAATCACCCGGAGTATACTGTCTATGAGTATTTCGTGTGTGATTGCAGACATTCTCCAGCTATGAGATACATGTAAGGCCATCTGCTAACATTGGAGTTGATATATGGAAACGCTAGCAACTTAGTTAGCCCAGTTAGCATTGCTCGCACACACACAGACACACACACTGCTGGAGGAGCAGACAGGCTTGGCGATACAGCTAGAACAAGCGAAACTCATCCTGAGCACACACAAACACACACAGCCGAACTAAAAACAATAAATGTGGCTTGATATTGAGTAAGAAAAAGGTTTATAACGCTGTGAGCATGGGTCTGCGGAGAGCATTTCAACGTAATAGTCCGAAAAACGTTTACCCATTTAAACAGTCGTGGTAGATACCTTGTTTGTTTTAAACATCATAAATACACAAACAACAATGAATACTTACAGGTTGTGTACCCGAATTCCCGCTGGTCCAAACAAAGTAGGAAGAGCATCGTTCTTCAGTGCCCTATGCTGTACATATCCGGCATGAATCGCTGAAAGGTTTGGGAAGCTTTGTTTCGTGAAAGGCTGGCAGAGGGTGTGGCCATAGCTCTGGGCGTGGCTACTGGCCATCCCTACGTCACGATACCCAGGAAGTAAACAATGGAAAATGAGAAATCTCCAACGAGGCGTTTTGGGGAGGTATTTTCTGTGTTAGAGTTTTACTCGCTACAGGGTGTATTTTGAGGGTTTTTGACTCTGCAGACCGTTTACATGCATAAAAACCTTCATAACACACAAGGGGACGGGTAATAACCGGAAAAGCATGACATGGGACCTTTAAGATACTTCATTGTCCCATAAGGACATTTTATCAGGACTCCATCTTACAGTTAGATTCAAATCATGCTACATAGTACACGATAAAAGACGTACAAATATGAACACATGGCTTGTTAATAGAGACACAGTTCACCCAGACAGGAAGTTGGAAGTTAGAATAGCACCATTACAGACAAGTTGCAATACATTGTTTTAATCCCTGGCTCTAAAAAAAAAGATGTTCACATGAAACAAATATGAAATGTTTTTGTCTTAATGAGAGTAGTATAGCCTGTATTACCCAAAATTATAAAAAGCCAAAGGAACACATACAATAAACAAAATGTTAGACATGGTATGTATGAAATTACACAAATGTCACATACACTACATTGTAAGTCCTCAAATGGTTAAGCATCCTATCCTCAAACACCACACACAGAGTTTTTTTAACATCATTTCTGCTGGGGAGCGTACTGGAGCATCCTTAAGCTCTGATCTCTCTGATCAACCATGGAGGTTACAACTCTTTAAAACACATCTGTGTGTGTGTGTGAGCATGATGGTGCATCCTGCATAGCATCTGTTGATAAATCAATGTTGTGATCGCTCGATGCAATTCAGCCTGAGGGATAAGTGTAGTAGTGGGATCAGCATATCATTCAAACCATGAAGCAGATTCAGGCAGTAGGCGTATAGATTCACACTTAAAGTATTAGCCTACAGAACAATACAGCTTACAGAGAAGAGATAACATCTGATCCTTTACAACAAACACTATATGCTCTTTTTAGTTTTTTACTAACATTGTAATCCTGCTAGTTATCCCAATTTCTTTGTAATATAACAGTAATCTGATTTCCTCTTTTTTTATGTAACTGTAAGCGAATACATTTACATTGAGTTTGTATCCTGAAAACGTATCCCATTTCACATTCTACATTATTTTCCTAGCCTGTTATTAACCTCTTCAAGTTTCAGCATTTACTTGCAAAACTGCATCAATCCGTCACCTGGGGCACAGCAGAGGCTTAGAGGAGCATCAGCTTCAGATCCCTTCCTCTCCTCTATAACAAGTATCTGCAGGGTGAACACACTGTACTGCTGCTGCCGAGTAAACATTCAGATACTGTGCAAGCATAGGAGAGTGTTTCCCCCCAGCTCTGTGCCTTTGGTTTGTTCTTCCAGTGGTACATGAACCTGGCTTTAACCTCAGCATCCAGGCAGCTCTGTGTGTGCTCTACAGTAACAAGTCACACTGATGATCAATGCAGCTCCTCTCTAAAGCTCACACACACTCCTTGTTTGTTTGCTTTTCTCTGTTTGGTCTTTCAGTAACAGCCTGGTTCCACAGTCCTTATCGTAGTGCCCGAGACGAGCAGGTTAATGCTGTTCCTCTCTGAACACACACACACATGCTGAGTATATATCTTGGGTGCATGACAGTGAAAGAGATAGTAATAAGCGTGTGTGTAGATCCAGAGTAACTCTTGTAGCGGAATACTTTCAGGAAGGGTGAAAATCCTACTTATATTACATACATAAAGTGTTTTATCTTTGTCTCTTTTACCACCTGCTTGAAACTAACCAATGGATACAAAAAAAGCTAAACACACATTAAAGGGGCCATATTCTGCTGATGTTCAGGTTGATATTATTATTTTGTTCCTCTGCTGGGACACGTCTCCATGCTTTAATGTTCAAAAGGCTCTTTATTTTTCTCAGTCTGCCTGTGCTGCAGCACCTCCTTTCACCCTCTGTCTGAAACCAGAGCCCAGTCTGCTCTGATTGGTTAGCTGGCCGGCTCTGTTGTGATTGGTCAACCACGTAGAGATGTCCCGCCCCTTAGCCTATCATATACATTGTGTTGGAGCAATAGCCAATAGAAGCACGGGTGTTACATAGTGATGTAGCTGTGATGTTAAGGACGTGAACAAAGGAGTCCAGGGAGTGAACACAGGGATTTTACCCTTTGCTATTTACATGCACACAAACCTATACAGTATAACACATTGTAGGAGAAGGAATACCCCAAAAAAATCCTAATAGGGCCTCTCTAAACAGAATAGTTTTCTCTCAATCAGAACACATGCAGGTATATGCACAGTATGTATATAGTACAAGTTTCTCTGACAGTTATATGTCGTAGTTACAGTCATGTTTATTGAGGTTGAATTTATGGTGTGTGTGATTCCCAGCCCATTTACAATCTGCAGACAGGCGTGTGACAGGCTTCCTCCGGCGTCTCTCCATGAATTACAGCGATCCCACCCCGACCCAAAATAGACGAGAACTCCAAGAACAGAACCTGTGAAATCTGATTTCAGGGCTGGAAATAGTCTGAGGATGACTTGAGAGTCTCTTAGCTCAGTGTTGTTCTCACAAGTTGTTAATGCTGTGAGCGTTTTGACGCGTTATGGTGTGAACCTCACACTGATTCCACGATTAGTCCTTCCAAATCTCTTAGATTTTCCTCTGGTTCAATACAGAGACTCACAAATCAGTTTGTAAGGCCCATATTTTATACTGTTGATATTTCAAAGGTTTTTACAAGAATGTGTTGATAAGAGACAGTAAAACCCTTGTGTACAAAGTACTCCTTTATCTGTCAGCGCACTATCACTTTCCTTTCTAATTATCAGTGGGTGGATTCTTTAAGCTTCCAGGGCAGAGGCTTGATCATGTGTCAACCCAACCCTATCATCAGATAACACTTTGATACCAGATGAAAAAAAAAATGAAAACACAATAATTTTCCGGCTGCCATATAGCTCAACTGTTAGAGCTCCAGGCCCATGTATACTGAGCCTGGTACTAAGCGGAGAACCCGGGTTCAAATCCACCCGAGACCATTTCCCACATGTCATCCCCTCTCCTGACTCAATTCTGTCCCTACAATAAAGGCACTTGTTCCCCAAACAAATTGTAAAACATGGCTATTAAAATAATTTATTTTGTTTAAAATCAGTTTGGTACATTGCTTTTACAGTAAGGAACACACACACACACACACACACACACACACACACACACACACACACACACACACACACACACACACACACACACACACACACACACACACACACACACACACACACACACAGATGCTGAGTAGAGTGGATATTGTGTGCATGACAGTGAAAGAGATAGTAATAAGGTTGTGTGTCAATCCAGAGTAACTCTTTTAGCGGGACAGTTTGAGGAGGAGAAAATCCTGGAAACTATTTTATAACATTAATTATAACTATAATTTATAAATCTTAACCATGGTTTAACACAAGTAATGTCTCTAATGCCTTTTAGTCCTTTTACATCAAACGGTGTGGTGTGAATACACTCTCAGTCAATCTCATCGATTTGAAACTGCTGACCCAATCACAAAAGAAGAATCACCTTATCTAGACTTTGCACACGGCACCATAAACCTGACGTGTTTTGTTCTTAACGTCTCTCTGTTTTAAATGAATTTCAAATAGAGTGGTGCAGAGATGACGTGTTTATCCGGAAATAAACTGCGCTTGAGTTCCCTCGACAAAAAAACAATGAGATTTCTCCATAGGATTTTGGAAAATAGCTCGAAATAAGGTTTGTGTAAAACGAACCTGTTTGATAAATGCACGTTTTGTTCAGCCGGATAATCTCCACATTTCTACACTACTTTTATAATTTTCTAATCATAAATCTAATCGCCAGAAGCAAAATGCTAACGTTATGCTATAAACGAACTGCAGCAGGGTCGCTGCTTCAACGTCACGCCAACTTAAGATCGATATTCAAAAATACAGATTCTAAATGGTACAAGTTGAAGCGTTTGTTTTAACAGTTTGCAGCAGGCAGGTACTTGCTTTCAAGCAGAACAGGGCAAACAAACTTAGCGGGAGTGTTTACGTGTTCGGCGTAATGACGTACAACGTCCTCGACAACTTCTGTAGTCCTATTCAGCCACTTGTTAACAACCATCGTTTTTCAGACACGTAAACTCTTCAGAAATCACCAGTGGGGTCACTGCTGATGGATTTAATGTCGTAGAACAAAACGTGATCCGTCTCCCGCTTCGCTATCGCTGTACATATCCGGCATGAATCGCTGAAATGTTTGTGAAGCTTTGTTTCGTGAAATGCTGGCAGAGGGTGTGGCCTCTGGGTATTCACACGTCACAGTACCCAGGAAGTAAACAATGGAAAATGAGAAATCTCCAACGAGGTGTTTTGGGGCAGCATAGACTGTGTTAGAGTTTTACTCACTACAGGGTGTACTTTGAGGGTTTTTGACTCTGCAGACCGTTTACATGTATACAAACCTTCATAACACACAAGGGGACGGGTAATAACCGGAAAAGCATGACATGGGCCCTTTAAAACAGGCATTAGATCTCCACACACAGCGTTGTTGTTGAGCCACAGTCAGGGTTATAGAGGCATCTGTGTGAATGTTCGTCAGACTGTGAGCTCATCTCTGAGGTCATTTTCACAAACTGTGATAGTGAATAATTGTTGCCCTTTGTATATGTGTCTTTTGTGTGTGTGTGTGTGGGGGGGGGGGGGGGGGGGGGTGTGTGTGTATGGTAAGCTCCTCCACAAAGAAAACATTGCTTGGGACGTGTACGTTTTATTTTTATATTTCTTTGGACTCACATATGCAGTGTATGAAAGTCATCATGTACGTTTATGTGCGTGTTTGTCACTTTGCAGATTTTTGCATCAGTAAGTGATTAATAAGCATTTGGCATAAACAGGTTCCTCATGTGATCCCACTCCCATACATCATTAATGACGGTGTAATGGATAGATTCATTTCAATGCTGCCGCTCCACTCGACCGCACTTAACCTGCAGCTGATCAGGAATCTGCTCTATTGATGTGAAGAGACGCTTCCCTATGACAACGTCAAACTGAATGGCTTTTCAATTTAATTACAAAAGCTGAATAGAAAACGCCAACGTTGCTAAAATGTCTTACAGTATTTGAGGTAGAAGTTTAAGATACATTTAAATAGAAAAGCTGATGTAACAGGCAGTCAAAGCAAATTTCAAAAAGGTAACCTTAAAGGGGACCTATCATGCAAAATGCACTTTTGTACGTCTTTTATACATGTACGTCCCATTATCATTCATATCATATCACATCATAATGTATCATATATTTCCTTATTTGAGTCAGCTTCTTGAGCCGTATCTGGCCGTGCAACACTCACAGTGTCACATACTGTATGCAGAAGTATTATTTTAAGCAACACATTAAGTTGACGAAACACTCAAGTCAAATGTAATTAAAGTCAGATCCACTCGTGTCTTGGACGGGGCAGTGATATCATAAACCTGTTAATGTACGCATTCAAACACTTTTTCTTTTACCAGCTGTATTCACCTTGCAGGTGCAGCTATGTGGCTTTTATCCTGGATAAAGTGTTTAAGTCATGGATGTTTAAAGTTTAACTTCTTCATATTTGACCAATATTAAAGTTCACTTTTCATTCAGGAAGTATGACGCTGCGCTGTCAGTACGCTTGTCCATGTTTGAGATTGGTCGAATGCTCCAAATACCACCCCTTTCATGTGAACGCGCACCTAACTAGATAGGACACGGCTGGCTTGAGCGATCCACTTGATAACCAGCGTCGTAGTACAGTTTAGCGAGAGCGCGTATGTTTTGGATTGGGCCAACCGGCTAACTCAAACATATCCAGGTTAGGTTGAACCAGCTTCGTAGTACAGGCCTCAGGTCTCAAAGCCTAAACAACAAATACATATTTAGAGTCAGAATTGATCAAAGTCATTTACAGGAGCTGAATACAGTAACAAAAAAAAGGAAAAGAAAGACAAAGAACTGAAATCATATTACAATGAACTATTACCGTATAAAATCATTTTACAACTTAGCTTCAAAAACATGGAAGTCTGTTTGTTTTTCTAAACTTACATATTATTGGTCAACTGACCTAATGAAAGTTGAAATAAAAGATTCAGATGAGTTTGTGTCATCTGTTTGTGAAATATTCCTAAAATTAGTTTTTAATTTCTGATAAGAAATATTACTTGAGAGATTCAAATATTCCTTCTACTCTACAGAGAGGTTCATTAAAAAAGACGTTTCTCATTATGCTGACGAAGAACCAACAGGTCGGGTCAACAGCAGAATAAACTGAGCTGGTGTAGTTTCATTGCCCGTAGGTCATTTACTCTGTTAGTTAAATGAACCCATTGTGATCACTCGTGTGTAATCTTCCCTCCCTCTTTTAAACCTGAGCCAGATTGCAACATATATATAAGTAAGGGATAATGTGCTGGGAGTCGGTCATTAGGGGAAAAGAACAGCGACAGGGGGAATCACCCTGGAGGTAATCACCATAAAGGCTATGTACTAAATAAACCAACAACTTAACTCACAATAACGATTTAAAAATGATTGTATTGCTTCCGCTAAGAAAAAATCTGTTGCACTGCCTAATAATAATAAATAATAATAATACATTTTATTTGAGGCGCCTTTCATGACACCCAAGGACACCCTACAGTTTGTTAAAAATGCTAAGAGGCAACAGAGCATGATACAAACATAAACAGGAAATCATGGAGGAGACAATCAAAGTGGACACAAATGAAACACATAATAATAATATAATATTGGGAGGGATGAAACCCTCTTTAATGGTCACACATGCAGAGCACACAGCACACACAGTGACATGTCTTCTCTGCATTTAACCTAGTACCAGGAGTCTAGTACTAGGAGCAGTGGGCATGATGGGGAGCACTACAGTGAGTAGGCTGATTTGAACAGGTGGGTTTTTAGTTGGGATTTGAATATGGTGATTGTGTCAGACTGTCGGATGTGTGGGGGGAGGGAGTTCCAGAGTTTGGGAGCAGTGTAGCTAAAAGCCCGAGCACCCATCGTGACTAGGCGTGGGGTGGGGAGGATTAGCAGGCCAGCAGAGGAGGAGTGGAGGGAGCGAGAGGGGGGGGTACTCCTGAAGAAGACAGGGATGGGCGGAGTCTGGAGATGTTTCGTGTGTGAAAGAAAGCAGTCCGGGTGATGTTATTTATGTGAGGTGCAAATGAGAGGGAGCTGTCCAGGATGACACCAAGGCTCTGAACTTGGCTGGAGAAGGGAATGGAGTAACCATCAATGATGAGGTTGGAGGCAGGGGAGGATGGAGTTTTGGAGAGGGTGGTTTTGGTGCCAACGAGCAGGGCTTCGGTTTTGCTGCAGTTGAGTTTCAGGAAGTTCCTGCTCATCCAGCTCCTGATGTCCTGGAGGCAGTTGGTGAGATAGGTGTATCATCGGCGTAGCAATGGAAATGGACATTATGATGACGGTGAGGTAGGATGAAAACCATGAAAGTGCAGTATCAGTGATCCCAATGTCAGCCAGGCGTTTGATGAGTAGTGGGTGGGAGATGGTGTCAAAGGCAGCTGTGAGGTCAAGGAGGATGAGGATGGTGAGCAGTCCAGAGTCAGCTGCACGGAGGTCGCGTACCAATGATTGGAACTGCAGCAACAACGACGTACTTAAAATGACAGCACTTCCTACTTACTTCCTGTCTGTCTTCTTCTGCTGTTCCCTTTAGACTTTACTTCCTGTCTGTCTTCTTCTGCTGTTCCCTTTAGTGTTTACTTCCTGTCTGTCTTCTTCTGCTGTTCCCTTTAGTGTTTACTTCCTGTCTGTCTTCTTCTGCTGTTCCCTTTAGACTTTACTTCCTGCCTGTCTTCTTCTGCTGTTCCCTTTAGTGTTTACTTCCTGTCTGTCTTCTTCTGCTGTTCCCTTTAGTGTGTACTTCCTGTCTGTCTTCTTCTGCTGTTCCCTTTAGTGTTTACTTCCTGCCTGTCTTCTTCTGCTGTTCCCTTTAGTGTTTACTTCCTGTCTGTCTTCTTCTGCTGTTCCCTTTAGTGTGTACTTCCTGTCTGTCTTCTTCTGCTGTTCCCTTTAGTGTTTACTTCCTGTCTGTCTTCTTCTGCTGTTCCCTTTAGACTTTACTTCCTGTCTGTCTTCTTCTGCTGTTCCCTTTAGTGTTTACTTCCTGTCTGTCTTCTTCTGTTGATTTATCTGACGTCCAGCTCTCTTTCTTTTAACCCCTTCCTTCTCTTGTTCTCTATTCCTTTCCTTTACTTGGGACAGTTCAGCCATCATTAATCCAAAGTTTCTTCCTCTCCACACATATAAAAATAGTATCCAAAAATATTCCTTTGTGTTCTTGACGCTGAGGTTTAGTTAACCGGACTTCTTCCTGCAGATTGGTATGACTGCACGGTCCCTAAGCATCCTCCTGAGCAGTGGTCTGCAAGAGGAAAAGCAGACCGTAGAATGGTCGAAAACGACCAATCAGCATTGAGTATTTATCAAAGCCGTGTAAGAATTTTGAAGTGACAGGTTTGAGAGTCTTTCCAAAATGTATTTCCATATTTAGTGTGTAGTTAATTCTGATAAAGAACACTGCTGAATGCATTGCCAATCTCCTTTACAGTAGGCAAACAGGCTGAGATAATCCAACCATTCAGAGACCATGAACTGCAACACCTGCACTCATGGTGTTTCTCTTCTTTTATTCAGCTATTGCCTCTAATAGGCCTCCTGTATGTATGTATACAAATACATATGACTTTCATAGAGAATTATAACCTAGACTTATACATTATGAAGTGTGATTGGATCTGGCACTAAATATAAATTGCAGGCTGTGGCAAGTTTCATATAATGGACTGTGGTAACAGACTGGATAGAAAAACTGATTTGAGCAGAGCTCTAATACAAATCAGTCAAAACAAATTCTTCAAATATCATTTCATCCGCCCCTGTGGATCCATATAGCATTAGAAGAAGGAATGAAGAAACTGTCTCTCTGATGTGGGCCCATAGAATTCACGTTTTGTATACTTTCAAAGGTTTGTGAAGTACTTTACAGCAGGATGCAACAGAGCTGAAATGACATTTAAAAACAGCCAGATGCATATAAGGCCGTCTTTCAGCCTTAATCCCCTCTCCTTTGTGCAAACACTATCTTTTGTTATTAGCTCATTTTCATCCAAATGTGATCAGGCTTGATTTGATTTGCTATCCAGAGCAATTGTCTTTCATATTAATGCGATTATGTCTTAGAACAAAGCGGCCATTATACAGAGACTTATGGTGCTAGTGGAAGAAAAGGACCATCACATTGCCATCAGTAACATCCCTACTGAGAGATATGGGTATTAGGAGGGAGAGATAACACACACACACACACACACACACACACACACACACACACACACACACACACACACACACACACACACACACACACACACACACACACACACACACACACACACACACACACACACAGGCGCATGCATCATGACTCTAATCTTGCTTGGCCTTTCTTCATGCTGTGGGCAGAGCAGCAGTGTTAGGAGTGAGAATCCTAACAGGCCGAGGATGTGTGTGTCATCATCAGCGCATCAATGTGTGTTAAATCACTTGTGCGGTTTATTCCAAATCTGAAGTTACACATATCCTAAATTATCATTTTGGTGAAATCTAAGTAAGGCTGTATTTAACTCTCCATCAACGTCTATGTGTAGCAGTGCTGGCAAGTAACTAAGTACTTTTACTCAAGAACTGTACTCAAGTACAATTTCGTACTTGAGTATTTCAATTTAATGCAACTCAATACTTGTATTCAACTACGTTTAAAAGGGAAATAACGTCATTCTACTGCACTACATTTATTAAACAGCTTTAGTTACTTTTCATATTTTGCATAAAAAAACGTTATACAATTTTCACTGGACTAACTGTTAAGGTACAAAAACATAAAATTAATAAAATATATTACAAAACGTTGTTTGTGTACACGGTAAAAAGGCTGCTTGATTCAACAATTTTAACAATCTAATAATGTAATTTACATAATAATATATCACATAAGAATTAGAACTTTCGTTTTTTATACTTAAAGGTAGGGTAGGTAAGTTTGAGAAACCGGCTCCAGATACACTTTTTGTTATATTCCATGGAATGCTCTTAACATCCCGATAGCAATGAATATATTAAGTGCTTTGACAAAAAATCCATAAAAAAATATCATCTGTGGAAGCCGTAGTGCTGTAAAAAGCACGACCAATCATTTTAGCTGGCCCGGCTAAAATAACTGGATGGCCTACCTGCCTGTCAGCCTTCCATCTGTGCACAAACTTATCTCGTGCCCTCATTGGTCATGTGCACGTTCGTGTGTTGGAGGAGGGGCTCTGTAAGGAAGTGGCAGATTTTCTCCGGTTGTGTATTTTCAAATTCTAGCGATATCGAGCCGGTTTCTCAAACTTACCTTTAAATTAAATTTCTATTAATTATACTTCTGTACTTTTACTTAAAGGGGACCTATTATGCAAAATGCACTTTTTGATGTCTTTTATACATAACCGGTGTGTCAGGGAACTCACAAAGTATCAGAAAACAAAACCCTCTCTCTTTTCCTCCATACCCACATCTCTAAAAAAAAAAAGAAAAAACGGGGGTGCTAACAAGCAGATCCAGAATTTTCGCTCCAATAACGTCATTGGCGACATCCGGCCGACGTGACACGTCCCAACCTATATTCTCCGGCACACGTGACACGTCCCAACCTATCGTCTCCGTATACAGTCACAGCTGTGTGTCTGTGTATTCAGCAGGATGTCTGCAGGAGGCACTTAGAGTAAAGTTGTTATATATATAATACATATAATGGCACTGTTCTAGCGGTAAACACTTACATGTCTAGGGGTGTAACGGTATACGTATTCGTACCGAAAATATTCGGTATGGGCCCTTCGGTTCGGTACACGTGTGTACCGAAGTGTACCGAACGAATATAAACGTAACGTTAAACGTAAAAAATTGAGAACGTGAACAACTTTTTGGAAGTAATCTCAGGTGCTGCGTCGCAGCGTTCAGTGTAATTTGCTCACATTGGGTTCAACGCGTCATAGAGCGACCAAGTCATTTCATTGGACGAGAGGCATACTATGAGAGCTGGTCACAGGGATGCGTTCAAATTTAGTCAGTAATTTGAGGAACTGTCGAAATGGCGAACGCAGATAAAGTTGAGCTCAAAAATCCTCCAGCATCATTGAAGTCTCCGGTTTGGGAACATTTTGTCCCTAGCGAGAGGGTGTTCTCCACAGCAGGAGACATTGTTAGTGCCAGCAGATCTGCCCTTTCGGCAAGCAATATGGGCAAGTTAATTTTTCTTAAAAAAAACATGAAAATACAATGACAAGCAAGTCCTAATGTCAAGCTGGCTGCTTAGGTACTAGTACAGTACAACGCAGGAACAAGGGCCAAGGTGGTGACCCCAGATGGCAACAGCGAGGAGTTTGACATCCTGGCTGGGGTAATGCAAGGGGACACCCTAGCCCCCTTCCTCTTCATCATAGTCCTGGATTATGCGCTCAGGAAAGCCATCAGTGGACGAGAGCAGGATCTTGGCTTCACTCTAACATCGAGACGATACCCCACAGTAGTCCTGACAGACCTGGACTATGCGGACGACATCAGCCTGCTCTCTGACAGCGTGGAACAAGCACAGGAACTCCTGAACAGAGTGGAGTTAGAGTGTGCCAAGGTTGGCCTTAGGCTAAATGCCAAGAAAACTGAGGTTATCACCTCCAACATCTTACCGGAACATCCACCTCTGACAACAACAGAAGGCACTGTGCTTAAAGAAGTCAAGGACTTCAAGTACCTGGGCTCATGGGTCAACTCAACCGAGCAAGATCTTAAGGTGAGGAAGGCACTTGCATGGCGGGCCCTGAACGGCATGACCAGTGTATGGAATTCCAACCTCCCCCGACAAATCAAAATCAGCTTCTTCTATGCAACGGTAGAGTCTGTTCTCCTCTATGGCAGTGAATGCTGGACCCTGAAGCCAACCCTGCAAAGTCTCTAGACGGATGCTACACCAGAATGTGGACGTACTCAAGAATGACGCAGGAGCACAAATTACCAATGAACTGGCCAGATGTATGGAGAACCGGGATGACTGGAAGCGACGATGGAGGGCTCGTCTGAGGACGACCTAGAGAGAGACAGTACAGTTCAAATACAGATTATTTCAGTTCATCGAAATGCTGCACCTTAATGTTTATTTTATTATATTTTGTATTTATTTGAGTGAATATTCACAGTTTAATAATAATTAAAAACCCCAAACTAATATTTTATGTTTTGTGAGTACTAGTAGGCCTACAGTAAAGTTCAAATACAGATTATTTCAGTTCATCGAAATGCTGCACCTTAATGTCTATTTTATTATATTTTGTATTTATTTGAGTGAATACATTATTCACAGTTTAATAATATTTAAAAACCCCCAAAAAATATTTTATGTTTTGTGATCATTTTTTTCTGCTGTACCGAAAACGTACCGAACCGTGACCTAAAAACCGAGGTGCGTACCGAACCGAAATGTTTGTGAACCGTTACACCCCTAGCTGTATCAGAAACAATGCGCGGCGTGTTTTGGGAGTAATATGCTGTGTGTTTACATTAGCAAGCATGCTAACACTCAGAGCTAACACTCAGAGCTAACGCTGTAGGCTACTGGAGAGAATATGTGTAACGTAATGTCCTTGTGGTAAACCCTGCGAGAGAGAAAGGTTTGAGCTCCATACTGTTTCAGAAATAAAGATTGAAGTGGTTAGGAGCATAACATGGCATTTAATCACCGCAGCATTTAGCTGAGTTTCTCCCGGTAGCAGGGGAAAGCTGCGTGACGCTACAAAGGGGCGTGGCTAGCAGCAGAATCAGCCTGTTTGCAACAGGGCTGCAAAAGAGGGGTATGAGCAGTATGAGGCATGGCTACAATGGGTGATCTGTTTGGTATTTTAAGCAACAAACTTTACAGACATGTTTTGTATAGGTATGGCCCTACAATATATGTTTCCAATATAGCATAATAGGTCCACTTTAACAATGTACTTTACTTGGAGTATTTTGACATCAATGTCTTGCTACTGTTATTTAAAGTGGACCTATCATGCTATATTTGAATAATATAGTATAGGACCATACCTATATAAGGCATATTTATACTTTTTTCTTTTCAAAATACCAAACAGATCATGCATTTTAGCCACGCCTCATTTCGCTCAATTTGAAAAATGTTAGCTCTGTTTTTGCAAGGGTTGATTCTGTGAGCAACAGCACCATCTAGAGGCCTGGCATATGTACTACAGCGTCTCCAGCGCTTTCGAATGGCAATGGCCGTGGCTGTCTCCTCCTGATTGGTGGAGTTGGCCCAATAGCCGTAGCGCCACTGTCCTGACGTCAGTAAAGTGTTCAAATCTGGATCAGTTTTTATCAGATCCGTTGCAGCCCCTTTTTTAGAGATTTGGGTATGGAGGAAAATAGAGAGGGTTGTGTTTTCTGACACTTGGTGAGTTCCCTGGAACACCGGGGACACATATTCATGTATAAAAGACGTACAAAAGTGCATTTTGCATGATAGGTCCCCTTTAAGTAAATGATCTGAGTACTTCTTCCACCACTGATCATCATTCTGAAATGGGCCTTCAGGCATAACGTGTACTTTTACTTTTGGTACTTTAAGTATACACTGAAAAAGCTTGACTTTAATTAAGTGTAATATGTCAACATATTTAACTGTATTAGGTTAGCTGGAGGCAATAATATTAAGTTGAACCTAATTAATACCCATAGCTTTTAATTAACCTAATACAGTAATGCGAAATCTGTTCATATAATACAATGAATTAAAATCTACTTTTTGTTTAGTGTAACTTGATGCTTTTACTTTTACTTGTACGTTAACTTAAGTAACACTTTGGATAGAGGACTTTTACCTGTACAATTTAGTGTTGCTACTTTTACGTCTGAGTACTTCCTCCCCCTCTGGAGTGGAGGGATTACTGTGTGTTTCCTCTGTGCTCTCACACTGAAGGACAGCAGTATGCAGCTCGTACACACAGCCGTACAGACAAACTAATAATAGCCATGTTCAGTTACACTCATGGTGCTTTACTGCTCAAGTGTTACAGTGCTGTAAACAATGCTGATGTGTGTTTGCTGTCTGCGCCCCGCCCTGAGCGCTCCGACTGATCACAGACTAGCAGAGACATGTTTCTGCTCTCTGTGTGACAGTGACAGTGTCAGAGGCTCTGTCTGTCCCACACCTTGCTCTGGAGCAGGACAACATGACGTCTCCTATCCCGACTGAAGCACTCCTCATGTGTCTGGCTGCACCCTCAACAGACCCTTGATATATTTTTGTTATCTAAACTAACCCTAAAAAAAGCAGTCCCACTAAGAAGTCCGAAGCCGCTGGTTATCAACTCGGTGAATTATCCCAGGATTGCTCAGTTAGCCTATACTATTCTAGTGACGCATTGCTCTGAATTTCTTTGCTCCGGTTACTTATGTCTCGGGTCATTATAAGATATTGATGTTAGCTTGCTTACCACTTACGTAATGACCATTTTTAATATTGGCAGTGATTTCTATTAATTTACATGTTTACACAGTCTGCGGTTTATTGTCAGCCGTCTTTGCTGCATTTGGCAGTTTAAACTTTGTTTTCTTTAACCTTGAATATGTCATAGCCTCAAACTCAGGGCACGGAGCTCTGATTGGTCAGCAGGCGGTGCTTTTAGTCGAGTTGATCTCTTACCTTGAACTTAACCTGCCCCGTAGCAGCGTAGGTGTTCGGCATAAGTTACCATGGTGATCTACCCCAGTAAAAAGAGAACCAGTGTTGAAGAACTGAAAACTCAGAGTTATTCCTGCAGTCACCTCACAAAGAGGTTGCACAGCATTCACACTAAATATAGACAGTACAGAAGCTTTAGCATTTCATATTAAGATCAAGTTTGAAATCAAAGTCCTTCGTGTATTTTCTTTTTTGATCGGCATCGTCTCAGACGTCTAATCCGTTTCTATATTCCTTTCAATACATTAGTGGAGGAGGACAGAAGACACTTTTTGCCAATATGTTGCAGTATTTTAATGAATCAAACCAGGCCTAATCAGGAGTTTGATTTTCAGATTGACTTAACAGTTGGAATCAAAGCTGAGTGAGCCAGACAAAAACACGTTTCCTGTGTAAGTCCTGAGTACATTCAGCCGTCCACTGTAAATAATTACCAACTGATTTGCAGGAATGTCTATAGTGCCTGAACGTTAAAGAATAAAACAGGAATTCATTTCGGACTCTAAATTATGCAAACTGGTGTAAAGGTTAAAAGTATTTATCTGCATCAATGTTATGTTGTGCTTCTCACTGCTGCACAATATGTAAGCACATTTGATGGGGAAATGATTCCCAAGTGTTTTAGACACAATTTACAAATGACTATAAACAAAGTGTTAATACAATGTTAGGAGAAATAAAGCAAAAGATAATCAAAGAACATTATTATTAAAAAGCAAGTCTAAAATGATGAGTTTTGAGCAGAATGGTCCGGCCCAGCTTAGTTTACAGGTGTTGCATGTACAGCACTGACCTTTCAGACCTCAGGGGGCACTCAGGGTCTTAGGAGGTCAGGAGGTCAGGCGTATACACATGTTTTATGCTCAGCACCCTTTCCCTTGACTAACATGGCTAGTGTCATGTTTAATTTCTAGTTCCCCCTTTGCAGTTAATCTTGTTTTCACGTCCTCTTCATCTTGCTAATGTTTTGTTGTTATCATTCGCATAATATACAAAACACAACATAGCTCCATAGTGATCTAAACCTCCCTCAGGAGGATATGTTCAAACTTTTAATGTTGTTTTTTTATTCAGTCCAATACTTTTATATTATGGGCAATAATACACTTGACAGCCTCTGGATACATTTTCAACATTGTGTCTAATCTGTAATTTGTGCTGATATCCAGAGCACTTAGTGTAATTGTTTTATTTCTGAAATGTACCAAAGTTTTGTGTTTCCTCTAAAAGCTGCAGTGTGAACCATCACTGGATGTTTAAAAGCCATGTGAATGTTTTTTTATTTGAGTTATCGCCTCTTTAATGCAAAGCAACACAGGTGGCTCTGTTGATTCTTGGACTGTAAAGTCCCTTCCTCCTACACCATACTGGCATGATTTCTGCATTCACACATTTCTATATAGCTCTGTTCCCATAGGTATAAGACTGAGGAAAAGATACATGGAAACAAACTTATACTCTGGCATGAAAACATTTGTATTTGGAATTGTACATACAGTAGCTTAAAGAGGATGTGTTGCCCATGTTCAGGTGTATATCAGTATGTAGTGTCTCTACTTTAAAGAGTCCTCTCCTGCTGATGTCCAGGTGTATATCAGTATGTAGTGTCTCTACTTTAAAGAGTCCTCTCCTGCTGATGTTCAGGTGTATATCAGTATGTAGTGTCTCTACTTTAAAGAGTCCTCTCCTGCTGATGTCCAGGTGTATATCAGTATGTAGTGTCTCTACTTTAAAGAGTCCTCTCCTGCTGATGTTCTGGTGTATATCAGTATGTAGTGTCTCTACTTTAAAGAGTCCTCTCCTGCTGATGTTCAGGTGTATATCAGTATGTAGTGTCTCTACTTTAAAGAGTCCTCTCCTGCTGATGTTCAGGTGTATATCAGTATGTAGTGTCTCTACTTTAAAGAGTCCTCTCCTGCTGATGTTCAGGTGTATATCAGTATGTAGTGTCTCTACTTTAAAGAGTCCTCTCCTGCTGATGTTCAGGTGTATATCAGTATGTAGTGTCTCTACTTTAAAGAGTCCTCTCCTGCTGATGTTCAGGTGTATATCAGTATGTAGTGTCTCTACTTTAAAGAGTCCTCTCCTGCTGATGTTCAGGTGTATATCAGTATGTAGTGTCTCTACTTTAAAGAGTCCTCTCCTGCTGATGTTCAGGTGTATATCAGTATGTAGCAGAGGTGTGGACTCGAGTCACATGACTTGGACTCGAGTCAGACTCGAGTCACCAATTTGATGACTTTGGACTCGACTTGACAAAATCACAAAACACTTGCGACTCGACTTGGACTTGAACACCAATGACTCAGGACTTGACTTGGACTTGAGCCTTCTGACTTGAGGTGACTTGATAATTTAATTCAGGGGTCTCCAACACGCCGATCGCGAGATGCCGCGAGAAGAGCAGACTCCCGTCGGGGAGAGCAGAATCTTCAGCCGCTGCAACTCTTGCTGAGAATCCATGCAGGCAGGGGCGGGACTTTATTTTGCTGAGCCACCATGCGGCCAATCATATGCGAGGACACACTAGGATTATACCATTATGTGAAAGAAGGGTGGGGGGCAGACGCTCCAAAGACAGCAGGTGTAGTGGTACAGGCCAGCTACAGAGCCACGGGGAGCCGGATTTAAATGCAAGCGCGTTGGGAAAAGTCAAGAAATATGCGAAAACCGAAAAGAGAAGCAGCATCTGGCTGCATTTCAATGATATTGGAGAAAGCAAAGCTGAGTGCAGGATTTGTAAAATGAAAATAACCTTCAGAGCAGGGTTTTGTTTTGGTAACCACTCAGGATTTATTGTCAGAGGTGGGAGAAGTTCAGATCTTGTACTTGAGTAAAAGTACCAGAGTGTAGGAATACTCGGTTACAATAAAAGATCCTGCATTCAAAATGTTACAAGTAAAAGTACAAAAGTATTAGCATCAAAATATACTTAAAGTACCACCTGCAGAGGGATCTAGATTCAGGTGTTCTTTTCCCCATAGAGACCGCCTCGCTGCACATTATCCCTTGCATAAAGATAGAAGTGGGTCCCTTATAACATGTTGTACACAGTGGAAATAAACATTCTGGTCACCTCAACATCAGGGATCTTATACATTAAACTCCTTCTGAATCAAACCGTCACGGTAGCCTTACCTTACTGATCCCTCTTACAATAGAAGAAAAACACGTTACTTTACCAGCAGAGAGAAAATGGATTATTAAATTATTAATGTGACTAATAAAGAGCAGTTTGATTATTAAGTATTATTCTGTTGATCGATGTCATTACATTTGTTGAAAAGCACATAATGACTTGTTTAAGACTCGTTTTGTCAAAGTTTAGGACTTGGACTTGACTTGAACTTTCCCATCCTGACTTGAGACTTGACTTGGACTTGAGCGCAAAGACTTGAGACTTGACTCGGACTTGAGCGCAAAGACTTGAGACTTGACTCGGACTTGCAAAACAATGACTTGGTCCCACCTCTGGTATGTAGTGTCTCTACTTTAAAGAGTCCTCTCCTGCTGATGTTCAGGTGTATATCAGTATGTAGTGTCTCTACTTTAAAGAGTCCTCTCCTGCTGATGTTCAGGTGTATATCAGTATGTAGTGCCTCTACTTTAAAGAGTCCTCTCCTGCTGATGTTCAGGTGTATATCAGTATGTAGTGCCTCTACTTTAAAGAGTCCTCTCCTGCTGATGTTCAGGTGTATATCAGTATGTAGTGTCTCTACATGTCTCCATGCTTTAATGTTCAAAAAGCTCTTTATTTTTCTCATACTGCCTGTGCTGCAGCACCTCTTTTCACCCTCTGTCTGAAACCAGAGCCCAGTCTGCTCTGATTGGTTAGCTGGCCGGCTCTGTTGTGATTGGTAAACCAGATGTCCCTCCCTAAGCCTATCATGTACAATGTGTTGGAGCTCTAGCCAATAGGAGTACAAGTGTTTCATATTGATGTCAGTGTGTTACAGAAGTAAACTCCCTCTGGAGGGAACACAAGAATTGTAGCCTTTGCTCATCCGCTTAGAGATGTCCCGCCCCTTAGCCTATCACATACAATGTGTTGGAGTGCTAGCCAATAGGAACACGAGTGTTACATAGAGTTGTCACTATGTCACTGAAGTACACAAAGGAGTCCAATGGAGGCGTTTCAGGCAGGGGGGGAGAAAATCCCTCTGGAGGGAACACAGGGATTTGAACCTTTGCAGACCTTTTTACATGCACACAAACATATAGAACACACTACAGGAGAGGGAACACTCACAAAATAATAATAGGGCCTCTTACAATTCATTTATGTTTCTACAATCCATGGCTGTTGATTACTAAGTGATTCCTCATCAATTAAAACTTCCCCACTTTCACCCTCTTATTGAGCTCTGTTGGATGTGTAATGAAACTTTAAATCTGTATAATGGTGAGCAAGTTTGTGTGTGTGTGTGTGTGTGTGTGTGTGTGTGTGTGTGTGTGTGTGTGTGTGTGTGTGTGTGTGTGTGTGTGTGTGTGTGTGTGTGTGTGTGTGTGTGTGTGTGTGTGTGTGTGTGTGTGTGTTTGGGTGTTTTGTCTTCCCTGTGCTTATTAGAAAGGCTTTGACATTTAGCACTGTAAACACATTCATCAGCACAGACAGATGATAATCTGTTTCATTTCAGAGCCTTGCAAGACGTCGGAGGTTTTGTTGTTGCAGCCATCAGGGTGCATGTGTACAGAAACAGCCTCAGCTTGATGCTCAGGGCACTTCAGAGGCCCATTCATGTATTTTAAAAGACAATAAATGGCTGGTTCTGGGGGGAATGGAAACAGCTGTCAGGATGTACACTACACTAAGAATAGTCTGACATTGATGTAATATATTCATACCCTCCTGACAAACCCTAATGGAATAATCCATATCAAATCTATTTTAAAATATTAAACACTTTCCTGTGTTTCTCCACATTGAGCACTACTTTTATGTCAGTTGCCATCTCCTCATATCTCAGGAGCTTCTTTTAAAGTTTCATATGTGCATACTGAACACTCCAAATGTGGTTTTCTGTTGCTCTAACTTGGGTTTGACATGAGAATATAGTGTTTACTGTCGAGAATCCAACTGTCCTTAATTAAAGAGCACACTTTAAACTCTTCCGTCAACCTTTAAGAGGTATTGTATACACTTTTAAAACCCACAACATATTTTTTTATTTTTTTATTATCTATGTGCTGTTTATTTAAACTATATTTCCACTATTTTAAAACTGCATGAATTGTTCCAGTTTTGACTGTATAGTATATCAGTCTCCTTTCCATGACTCCCTTTCCAGGGGCCAATGTGCAAGCCTCTACATTAAGGCAAAGTGCCAAAAACATCTTTATGAAATACATTTGTCAGTGAAACCAATGCACTTTTTACACAACTTTACAAAACATTAAACCAAAAAACAAACAAACATGGGAATATTAATATACTGTAGCTTATGTAGAACTGCTGAATGACTCCAAAACTGATTGAACAATGTAGCTCTCATCCACATACTGTATTTAACTGGCCTAATCGTAATGAGCGTAATATTATGTATAAGTAGGACATTTATGTACAAAAGTTTGCTTTAAAGAATGCAAAGTTCTTTGCAGAAGCACAATATCAGCATTTTATAATTACAAGTGAGTGATTGGGATGAATGATTTCCTGATCCTCTTCTTATTCGTCACGGTCTCCTTCCAGATCATTCAACAGGAGGTGCAAAGTGACACAGCAGCTGCATCACATTTCAATCAGGAGAGACAAGTTTTCTTTCGATGTAACGATATATATTTATTGCCGGTAATACACAGATGCATGTAATGGTGTTTGGCGATTAGACCCCGTTGTGCTGGAATATCATTGGGGAGGGGGAAAACCGAACCGATAAAACCCCTGTGGGGTCTAGACACTGGTGGTGGTGGTGGAGGCATGAAGGGATTGATGGAGGTCGGTCTGAAGAGGAGTGGTTTAAGCTTGACCCTGGATTTGGAGGAAGGTAAGGGGTGGAGGAGGGCTGCGTTGAGTCAGCTGAAATGACAACTGTGAGGAAGGGGAGAGAGCAGATTTAAAGGTTTAGCAATGCACTATGATAGGCTTGTGGGAATAGAGCGAAGTGATTGGTTTAGCTGGGGAGTGACGCCCCCGATCACTGATTGAGAGGAGAGAGAGTAGTAAGCTGGGAATATGTGAATGAATGAGTAAAGACAGTCTTCCTGGTTGAACTTGCGCCAAGAACAACCAAGCCCTTCAAGATCTGAGAAACATACATGAATCAAATCGCTAACCAGGAATTAGAGCCATTTGCTGCAAAATGTTACATTTTTTAAATATGACCATTAAAAGGAGAGAGAGAGAGAGAGAGAGAGAGAGAGAGAGAAGAGGTTGAAGGAGGAGGAAAGAGAGAGAGAGAGGAGAAGAGAGAGAGAAGAGAGAGAAGAAGAGAGAGAGAGAGATGGAGGATACTATAATAGATATAGAGAGAGAGATGCTATCTATCTATCTACTATAATATATCTCTATATAGATATAGAGATGATCTCTATATACTCTATATCTCTCTATCTATCTATATATATATATCTCTAAGAGAGAGACGTAGAGGCAGGTAGGTAGGTAGAGAATAAAACATTAGCAGCCAGTATACAAATGTACAATATAAAGGACATATATCACTCGAGTATTTACTTAATACACAATATCAATAAAATATTGAATGAATTGATTACTCTACAATATACAGTCTCACAGAGCTAAAGGAATATATAGAAATATACTACGACACATTGGCATTGGATCATATATACATGATCATTTTGCAAACTGTTGTGCAAACAGGTATACGTTTACAAAGTTAACAGTCATTTCATTTGGTTCTCTATCTCTTACCACAATCACCAAAAGGCGTTTGACTTGTGCTCATTGTGGATTTGTGATTTTTGAACACCCTCTCTCCCCTCTTCCTATTGGCTCCCCCAAGCAGCTTCTTCTGCATGGAGCGAATACCCTGCATGATAAATGCCCTCCACCCCAAACTGCTGTAATTCATGTCTCTGCCAAATCATTTTGTCTGTGAACGAATTTGATGACGCAGAGGAGCAATTTGACACACTTTGTACTTCAGAGAAGAGGGAATCCGTGTGGCCGCCCCGTGGCTTCTCGCCTTGTCGTGAACATGGCAGAGTGAGGAGTGTGTCCCTGTGTTACTCTGCTAATCAGCCTGTAATCCCTGCGCTGCTGATGTGAGAAGTGATGCTCTGTGTGACTCTATCATTTTCTCATCAGTGCTCCCTTTGTCTGTGTCTCTCTCTTTACATCTCTGTCTGAGGGACTGTTGCTGCTCTGTGATTGGCCCATTGTTGGGACTCGCTCGCAGATTCAGCCTGTTGGGCATGTTTACATGGATTCATGCTTCTAGGCTGCTGGCTAATGCAACACCTTTGTTCTTTTAATTGCTTGCTGTTCCAGCCACAGGCTGAAAGGAATGACTAATTACACAGCTACAGAATACTAAAATGTCCACCCGGTGTGCCCAGACAGCCCGCTATATGCACTGCAGCTCCATGTATACACTCCTGAAAGTGTAAAAAATGTTTTTATATCATACAGCTAAAGATTATCAATACATTATTAACACAATCATTTGGTAGCAAACGGAACCATCACTAAGGGAAGCCACCACACTGAATACAATTTAAGGTTGCATTCGAAGGGAGTAATAGGTTGATGAACAAATTAATTGAGGGCAACCAAAACTTGTGGGCAGTGGGACCAGATGAACCTACAACATCTGGCACAGAATCACCTACAATATTGTAAAGAGTAACACCTAAACAAACAGTTGCCTGAGCACACATTGACAAACACTTTCATTACTTTGGGACTGGTGTTTCCCGTCTCTTGCTAAAAGAAGTGACTAATGATGTTCACTGTCCTTTAAGCTCTTTTTGGTCTCCAGCAACTCCTAGGAAAACTGTCTGGCTCCATCAGTAAATTCTAACGTTGTGCTGGTTACACAGTGAACTGTGTTAGAGCTTCTTCACTTAAAACACCTGTTGCTGCTGGAGTTGATCAGAGTGTGTGCTTCATAACAATGATCTAAAAGAGGCTCAAACGCCCTGTAGAGCTGATATATATCTGTAAGATAATCACATTGGTCATAGTATATGTGTCAATTGTTATTATAAAATATATTAATTCTTCATTCATTCGTTCATTGGAAGAACAATGTGCTTTACTTATATGTCTCTTGGGGCCTGCACTAGCCACTTTCTTTCTTGAAGTTACACAGTGTGAGATAGTGGTGTTGTAGTAGCAGGGGCGGACTGGGACTAAAAATCAGCCCGGGAATCTCACCCAGCCCAGCCCACGTAAACTGTCAACGGGGGAGCCTCGCTGTGGGGAAACGGTGGACCTAGTGGCCCATCGGGATTCGTCCCGATGGCCAGTCCGCCACTGTGTAGTAGGATATGTTGCATGAAATATAATGTTATGCAATGTAGTAGCAAAGGACTGGATAATTATGATAATTAATGTTCAGAGCGTATTGTGTGTGAACTATGTTAAAAAAAGCAAGGCCTCACAAACTGTGGAATTAAGAGAGTCAAGGTTAAAGGCCACCTATCGTAGGTTCAGGTCAACTATTCTTCTCATTCTCTGAAGTTAATGGGGTACGAAGCTACGATAGGACAATGAACCTCCTTTTTCATTATACTTATACTTTACTAGAAAAAGGTTAAGTGTCGGTCAATGTAGTACAGGGAACGTCACCATGGAAACGTGTAAAAAAAGGGTTACAACTGGTTAATCGTCATTCACCTAGATCAACTAATAAGAAACAGGGAGGCTTTAGCTATAACAATGCTGATACAACGTTGTCTAACAGTACACCGAAAAAACGGAAACGTTGACTTTACTTAAATGTATTATGTCAACAGATTTCACAAAACAAAAAGCAATAATATTAAGTTTAAATTAAAAATATTAGGTTCAACTTCATATTTGAGCTTTCTACTAACCTAATAGAGTTATATGACATTTGTTGACCCAATACACTTAATTAAAGTCAGCGTCAGTTGTTTCAGTGTACTGTATGATCCCGGGGTCGGCTCGGACTTAGTTTTTCTGTCTTCGATGAAATGAAGTTATTTTTCCTCGTACTCTGTCTGCCGCCAGCGACTTCTTCTGAACCTGTTAGAATTTTACTGCTGGAATAAATTAATAAGCTAAGGTGTTTAACGTGATAAAATCTTCAAATCGATTGACACCACCAGTATTTATCATTTGGGCAAGGTCTTATAAAAGATACTTTCAGGTTGCATATTCACCTTGGACTATAATCAACAAAAATGAAGGGTTCAAATATAAAATAATATGTTGTACTGAAAAACATAATTCATTTATGCCATGCTTAATGCCAGCCTTGCTCCATTATGTGCTCTATTGTGAAAAGCCTGGAATAACCAGTGTTTTAGTGAGTTTGAAGCCGTAATACAGCAAACAGAAAAGATCCAAAGACTTGCTTTGAATAATTGACAGGAAACATCAAGTTTAATCTCAGGGTCAGATTTCTTTCAGCAGACTGCCACCGTCAGCTCTGGCTCAAATCTCTTCTTGCTCTGCCATCTCCTATTCTCCACCGCTGCAGAGTACATTAAAGTGAGCTAATAGCTGCCCCTGCATCTGTTAGGATCTGAAACGCCATCTGTGTGTGTGTGTGTGTGTGTGTGTGTGTGTGTGTGTGTGTGTGTGTGTGTGTGTGTGTGTGTGTGTGTGTGTGTGTGTGTGTGTGTGTGTGTGTGTGTGTGTGTGTGTGTGTGTGTGTGTGTGTGTGTGTGTGTGTGTGTGTGTGTGTGTGTGTGTGTGTGTGTGTGTGTGTGTGGTGTGTGTGTGTGTGTGTGTGTGTGTGTCTGTCTGTCTGTCTGTCTGTCTGTCTGTCTGTCTGTCTGTCTGTCTGTCTGTTGTCTGTCTGTCTGTCTGTCTGTCTGTCTGTCTGTCTGTCTGTCTGTCTGTCTGTCTGTCTGTCTGTCTGTCTGTCTGTCTGTCTGTCTGTCTGTCTGTCTGTTTTACGGGGTTGGAGGTAGGAATGTGTGAGAAGTTTCTTGCCGTTGGTAATGGAGGGAGGCTTGACATTAACAGGAAGCTCCAATAGAGCACTGCATGTTGGGAGATCACACTCCCTCTCGGCAGGTTGGGGGGAGGAGGACCGAGCAGGAGGGGGGTGAGGCATGTCTGGAGATAAATGAGGCCGAGCTGTCAATAAAGAGCGGCCCTTTATCCTCTGTTAAAGCTCTATTCATTTCATTACTGTCACATCTGTCTGGGGAAGAGGTAGTTCTCCCCTGACACGTCTGGGTGGGAGGTGAGGTGTGAGAGCAGGGCGAGGCGAAGGAGACGTGAGGCGTACTGAGATACAATAAGACAGGATCAATTACTGTACCTGAAGAAAAGCCTGTGGTGGTACGTGATATTAGACACAGGGCCTTTTCTATGGCTTAGGGTTTTGAGAATAGACCCCCTGACTTAAACTAGCTGCAGTCCAATTCAGACCATCAGGTCCTATCGTCTGTTCCTATAGCCTCTTTTTCCTTCAAATAAGTGAAAAACATCATGGGGTTTAGGAAAGTTGTGAAGGGGAAATCATCAGGAAAAGACAGCTGCAGATCTAAGAGAATCTGATTGGGCAACACTGGGTGATGTAGTTCCGATGCGACAGTACGTCTGCTGTTGAAAATCGAACATTTTCCATGGATTGACTACCACCACCACATCTTCACTGAGTTGATCATTTTTTTGTAATTGTTTTAAAATGTTTAGTTTGCCTTTTGGTATAACATATTTTTGAAAGTTCAAAACAGATAAGCACTTAGTGAGTAATGGCATAAGATGGAAAATGCTTAATAAGCACTGAAACTTACATGATCACTTTCGGTTGCTTCTATGAACGGTGCGTCACTTTAACCCTTCCTGTCGTGTTCGTTTCTCCCCCTTACCGTGGTGTTCCCAGTCAGATTTCATTGGTTTGTTTTAACTGCTCGTTCATTAACACGAAAAACATTAATTATCACCAAATGTATTTTACATCCTTTTAAACAATGTCTCAGACTGCTGGTTTACATTAATAACTTCAGTGAATATACAAAGAACAGACACTGAAAATGTATTCCAAAATGAACATGGTGGTATATGATCAAATGCCTACTGTGGAGGATATCATAAGACCTTGAGACAATCAAATGTCAAACACAGTAAATGTATGATTGATGAAAGCAGTGAATTGGTCAGATTTGACCCAAACGCCACAAGAGGGTTAAATGCTGTGATTGCAAGGTATTGTGGGACAGCATTTTCTCCTTTCCTTTCATAAAGGATGGTCCAGTGTATCCTGAGCTAAAGGAGATAACAAAGGAAGCATTGGACATCATCTAGTCTAGAGAATTCACACAGCTCTTATCATGGCTGTCTAAGCTAAAAACCACCCAGGAGTGTCTGTTGTTGGGCAGCGTTTCCCTGCACTCCTCTCAGAAACACTTCAGTGCTGCCTGACTATCAGACACTTTCAGCCCCACGTATTGAATCAATAACAGACAAAAGGTCACAGTCCGCCTTAATTCATGTATTTCCATTTTGCTTAGAGGTTTGGGACTTTAATTGTAAGTGACTTTGTTAACCATTCTCTTCGTTGTTTTTACAAAATCGTATACTCTCTGTATTATGTAGACATATGCAGACTGTGGGTACTGCTGTTTTTTTACTGAGGCCAAATGTTACTTTCCCATATGCTTGGGAATATATGTATTTTTTTGTATTTGTGTGTTTTGTCAAATCTTTTTCCAGCTTTAAAAGAAGGACATAACATTTGAGCAAACAGCATTAATCAACATATGTTTTGCAAAGAGATGTTGAATAGTTGCGACCTACAATACAAATCAAACTAGCACAATATTGATGAAGTATATTTCTAAAAAAACACTACATCAAACATTGCATCTACTTTTCATTTTGATTTCAGATATTTGATGTTGTTGAAGGTTCATTGATAATGAATTTGTTTACAGCAAAGAAAGAGAAAGCTCTTGTTGACAGAGCTAGATGCACATTTTGATTAAAGTTTGCTTAATGAAGTTTGTTTGGAAAGGAACATGCTGCAGAGACGAAGCATTGCACTTCCCCTGAAGGCGTGCTTAAGAAGGATTCTGTGTTAGATGGTGTTTTATTGGTTGTGATGACTTATATTTAACTACATCCTATCCCAACAACACACACTACACACTGCAATTATTTCAGACTGCGTGTCGGACTGCAGACCTCTGATTGATCTGTGGAGCTTCACTGGTGTCCTGTCACAAATCTATATCAAGAGCAGGGCTTCAGAGCCTGTTTTCAGACGCACCTGCTTTATTGTCTTTATAATGTATGACCAGCAGTGGGGAGAAGTTATCTCTCACAAGCTCCGCCCTCTACTGGACTCTATGGGTACTCCCCTCAATCCTATCATGCAAGCATTCATCCACTGAGACTTTCTAGACGTAGCCGGCCCCTGGGCGGGCCTACCTGAATGCGCGCGCATCTCACCGTATAAAAGGAGGCCTTGCCTCCTTACTGCCATCCCTTTCTCTTCAGCAAGGCAGTGAACAACTGAGTGAAGAGAGACGGATAAAGAAACTTTTGTTATACGAAGAAATAATGGACTCACCTGTGGAGCGCCCCTGTCCTTCGTGTCCGGGCTCCATTGAAGGTGACGACCTCCACTGCCGGTGCATCGAGTGCCTGGGGTCCGACCACGCGGCGGCCAACCTGGCTCCGCTTGCAGTCTGCAGCGCCTGCCGACTGATTCCTCGCCCCGGCCATCATCAAAGGCTGGCGCTGTTTGAGGGATGCTACGTCTCGCCGGTGGAGGACCCAGAGCTCGACATGGTGGAGATGGAGGACCTCGAGCAGGGAGTGCCCTTCGTCTTCGCCATCCCAGTGGACTGGGCAGGTCCGAGCGTCGGGGAGAGGGACGACGATGACGACACCTCGTCGTCTGGGATTTCCGGCGACCGCCAGGAAGGCCATCAGCACAGGTCTGCACGACAGGTCTGCACGACAGGACTTCTCGGCGGTGATGGCTATGGCGTGCAGGCTTGCCGCTCCCCTCACCGTTGCCACCGAGGCCGGTGAGCCGCCTGCGTCAGGGCTTTTACGGCCCGGCCCGTCCAGCACAGCCGGCCTTCGTTTCACGCCCCCTGCCGGACATCTGGTGGTGTGTGGAGGCCACGTGGCGGCAGCCACTGAGAACGAAGGCTCCGGTGGCTACCTGGGCTGAAATCCTCAGAGTGGAGGGCCACTCGGACACGGAGTGTCCCGGTGTGCCCCCACTGGAGGAAAGCCTAGCGGCCCATCTGCTTCCACAGACAGCCGGGTGGGCAGAGGGGACAAGGCCCCTGCCCCCGCTGTCACGTGACCGTGAGATGCTTGAATATCTGGATAAGATATTCAGCCTCGGGGCGCAGATGGCGGCGGCGGCCAATAATCTAGGTGTGTTGGGAGTGTCGCTGATTTCCCCTCAGCAGGACACAAAGGATGGGAATGATTATTCGGACCGCCAGATGAATAATCTGGTCCACGGTATGGCTACCGCAGCCGGTCGGGTGATGGCCCTGACCACCGTGGCGTCGCGTCACGTGTGGCTAGGTTTGACCGCACTGACCAGGAAAGACCGAGATGATCTCCTTGGGGCCTCCGTTGCCACGGAAGGGCTCTTCGGATCGATATCCTCGGTCACCCAGCGCTCCAGTCGCCTGGAGGGGGAGAGGGCGCAGCTCAGCCCCATGCTGCCGCGGGCTCGCCCTCAGGTCTCTCCGGTCTCTCAAGGAGAGCGCCCAGCAGTGGTAAGGCGGAGAGAGAGGCGCCGGTTCAGAGCCCCTAGAGCTCCTGGTGCGCCCTCTGCCTCCGCGGTCCGTCGTGAGGTACCGGCTCAGTACCGGCCCCCACAGGGACAGACTGGTCGAACCCGGCAGGCACCCGCTCCGGTTCCGCCGCAGCGAAGGGGTACTGGGTGGGGAGCTCCGTCTTCCAGGAGTTGACTGGTGGCGGGAGGAAGCGTCCCGGCGGAGAGAGGGGAATTCTCCGGCCAGGACGCGAGGGCGAATCCCGCCTCCTCCTTGTTTGACCCATTGGTTACAAAGTCATCTTTCAAAAATAAAAAAGATAAATTGTATTCCAGTTTGAGTGTCTCTTCTTTCCACACACCCACACAGCCACATAACGTTGACAGTACAGTTTCCCCACTCGCTGGCCAGGTTGTAACTCCAGTAAAGGAGGCAGCTAGTGCATATGCGCGGATGAGAGTGATAAACCGCGCTATGCGGGTACAGGGACATTATGGCCGGCGTAGCAGGGTTAGGAAACATTTAACGCGTGTAAAAACTCTGCTTGATGCATTTCACTGTTTGGGTGAAAACATCATGGCGGTGCGCACGCTCCCATGGGAGTGCCCCGCGGCGCATTCAAGGACCTCAGTAGAGAGTCGGCCCTTTCTGTGTCGACCCCCCATGGGCAGAGCTTCCCTTCACTGGGAGTTTTGCGGCGGGATGGGTCGCCAGAGAGTACCACAACTTTATTGCTGGGGCCCCACAGTTGATTGCACATCCCCTAACACAGGGGAATGGAAGCGCAGCTGCGTGTTAACGGAGTGGATGGACAGGACGCTGAGACTGGGTTATTTACTCCAGTTTTGCAGCATCCCTCCTCCGTTCACAGGCATAAGAGAGGCAAAGCTATCATCCCGAGGGGAGATAGGTTGTCTCTCGGCAGAGGTTCAGGCCTTGGTGCAAAAACAGGCAGTGTCTGCTGTGCGCACGCAAGACAGAGAGGGGGGGCATTATTCCCTGTACTTCCTGGTTCCCAAAAAGACAGGCGAATTCAGTCCCATTCTGGATCTTCGCAGTCTGAATCTCCACATTGCACGCAGAAAATTCCGGATGTTAACTAAAAAACAGTTACTGGGACTGGTGCAGCCAGGCGATTGGTTTACAACCATCGACCTGAAGGACGCTTACTTTCATGTCGAGATTGCTCCGAAACACAGAAAGTATTTGCGTTTTGCCTTCCAGGGGGTGGCCTACGAGTACAACAGACTGCCGTTCGGCTACTCCCTGTCCCCGCGCACGTTCAGCAAGTGTGTGGCCGCAGCACTCCAGCCGCTGCGCGGCCGTGGCATGAGAGTTTTCTTTTATCTGGACGACCTCATAGTTATGGCCAGGTCCAGGGAACGGGCAATGTTTTATACAGCCCAATTGATCCTACACCTAACCAAGTTGGGTTTTGCGATCAATTGGAAGAAAAGCACCTCCATACCTCACCAACAGGCGTTGTATTTGGGAGTGGTGCTCGATGCAGGCAGGCTACGCGCCAACCTGTCAGAGAGCAGACAGGCATCCTTGCTTCGGGCAGTTTGCAGACTGTGACAGGGGGCCACAGTGACAGCCTTGACTGTCATGCAGACCCTGGGTCTCATGGCGGCAGCTCACGTTGTGGTCCCGCTTGGGATACTGCATATGCGCCGCCTGCAGAGGTGGTTCTCCAGCCTGCGTTTAGATCTCAAGAGACACAAACGGCATCATCCCCCCCTCAGTGGAGGGCAACCTCCGGTTCTGGGGGTCCCCGGATCGCCTCCGGAGGGGGTCCCTGCTGGGACGGGTGACCTCCTACATCACAGTGTTCACGGATGCATCCGGAATGGGATGGGGAGGGAACTGCCTGGGGAGAGCTATAGGTGGGCGCTGGTCTCTAACAGAGACACGGCACAGCAACCTCCTAGAGCTACGGGCAGTAGTGTTGGTCCTCCAGCATTTCAGACCCTTAATTCAGGGGAGACATGTAATGGTCAGGAGCGACAACAGCACCACAGTGGCATATATCAACAGGCAGGGCGGAGTCCGCTCCGCCGCTTTGTTGACCACAGCGGAGAAATTGTGGTTATGGGCATCAGAGGTGGTGTTATCTCTGAGAGCCCTCCACATTCCGGGTCTGGAGAACAGGGGGGCCGACCTCATGTCGAGGGGCGGACCCCTGCCAGGCGAGTGGGCGCTTCATCCGGAGGTGGTGAAGCGGATCTGGGCCCGGTTCGGGAGAGCAGAAGTGGACCTGTTCGCCAGCCGGCGCAACACCCACTGCGCCTTGTGGTTCTCCATGGCTCTGAGCGACGACCCGCCCTTGGGGGTGGACGCGTTTGCACACGAGCCATGGCCAAAGAAGCTGCTTTACGCCTTTCCACCGTTGCGTCTCATTCTCCCGCTCCTGGGGAGAGTGAGGCGAGAACGTCTGTCAATCATCCTAGTAGCGCCGGATCACGTGGGGGCGCCGTGGTACTCAGAGATGACACAGATGAAGGTGGGCCAGCCCTGGGCGCTCCTCCAAGTCTGGGAGCGATCTCTCAGGAGGCAGGTGCAATCGGGGCGTTACCCACTCTGGGCCAACCTCTCCAGGCTTGGCTCCTGAGAGGGACAGGCTAAGGCAGGGTGGATTGTCTGATAGTGTTATTCAGTCTATCCAGGCAGCTAGAGCTGGATCCACCACAGCCTGTTACAGGCTGGGATTCCTGCGATGGTGTGAGGAGCGGAAAATAGAGCCCCTATCTTGTGAATTGGGATCTATTTTGTCGTACTTACAGTTATTGGTGGACAGAGGGCTTGCTCATTCCACAGTGAAAGTGTATGCAGCAGCCATCTCGTCCTGCCATGAGGGATTTGGCGGCAGGTCAGCCTTTTCTCAGCCACTAATGTCGTGGTTTTTGCGGGGGGTCAGGAGGCTGCGCCCAGTAGTGCGCGCCTCCGCCCCGCAGTGGGACCTGCCGCTGGTGCTCGAGGCTCTGGTCACAGAACCATTTGGGCCTCTGGAGCTCTCCTCCCTGAAAGCACTGTCGTGGAAGACAGCATTGCTACTTGCCTTAACGAGTTAACCGCTTTATCGGTGCACCCGAGTTGTTTAATGATCCGGGGTGACCAGAGCAGGGCGACACTCAGGCCGAACCCCTCCTTCGTGCCCAAGAGCCTAAGGAGTGCGTTCAGGTCGAGGGCTATTCAGTTAGGGGGCTTTAATCTTCCACCCCATAGTGGGGCGAGGGACGCTAAATTACACCTCCTCTGCCCGGTGCGTGCGCTGGCATATTATGTGGAGCACACGGCTGCCCTTAGACCCACGGAACAGCTCTTTGCGTGCTTCGGGGGTGGGGTAACTGGAAAAGCTCTGTCCAAGAAACGCCTGGCAGGCTGGCTCTGCGAGTGCATTGCACATGCCTACGGACAGGCGGGGAGAGCCTTCCCCACGGGGGTCCGTGCACACTTTACACTAGCCATGGCTGTGTCAACAGCCTTATTTAACGGCGTGAGTGTGGAGGACATATGCACGGCGGCATCTTGGTCAACGCCAGGCCCCTTCATAAAGTTTTATCTCTTGGACATGTCTGACTCCTTTTCATTGTCTGTGCTTGCTGGGGCAACACAGGACTGGTGAGGAGGGAGGGGGGCTGTGGGTCAGTGGGCATCTGACCCCCTCCCCGGACGTAATGCGCATTACGTTTCCCCGGCCCCGGGGGACGTGACGCGCACATGGGCCCATAGGGGCTGGAGGACTCTTTTCCCCCTGCTTTAGGGCAGGGGGGGGGGAGTCCTCCACGTTATAGCACACCTCCGCGGGGTAAGCGCGTCAGGGTGTGCTCTGTCAGCCGCAGCCTCTTTTCTCTCCACGGTTACGACCGAGGGAGAGGTGAGTGAGGCGCAGCGGCTGCTAACCAGAAAGCCGGTCAGAAACAGTGAGATGGAACAGTGTTGTTGTGGGACGACAGCGCGTGTATACATCGGGGCTCTGTACCCATAGAGTCCAGTAAAGGGCGGAGCCTGTGAGAGATATAACGAGGGGTTACGTATGGTAACCCTTGTTATATAAACACAGGCGGAGCCCTCTACTCAGGGGCCCTGTCTGTCCTATGCTGCTTGCTGAAGAGAAGCAAAGGATGGCAGTAAGGAGGCGAGGCCTCCTTTTATGCGGTGAGATGCACGCGCATTCAGGTAGGCCCGCCCACTCTAGAAAGTCTCAGTGGATGAATGCTTGCATGATAGGATCGAGGGGAGTACCCATAGAGTACAGTAGAGGGCTGCGCAACCCCTCGTTACTAAGTATATTTACTCAAGTACTGTACTTAAGTACTATTTTCTCATACTTGTACTTTACTTGAATATTTCCATGTAATGCTACTTTATACTTCTTCTGCACTTATTGTACTTTTTACGCCACTACTTTTAATAATAACTACTTTTTACATATGATATAATGCAGTACGCTACTACCAATATATATATATATATACGTATACGTATATAAAAAAGGATTATCTTAATATTAACAAATTACAACATTTAAATGCCCTTACATGTATTTGTAAGCAATTACAATATTAATGATACTAATATATTACTTTCAAAACAGCCATGGTGCATAATGGGTGCTTTTTCTTTTTATACTTTAAGTACATTTAGCTGGCAATACTTCTCTACTTAAGTCACTTTTGAAATCAGGACTTTAAGCGCAAAGTTTACTCAAGTAAAATATCTAATATCTTATAACAAGATGGCTTCCACGACTGAACACAGGAAATGATGATTAATACACAGTAAATTTCTCTGAGTAAAATTGACTCAAATTGAAGAAAATTTTACTCTAAAAATATAACATTTGGTCCCAACCTATATAGAGTAAAATGTACTCTTTGTTCAGAGTTTTATTTTTAGAGTTCATTTTACTCTATTATGTGCTCAGATTTGACTCTGCTTAATGGTTATTTACTCTATGTAGTGTATATTAAAAACAACTCTACTGCCATTTTACTCATAATAGAAGGTCATTTTACTCCCAATAGAACGTCATTTCACTCCAACTAGAAGGTAATTTTACTCAGAATAGAATAAATGAACCATAATGATCTTTACAATAAAAAAGGTCAATAAACCAAAGTGCTTAAGGAACATGAGTGGGCGTGTGTGAAGCTGGCCATTGAGCGGCCCAACCAAGCAAGGAGGCAGAGGCAGAGAGTTCAAATACAACCCGGTGTGGGCATTTATTCCTCTTTGTGGTACAGGATACACAGCCTCAATATGACTGTCTCACGTGAACACAGTCACCAGCCACCAGGACCTCTCACACTCTCACACTCTCACACTCTCTCACACTCTCACACTCTCACACTCTCACACTCTCACACTCTCACACTCTCACACTCTCACTCTCACACTCTCACACTCTCACTCTCACTCTCACTCTCACTCTCACTCTCACTCTCACTCTCACTCTCACTCTCACTCTCACTCTCACTCTCACTCTCACTCTCACTCACACTCACACTCACACTCACACTCACACAAACAGGAAAACAGAACCTAAATACACACAGGACTAATCAAACCAACAAGACACAGGTGAGGAGGGAGGAGAAACACAGGGCACCAGGTGAACGCAATCACCAGCAACAGACAAGACGGGAGGGGGAACACTTTTCAAACTAAAACAGGAAACAGAGACAGACAAATTAAAACATAGACAGATTGTGACAAATATATGCATAAATGACATATAATCACATGCTTCCTGTGCAATGTTTTAGCGTGGAACAAATGAATATACTTCGCCAATAATGAAGCTATATAATCCGTAACGGAGACCGAGATCTATGGCCCCAGAGATCACCTCCGTTACAGCGTGGTCATGGTTTAACTCCAATAGAATTGACTCTGCATTTTTGATCGCACTCTAGAAGCTATGAGTAATAAATACACTCCAAAATGATTAAATATCACTATTTCAGAGCAAAATAGTAATTACTCTGGAAAAAATACTCACCAATATTTCCTGTGTATCATGATTGGTTGGCTTTTAAACATATTTTTAAGAAGTAGAATTCATTAAAATGCATAGTATATTTATTTTCCTTTGATCATTGATATCAGAAACCTTAAATGAAATAAAGATCATTCTGAAGAGAAATGCCTAAAACATCATTGAATTGAACTATACTATTGTTAAACCCCTGTAGAACAACAAGCTGTATTCTAAACACTGACATATTATGTTTCTATAGTGTACAGATGGCAAACAGTTCCACATGCAGCCGATACAGAGCAACATCACTTTCCATGTATCATGTTTTTGGTCCCCTTTTATTCGGCTCTTTGCTTTCCTCTCCACTGATATGACTTTTTCTTTTGATTTCAACATCTTTACTCAGTGTTATCAGTACAGTACAAGTGGTCTCTTTTCCCAAATGTCAAATATGTATACCCACTGCATAGATCTACATTTGTTTATTTGTACTCTATTGCAAGTTAAGAACAGGATACAGGGGTTCTAATTCTCCACACAGCTAATGGCCAAAAAGCGCTCTAGACAGAACAATGTGAGTGACCTCTTTCATTTCCTCTCATATACACCTATGTTCAAGTCAAATGAGCTTTTCTTCTCATTTCCCCAAACTGTAGTTATTTAGCTGTGAAGATCATTTATCCTGCTTCTCATTATATTCTGTTCTTTTTAGTTCATATCTGCACTAATCATTCTGCTTTATTTTTAGTATACATCATTTTGTATACAATACCTTTAGCTGAAAGTGTGTATTTTAATTATACTGTGTCATAGTGTTTTCAATAAAAGAACATTAATTATAGCTTCAATCAGCAGAAGTGCTCTACGGGAAGCAGCCCTTCATATAATGTTCAAGAGCTGTGTAATAGAGGAAACCAGCCAAATCACAAAATAAACAGCTAAGTTATGAATCTGTATTTAAAGCAAAACATCTTCTAATGATTTTGGCTTTAATAAGAAAAAACAGAAAGGACTATTGATCATGGTGTTGTCTCACCCCTGATGCATTGGAGTAATGAATGGCTGCAGGTGTTGTGCTTTGGTAATTAATAGTCTTGTAATTGGACCAATTAATGAGCTAGCAGATGCAATCTGTGAGCAGACATTCTCTCAGGAGAAGACCAATCTGAACTCGCACAGAGAAGAAAAACTTAACTCAACTGCTGTCTGTCTGCCTCCATCTGCTTCATCTCCCTGTTGTTCTCCAGTGGCTGCCGTGGGTTTACAGAGCAAATAATACCAGCTGATTTGCAGAGAATAAGAGAATCAGTGTAATACCGTTCTGTCGTCTGATGAGATACAAACTCTAATTCAATTTCTGTCTCTTTCATTTCGCAGGTTCTTGTGAATCTCGGGTTGACTGATGCAGCCATGGGCCGATCACTGGACCTCTGAGAGCACCTACCCCCCCCCCCCCCCCCCCCTCACCCTGTTCCTCTCCACCCTCTATTCTTCCTCTGCCCTGCAGAGCTGGCAGTAGAGTCCTCCAGAGTCAGAAACCAGCCACCAGCCTGTGATACCTTCTCCCCCCCTTCATCTGTGCACCATGAGAAGTGTTGTTTCTCAGATTAGCGGGCCCCCCAGACGGCCCCTGCTGGCCCTGCTGCTGTATCTGGCCCCTCTGCTGCTGATGGAGGGTTGCTGCTACGCGGCCCCCTCAGGCCCGGAGTCTGACTCTTGCTCCACCCTAGTCCAGAGCCGCTTTTTCGGCTTCTTCCTGTCATCGTCAGCGTTCCCCAGCATGCCCTGCTCCTGGACTCTGCAGAACCCCGACCCGCGGCGCTACACCATCTTCCTCAAGGTCACCAAACCTACGGAGCACTGTGTGCCGTCACAGCTGCGCACCTTCCAGTACGAGTCCTTCCTGGAAACAACGCGCACCTACCTGGGCATGGAGAGCTTTGACGAGGTGGTGAAGCTGTGTGACGCCTCGGCCCCCGTGGCCTTCCTGGAGGCGGGAAAGCAGTTCCTCCAGATGAGGAAGGGTCTTCCTCGGGCAGGAAAGACCATGAAGGATGGTGATGGGGATTTCAAAACTGAGTACCTGGTGGTCGGGAAGCGAAACCCCAGCATGGCAGCCTGTCAGATGCTGTGCCAGTGGCTGGAGGACTGCCTGGCCTCCAGCACCTCCAGCAGGCCCTGTGGCATCATGCAGACCCCCTGTACCTGCTGGGAGCCCCCACCGCTGCTCAGTGAGGGGGATAGCTGCTATCACAATGGAGTTTACCTGGAAAACTGTTTACCCAGCGTGAAAGAGAGTGGAACAAATGCTGAGATAAATGGTGAGTAGGAAAGCTTTAATGGTTATTAAGCAAAAAAAAAAATATTACTCCTATTTACGGCTATTTAACAAAATAAATGACGCCTATTTTCTAAGGGGATTACATCATGGTTCACAAATGAACTTAAAACGCATCTAAGTGCTGAGATTAACGATTATCTGGGCTTCTCTGTCAAACAATCACGGAAAAAAAAAGCTTTTCCTTCAACAGAGAAAAGTGTATTTGTTTTATCTGACAAGGTCACCCTTGGAGTATAGCACGCTCTCAGCGAAATGACAGAAAATGGCATATGCAGTAGCGATCAAGCCGGTGGAAATGTGTATGATTTGTGGAAAGTGAGGATAATTGCATGTCATTGGGCCGAAAGCAAGTAAAGTGCTTTGGCTAAAGTAGAGGAGATAAAGAGGGACAGAAGGAGGCAAATGGAAGGTTTAGGGTTTCATCTGATGGAAGCCAGCTCGGTGACCTTGCGAGGTCGAAACCGTATTCCATCCCTCCGGTCCGGGGAGAGACACTCGATCGGCCTTCGGGAAACCTGTGGAAACAGAGGAGAATGAAGCGCTGATATCGGATAGCTCTGGGGCTTCTCAGAAGGGGGGGGGGGGTGATGTAAAGTGAGACAAAAGAGGAAGATAGAAGGAGAAGTGCTGCGATGGAATACTGGCCTGTGGCTTGAGGTCTAATTGTCTGCTGCTTGATCCCGCCCCCCCCCCCCCCTCTTTCCCCGGCAGACAGGATGTGGCCTGACATCTCTATCCTGGCTTCATCAGGACTATGGCCAGAGGGAAGGAACATTTCTCTGCTCCCTCTCTCCCCCTAACCTTTCCACCATCTCACTCTTCCTCCTCTCTCAGTCACTTCCCCTAATCAGCCAGTGGTCTTTCTCTCAGTCCTCCTCCTCCTCCTCCTCCTCTGAGCCACCACCAATCTTTCCCTCTCCAGGCTGATAGTGGGCTGATACTGAGCCAGTCGTGGGAAGCCAATGAAGCAGAGAAGATGTTGGGGTGGGTATCTCCTGCCTTATCCTCCTCCATTCTCCAGAGCGGCGAATATCCCCCAGCCTCCTCTCTGCTAGTTATGGCCCTTATGTAATCCCGCTTATGGTGTTCAACAGCGGGGCGTGGGCTGTTTGTGCCTTAAGGTGTGAAAAAAAAAATATTAACCATCCACTGTTGGCTTTTGTAGAGATGGAAACGCTTTATAGCTCTGTGTGCTTCAACCCACACGGGCGAAATGTCTTTCTGACGATAATCCTGCTTCAGAGTGGCGATGGAACCCTGTGATGAGCTGAAATAGAAAAAGGCAAGCAGGCGCTGAATATTTGGCTGGATGGCTCACTGGATGGATTGAATTGGCGGATGAAGATAAAAAAGGGGTGGGGTAATGGATTCTGTGTGGAAATAGGTCGGAGAGCCAGGCAGTTATGGCCCGCTGTGTAGAGGATGAGAGGAATAGATGGGTTGTGAGTGATGAATGAATGAAAGACAATAGACACAGTAGGGGAGAATAAAGGGGAGTGAAGAGGCTGACAGGCTGAGAGGGGAGTTGTCTCAGGTGAGGGGGCCTGATGAGGATGGATGGTTGTTGCTTGGGTCAGGCAGAACACAGCTGGCCCGGTTTGGTCCCAGAATCCTCAGTAACTGAGGAGTTCAGAGATTACAGCTGCCTCCCAGCATCCTTCACTCCCTCTCTGCAGAAGGACTGAGGTTCCGCCCAAAAGCAGAGAGAGGGGCGAGACCTTCTGTCAGCTCTGCTTAAGTCCAGCTTTTCGGTGGTTGGACAGGAAGTTTGGCGTCTTATTGTGTTGCTTTACCTTGTGCTGAACCTCTCCTCATATCGCCTTGTGTGTCTAAAGCTTAAAAAATAATGGAAATGCAACTTAAAACAGAGAGCAATTTCCCTTGTCCAAGCAGCTTAAAACTGTGAGGGCAGAGACAATTCAGATTATTGTAAATGGAAACTTCACATGTGCAGAATTGTAATCATTTCCTCTGGGGTCCCCTGAGGTGGCTTTATAATCGAGTGAATTGCCACTTTGTCTTATTCAGCCAGACATCATGTCACATTTAGTCAATACCTCGGGCCCAATATCTCTAGATACGTCCATAACAATCTGCACATCAAAATGTAACTCAAATGTTTAGAGCCTCCTCAGGAACTTTGACTCTTTAGGCAGGTGAAGAGATGAAGTGGGCGTGGCAGATGGACTCAGTACAGCAGATTCTTCTCGCAAAGTTTGTGTCCCACCACTGACCTGCATTTCACATTTCAACCAGAACAGAAATCTTTCTCTTACCCTTAAAACAGTTTTTGTTGTGTAACGTTAACCTCGCCATTCCATTATTCCCTAACTTGGCTTTAATGAGCTTACTTACCAAAGCATACTTGTCGGCACATATATTACAGAAAATGAAGAATTGGTCTGACTGAAGACCCGTGTTAAACATAATCCAGGGTTTGCCAACGTTTTTATCAAACAATTGAGTCTTCTGTTTGGTAAGCGGTTTGTTACTACTTTGTTTACTTCCGTAACATAGTGACATCACTATGTAACAATTGTGCTTCTATTGGCTAGCGCACCAAAGCATTGTACGTGAAAGTCTAAGGGGCGGGACATCAGTAAGCATTTGACCAATCACAACAGAGCCGGCCAGCTAACCAATCAGAGCAGACTGGGGTCTGGTTTCAGACAGAGGGTGAAAAGAGGTGCTGCAGCACAGGCAGTATGAGAAAAATAAAGAGCTTTTTGAACATTAAAGCATGGAGACATGTAGAGACACTACATACTGATATACACCTGAACATCAGCAGGAGAGGACTCTTTAAAGTAGAGACACTACATACTGATATACACCTGAACATCAGCAGGAGAGGACTCTTTAAAGTAGAGACACTACATACTGATATACACCTGAACATCAGCAGGAGAGGACTCTTTAAAGTAGAGACACTACATACTGATATACACCTGAACATCAGCAGGAGAGGACTCTTTAAAGTAGAGACACTACATACTGATATACACCTGAACATCAGTAGGAGAGGACTCTTTAAAGTAGAGACACTACATACTGATATACACCTGAAGATCAGCAGGAGAGGACTCTTTAAAGTAGAGACACTACATACTGATATACACCTGAACATCAGCAGGAGAGGACTCTTTAAAGTAGAGACACTACATACTGATATACACCTGAACATCAGCAGGAGAGGACTCTTTAAAGTAGAGACACTACATACTGATATACACCTGAACATCAGCAGGAGAGGACTCTTAAAGTAGAGACACTACATACTGATATACACCTGAACATCAGTAGGAGAGGACTCTTTAAAGTAGAGACACTACATACTGATATACACCTGAACATCAGCAGGAGAGGACTCTTTAATCAATATATTCCAGTATCACTGTCAAAAACGTCATTGTTGAAAATATTAGCTGACAATAAGCAATGACAATTTTGATGAATAAATGTTGACCTTAGTTTGATGCGGTCAATGTTCCTTCCAGTATAAAATCAGATGAGGTCAACCTCTAGTATGACCGATATAGAACAACTTGATTATCTGTCTCACTGTGTCAATAAGGTGATCAATAAGATGTGCTTAACCTACACTGATTCTAAAATGACCTCTTGATCCAATTTAAAGGTTGTGTTTTGTTACAGTTTTTATCAATATCACTGCAGTTTCAATTAAGTCACAGTTTCTCTGAATAGCAGAATGTTTGGGAGATATTAAAGCAGATCCTATAAAATGAAATTCAAAATATTTACAATTAGCGGCTTCACAGAAATGCCTAAAAAAGTTAAATAAATAATCCTGCCTTATTACATTAAGTCTATGTTTTATGAGCGTGGCTAATTGTGTGAACACAGCTCCTGGGCAGTGTGAGAAATCTTTAACCTTTAAGTTAAGAGGAATGGTGATTTCAGGGCTATTTTTGGAATGTTCTGACATTCAAATGGTCAAAGTTAAAGGTTTTGGGACAAAAAATTGGCTGATGGTCCAGAGATATTGGTAGCCCTCCAATGAGTGGATGTGTTTGAGTTGTGTCACGAAACGTGGTGTGGCACGGAGCAGGAGGAAGGATTTATTTGTTAGCCCTCAGCGGACAGCAGGGGAGGCAGTGAGTGATTAAAGGATGGAGGAGAGAGATGTGAGGAGATGAGAAAGCACATGACTCAATCTGAACAAAAGAGACACGTCTGTAATAGCTTTGAGAACGAGCCAGAAATGAATGGCAAAGCTATCTAAAGGTAAAGGCGGTCTGATAACGACTTACGCAATACAATGGGAGCATCAGGGGTGTGCTCGGTTGTACATAATGCACTTTCACAATTGACTTTCAGACATTTTTTATATGTAGAGTAATGATTAAAGCTTGAAAAATAGGCCTGCAAGCATAGAGTGACATGTTACTGTCTGCACTGGACACAGATAAAAGGCTCTTATAATAACAGTGTCACACTGCAAACAAAACAAGAAAATCATCATTTTGAGACAATGTTTGCTGGCTGGACAGACATGTTAATTTTTTACAAATGAACCCCCCAAATTGGCCAAAAAAGGTTAATGTAAAGCTCTTTATCAGATTTGAGAGGCTATATCCTTCAAAGTTATTCTATTTATATACAGCTCACCCTAAAATGCCCGAATGAGGTTTCAAAAAAGCAGCTTTCTCTTGCCTGATATTGTATACTGGTATACCACCATTACATCTATCACTCTCCCATAGTCGACTGTGCACTGCTCATTGTTTAAATGGAAGGCTTTGGGTTTGATCTGATGGAACTTTGAGCAGTTCTCATGAAGATGAGTCAGGAAAAATCAAGTGATTTGATCATATTTGCACTGTGTTTGTGTTTAATTTGTGAAAGGGTGACTTGTAATTCCATGACTTGAATTAGACCAATGAAAAAGCTTTATACCAAGAATAAATACTTGTACTTAACATCAGTCTCATCCAGTTTTCCATTATCTGCTGAAGTTGAACTTTACTTTTAATCAGACATACTAACATTAAAAAATCAACCATTTATAGATAATAATTGTATAGTTGGACTTGATAGAAAAAGACACATCTCTAAAAGGGAGATTTAATGGAGTCAACAGCACCAACAAGGTGAAACATCAGCTAAGTATATCCTTATGAAGGCCACTCTGTATGTCTGTATGGATATGATTGGATGTTGCCATTCAGCTTGAAGCACCTTCACTCTGATGCAGTGATTATAAAGCATGACTACAGCAGCTGATGCCAATCAGCTAATGCAAATGCAACTTAAGTGCTTTGCCTATATTCAAATGCTCCATACCACGAAACGTGCCACAAATTCAACTCTGATAGCATTTTGTTCAGAAGCTCCGAAACACTTCTGTTGTGTCCTCTGGGAAGGTGCAGTTTCAGTCCAGCTTTAAGATATAAAATAGACTTTTGGGTATAGTCCGACACAGGCCTAAAGGTCTCGTGGGGGGTGGTGTCCATATGAGGCTGATCAGTGAGTGAGTCAGTTCAGGAGATGCTAGAAGATGTCAGATCACAGACTAATCAGTTCTGCTTGACATAGTGATCGTGATGGAAGGATAAGGAAATAATAAAAAGCCAGACTCTGTCCAAAAAAGTAACAGCATGTGGAAAAAAGAAGGAGGAAACCCATAAAGCCTCCTGGCCTGCACTCCTCCTCCAGTGGCTGGCAGCTGGAAGATGAATGTGAGTTCTCTGTGGACCACAGTGCTGCTAAACTAAGGGATTTCCATCCCGCCTCCACAAGCAGCACTGAGGATTCCTAAAGCCGGTCGGATGCATTACCTCCTCTTCACATCCAGAGGTGGAAGAAGAACTCAGATCTTGTACTTGAGTAAAAGTAGAAGCAACACAGTGTAGGAATACTCTGTTACAAGTAAGAGTCCTGCATTCCAAATGTTCCTCAAATAAAAATATGAGCATCAAAATAAGTACCAAAAGTAAAAGTAGTGATTGTGCAGATTGGTCCATTTCAGAATAATATATATGATATGTTTTATAATGATTGATCATGAAAGTGTTCTCAAAGCTGGTAAAGTTGCAGCTAGTTTGAATGACTTTGTATACTGCAGGGTAGCTTGTGAATTTACTCCAGGTGGAACTAAAGTCTGAGTTAACACTTGATTATATTTCACATCATTCATCCACATCTGTAAAGTAACTAAAGGTATGAAATACATGTAGTGCAGTAAAAGTACACCATGTACCTCTGAACTGTAGTGGAGTAGAAGTACAGAGTAGCATAACATAGACATTCTCAAGTAAAGTACAAGTATCTCAAAATTGTAATTAAAGGTAGGGTAGGTAAGTTTGAGAAACCGGCTCGAGATCGCTAGAATTTGAAAATACACAACCGGAAAAAATCTGCCACTTCCTTATAGAGCCCCTCCTCCAACACACGAACGCGCACATGACCAATGAGGGCACGAGATAAGTTTGTGCCCCGATGGAAGGCTGACAGGCAGGTAGGCCATCCAGTTATTTTAGCCGGGCCGGCTAAAATGATTGGTCGTGCTTTTTACAGTATTACGGCTTCCACAGATGATATTTTTGTATGGATTTTTTGTCAAAGCATTTAAGATATTCATTGCTATCGGGATGTTAAGAGCATTCCATGGAATATAACAAAAAGTGTATCTCGAGCCGGTTTCTCAAACTTACCTTTAAATGCAGTAATTGAGTAAATCTACTTAGTTGCTTCCCACCTCTGCATCCATCCACGTGTACACACACATACACAGCACAGTATTATCGTAAATGACACACACTGGTGCAACCACACACTGGTCCCTCGTGACTGACTGTGGGTGGCTGACCGAGGGAGGGAAGAAAGCTGATTTTGTGTGTGTGTGTGTGTGTGTGTGTGTGTGTGTGTGTGTGTGTGTGTGTGTGGTGTGTGTGTGTGGTGTGTGTGTGTGTGTGTGTGTGTGTGTGTGTGTGTGTGTGTGTGTGTGTGTGTGTGTGTGTGTGTGTGTGTGTGTGAGCGTGTGGAGGGAGCGAGGTGCGGTGTTAACCACGGGGTGCAGCGAGTGGGCAGCAGTAAACTGACAGGTGATGGCAGGAAGTTGCTCTGTGCTGGTGTAGCGCTCGCTCCGCCTGCAGGGAGCCATCAGCCTGTCTGAGTGCTTTTCATATGGAGGCAAGGAAAACAATTACCCAACGTGTTCCTGGTGGTGTGGTCACCTCATGTTCACCTCACAGAGGATCAGTGCAATTATTAGAGATTGGTGGCTGTGAATATAAACGTCACAATTATATATTTCCACGTCAGATCAATTTGATTTACAATCCTCATTGATGTCAGTAAATGTTAAACAAATAAAGGGAGAAGTATTCTAGGAGACATGCCGCAATGCCGAGTCCAGCTCTGAACCATGGGTCAACTTTTCAAAGGATGGACCAATGTCAGGCATTTGGCATCATTAGCGCTTTACTGCTGTGCCTCCTTTTGAAAGGACTGCTGGATTACAATACACTGGTGTTACAGTTCTACAGAGTAAACAGTCTGATAGACATGTGGGTCAAACTCCAGCAGACGTTCTGATGGGCGTAAAGACACCGCCTCCAAACCTTCTTACTTTGTGTATGGTCATGTGGATTGCTTTTGGATTCTGCACTAATATGAACAAAGATAAGGAGTAGCCTCTATAGAATTTGGTCATCCTTTATTAAATATGTTCTTTTATTTGTTTTCTTTAACAAACAATGGCACGTCAGGTTACTAAAGTCTGCTGAATGGCAGCTTGTGTCCTCATAGCTCCTTTGTCAGAAAGGCACTTGCAGGCGGTGACCAAAGCCCGTCTCTATTACAACTAGACAATGTATTATCGCTGTTGTATGACAAACTAGAATCGGCCCGTTGGGATTACCAAAGCAAACGTTTTTATGTTTGGGAGAATTTAAGAAATAGTTTGGTTACAGGGCATACATAACAATCAAGATACAGTTCAAACTGAAATAATGAAATAACAATCCACAGATCAAATAAAAGATAAATGATTAACCATAACTGATAAGAAATAGCTAACAGATAACAGATATATCATTTATACTCATAATTGTCCAATCTTACCACAGGGTCATGAGTGATGTTTTGTGTTCTATATCTCAGCAATTGATCTCAACCTTCATCAAAAGTAAGGACTTGTTTTCAGATGATCAGTTCATTTATATATTCCATAAATGTATATTCCATACATTTATTTGACCAGATTCTTCCATTCTGGATTATGAAGTTATTATCTTTGAACCAGTTCCATGAAATGTGTTTCATAATTGCTCCTCTTATTGTTATGAATAAGTAAGATTCTTTCAATTTCTTCCACATTTCTTATAGTTATTTTCCCAGTAGCCACTTCAATCTTTACAAGTCCAAAATATATGACTATGGTTTGGTGTTAATTCTCTCCAGTCATTTGAAATGAAAGTAACATAAAGTGTCCGCCCAGCCGATGGGATCTAAACAATGATCTTTTGAGTCTTTCTAATGGTGGTTCCTGTCTGAAAGATGCCGTCAAAAACAAGCTTCTCCCCTTTTTGCTACAATATCCCTTTTTCCTGAGAAGTTCAAATATTTTAACGCATGGAGCGGCCACAAAGAAAAAAGGGTGCACTCAGAAAAAGCTATTTTTCTGGTGGCAGTAATATACAGCTGCATGCACTCTGAAACATACTGAAAAAAGACAATGCTGTTCAGAATAAGTGGTCCTTACCCAGCTGTGTACTGTCATTGCTTTTGTTACAAACATTACACAAATGGAGTAGCCTATATATTATTTTGGTCATACTTCATTAAATGTGTTCTGATTTTTCATTCAATTAAAATGTTCTTTCAACCAAACATCTGGCAGGTCAGCCTTCTAGAACATATAAAGTGCACTGAAATGCCAGTTGATGGCCTTTTGTGGTAGCCTGAATGAGAATATATGTAGTGCCTATCCAAGACATTTAGAGACTGAGCCTGAATATTAAAGCAGGCGATCAAACAGAACCAGCCCGGGGTTAAGGTTACAGTTTTCGCTGCGGAGCTGACAGACCCAGCCTCTACAGAAGTGAACAACTTAGCATTTTAAAACTGTTTAAGGCGATGACCCTCCGCTGAAGAAGTGTCTGGCCTTCAGCAGCTCCACCTGTTCTCTGTCAAAGGACTCACTTGAACTTAAAGTCAGTGTGAAGCGACATGAGGAATGGTCTGTCTCTTCCTCCAGGCTTCCTGTGGACGGACGGCCTCTCTCAGGTCCCTCTCCACGCGGCTTTATTAAACATTCATGCTTTAATTAAGCAATTTTACCTTCGCTACTTACCGAGTGATGATAAAGGCACTGCTCTAGGATGAGCGAAGAGATGTGTGTGTGTGTGTGTGTGTGTGTGTGTGTGTGTGTGTGTGTGTGTGTGTGTGTGTGTGTGTGTGTGTGTGTGTGTGTGTGTGTGTGTGTGTGTGTGTGTGTGTGTGTGTGTGTGTGTGTGTGTGTGTGTGTGTGTGTGTGTGTGTGTGTGTGTGTGTGTGTGTGTGTGTGTGTGTGTGTGTGTGCTACGTGAGAGAGGTCATTAATTTCCTGCCATAAAGGAAAGTGTGCGGATTAGAGAAAAGGCAAGTTGAACTTCTCCCCCCCCTCATCAGTCATGTGTGACTGCAGGATGACGTCAGCTCGTCACCGTTCACTCCTTTCTCCTCTATTTTACACTTCATCAAACATTTTCTTTTTTAAGGAGAAATCCAGTAGAGTCGAGGATAATATAAAGTCCTTTCCCCCCGTCGGAAAAGTGCTCTATAATGAGAGACTGCGGTGTGTCTTTGAAAGGTGAAATTGTGTGAGACAATCAGAGTGTGTGTGCACACTGCCAGTCTCCTTGGTGTGAGGACATTCAGCGGCGGCCGACTGACGCTCTTCAGATTTGACGAGTCGGACAATGAAGATGAATTACTTGGAGCATGCTGAAATGTTCGGGGTTATTGCTGCTGTGTACCAGAGCTGGATAGCAAAGCTGTCTATATGTGTGTGTGTGTGTTTGTGAGTGTGTGTGTGTGTTGTTGCATCTTTGTGCCTCTGTGTCCTTGTTAAGAGCGGGCACTCGCTCTGCGGGGCGGCTGTAAGGCTCTCTCCACGGTGGTGTCACCTGGAATGACACCCAGAGGTGACACGCTGTCAGACCACACACCCACACAAGACGTAGGGCACAACACACACACTCACACACACACACACACACACACACACACACACACACACACACACACACACACACACACACACACACACACACACACACACAGACTAGATCTTGGCCAAGAGCTGCCAGATCCAAGAATATAGCTCATTAGTGCAGACATATCCCGTGTGGTCTTCTAAAGGCATGCACACACAACTCCGCACGCATAATCAGGAAATGTACACACACAGACCAACACACACCTAATTTCCTGAACTTAATACAATAATGGATCACTTTTCAAAAGTGAAGTGTGCTTTAAATCACAATTAACCAAATGAACCATAAAGGATGTATTCAAGGATTCAAGGATCATTTATTGTCATTATGCAACACAGCGTGGCACTATGGGATGCAGTTGTATCTTGTTTCATTACGCTGCACAGGAAACACATGAAGAACAGAAACATTAGTATTGAAGTGCATTTCTGAAGGACATGTTTTCAATGGGCAGCAGGAGAAATGTAAAAAGACAGCAATAATAGTGAATGATCTAGACACTAAATATGCCCTGCATCGTTCAATAAAAAAAGATTAAAACAGGTATCCTTTCAACAATACAGACACACACACATATCTTTCAACATATAATGGAATTTCAAGCAGCAAGGCTCACAGGCATTCTGTATTACTTTCAAATATGTTAATTCTTCTTTTCCTGTAGATCAACTTTTTCATTTCATGTTAAATAACATCTTTAGGTGTGCATGTGGCACCTATCCATCTCAATGATACTTTCATATATTTGCTTTCATTTCTAAACTCCTGGACCTAAATAGATCAGATGGGTTTCAACTAAATGTTTTCTTCTTTCTCATGTTTTCTTCTTTCTCATGTTTAAAATTGTGAAAGTAAAAAACATATCTGTGTTCTCTGAGATTTCAAGTCTCTGATATAATGAGAATCAAGTTGTGATAATAGGAAAATAAAGTTGTATTTTATTAAATAATATTTAATATTTAAAGGAAAAAAATGCAATATTGAAGAGGATAAAGTCAAAACATTTGCGAAGAAAATATTATAATATTAAAATGTACTTTTATAAACAAATGAGAGCATCATTGTCAGGGTTTGGAAGGAAGGCAAGACCCAAACGCAGTACACAACTAGAGGTCAAGTAGTTTGAACAAAAAGCAAGCTTTCATCCACAAAAAATAAGATTACCAAGAAAACAAGGAAAATGCACAAAGTGGGGAACAGGAACAAAACCAGGAACACGAGGTGCAGGAGCCCAGGGAAACCAACAGGTACAGGCATGGGAAACCAACGACCACCCAACAAGGAGCTCAAGGGAAGACAAGACTATAGAGACACAAGACCAATTACAAGAGCTGGGGGGGCAACTAGGGATGCCAGCGATTATTCGATTTTTCGAATATTCGTTGCAGTCTCCATAATCGAAAATTATTTTTCAAAATTCGTTTTTATTTATATATTTTTTTATTATTATTTATGTTTTTCTTTTTTTTCCTGGCTTAGTTTCAACCAAAATATAGACTAATGCTAATAATAGTAATAGTATTAATAATTGTAAATGGCCATTGGTCACACCACCAGTTTGTTTTACTGTAAACTTGGAGGAAACCGCAGACTGCTGCTGCCTGCTACAGCCTGCTACAGCCTGCTACACACCGACCCCGCCCCCCCCCCCCTTCTCCGTCACACGTGCGATTGATTTATTGGCGATATACAGAACAGTGAGAACAACACAACTAAAGATTAACAAAGAAGAGTTCCTCGTGGAACTACTTCGAACTGACAAGTGCAAATGAAGTAAAATACAAGCTTTTAATATTCGCCAGGGCTGTCCGATTTTCGAATTTGATCATAGTCAGTTTCTGGCATCCCTAGGGGCAACCCGTGAACACTATCAGACAATCACTGGGAAACTAAAGACAGGAAGTGAAACTAGACCAGACACAAAGATGTAATACTTTCAAAATAAAACTGAAAAACAAACAGACTGTGACAATCATGTGTGAAATTAGTTTTAATGACCTGAAGTCAGGTTTAACCAATAAGAGCCCAAGAAAATAAAAGTGGTCACATGATGTGTGAGTCAATGTGAAGCAGCAGCTGGAGGACAGAGGGCCCAGGGTCATGGCTATCACATCAATGATGTCTTGTAGGGGAATCCTAAAACATGCAAACTTGATGTAATGTATTATATTGTACTTTAGTTCTCCAAATATCAGATATGTTTTAATGCTTGTGGAAATGCAGACTGGAAAGAGAAAGAGAGATAACCCACACAAAATGTTCCCTGGCCAGAACATCAGGGATATCATTACAAACCCAGTTAATGATTGGTTAATGAGGGTTGGCTATCTGCAGGAACCAACAAATGTTTAAGTCACCCCCTCTGTGTTACAAGTCTTAAACCAAAGCCAAGGTCATCAGACACCCTCATTAACCTGTTAAGCCCCAAGCCTGTTTTTCAGGTCTCAGGCTCGAAAATGACATTCCCAGAACAAATGACTATATCTTCCCTTCTAAAAGGGGTAAATGAATAATCTTTTTTCTCAACGCAATGATACACCTCTGAGTTGGATGTAGAAAGGTTAGAATCAATATAGATGTTTTTATTTTAAAGTAAATTCAGATTGAACATAGTAAAAAAATGTAAATTATAGTTTCCGTCCAAATAAAAAACATTACTTATAGTGAAAACCACCCTTGAATGATGGGATAGTAGACTAAAAGCTTTAGGAATCTATACTATAACATATAATAAGTACCCTGGATCAAGATTGATGCAAAACAAGTGACATTTGACATTTTTAGAGAGATTTAGAAAAAAAAAACCCACCTCTGGGGTCCTTTGGGTGCATATTCCATATCTCTGGAACCCATCGACCTCTTTTTAACCGTTAGAGCCAATAGAATCGAGAGGGAATTCCTAAATCCATCTAAACATTAGCATTGGTGAATGAGAGTGATGCGCAGCCAGAATGCCCAAAACCGGAAGCTCTGTTACACTCTATATCAGGGGTGGGGAACCTCCGGCCCCCGGGCCGTATACGGCCCGCGAGACCATTTGGTACGGCCCTCGAGGTAATTTGTAAACACACGCAAAAAAGAAAACAATTAAAGAAATCTAGACCGCAAAAAAGTTAAACAAGCGAGTGCCTGTTTTTCCTGGCCAAGGTCAGGGTCCTTGAACACAACACGAGCCTAACTTGTCATCACGTGGTATATGTCTCGTCTGACAGGGGTGTAGTTCTGACAGAGAGCACCAGAACGTCGCTCCGGCACTTCCAAAAATTGCAGTTCTGGTCGCACAGTGATGATACTTATACCATTGGAATCTGTGGAATCTCAGCTTCCATATGATATCTTGTTTGTGCAGATCCGATGAAGTATAAACGATTGCTACCGTGAGTTATGTGCTAAGTGTGTTAGCACTCTTTCGCTTGGTGCTAATTCAGAGGCTTGACGTTAAAGTTGTGTTTTGTTTCCTTAAAAATTGTTCATATAGTCCGTTAGCTGAGTTTCTTCCCGTTAAGTGGGTATGACACATTCATAGGTTGTTAAATGTTAAGAAGCCCTGAGACACAGTTTCCCCGCCGGCGGGGGCTTAACAGGTTTTAATAGTATTTTTACACCAAAGTGACTCATGCCTCAGTCATACCAATCATAAATAATAGAAACATAATCAGCATAAGAAATGCCAGTATCTCAACTCTTTCCGTGCAATGAAACGGGTTTATAATCAACAACCAGAGCCGCTCCTCATTCCGTCTTCTGTGTTGAGATCGATTGATTTACTCTCATTTATTTCCCATCAAAGCATCACAACACGATTAGCTCGTGCCTTTTCACACTTTCATTCATGTGCAGCATAGACTTTTTTATCTTTTCATTGCCTTCCTCTCCGCTAAAGATTATATTGCTCAATCTACTCTTAAAAGAAAATTACAATTAATTATGTTCTGGCATTGTGAAGAACAAATGGTGTTATTGCAGCTCAGACGCCCAGAGGCACTGATGGTACATCTTTTCTGTTTCAGCTGAACACATTCTCTCTCCTCTCCAGATTTGGCTCACTTCATGAGCGGATCACTCATGTATGATCTTTATCTGTAGTGTGAGCGCTGTCATTCTGTGCTAAAGCTCCTGCTTTCAATTTAGGAGCTCAATTTGGTTTCAATGCATTGATAGTTGGATTGTTGAATTGTTAAAAGCTATCCTTGGACTCTGTGGTTGCTGACATCTGCAAAAATCCATCATTTGTGCTCAGTTCAGCTGAGAGGAGGTGGTCAGTAGAAGAAGAGTGAATGAAAAGCTGAAGACATGACGCAGACGCAGAAAAACAGCCACCAGTCAGAGTGAGGTTGTGTTTGAAGGGTGGAGCAGTAACTTACCTTAAAGAGGTTCATATCAGTATGTAGTGTCTCTCCTGGGACATGTCTCCATGCTTTAATGTTCAAAAAGCTCTTTATTTTTCTCATACTGCCTGTGCTGCAGCACCTCTTTTCACCCTCTGTCTGAAACCAGAGCCCAGTCTGCTCTGATTGGTTAGCTGGCCGGCTCTGTTGTGATTGGTAAACCAGATGTCCCTCCCTAAGCCTATCATGTACAATGTGTTGAAGCTCTAGCCAATAGGAGTGCAAGTGTTTCATATTGATGTCAGTGTGTTACAGAAGTAAACTCCCTCTGGAGGGAACACAGGAATTGTAGCCTTTGCAGACCATTTACATGCACTAAAACCTATATAACACTTTAAAGCTCTTAAAATCTTCATAAAATAGTTTTTTTTACAACAATCTGAATTTGATCTCTCAATTTGAGCACCAGCAATGTTGTTGGATAATCATGCTTTCTTTTATTTAAGTTTTAAATAAAGTTAAACTTACAGCAACGCCCAGCCAACAGTTACACTGAGAAATAAAGTGACAGGAACTGAGATGAATTCACAGATCAGAACATTAGTGTACAGCACGGGTCCAATTCAAGAAGTCACATGCAGGTGTGTAACTCCAGAATAAAAAAGTTACTCAAAGACTGACTAAGTTCTGAATAGAATTTTTATCTTAGCATTATCTTAACTTATCTTATATTATGTTTTAAATTCATTATTCCTGAAATAGATAAACACAAAGAACTTTGCAGAAAGTAGACTGTATTACACAGACAAATACAATTGTAAAACTCACCTGTCTTTTCTAAGAAACCGATAATTATGGTTTCCCATCCAAACCAGCTAAGCGCTGCTCGCGTTCTCAGAGCCACACTAAACATTTATTAGCAAAACAAAATTAAGAAATGGCCCCAAAACAATAACCGGCAACACTGTCAGATGTTGGGCTGCAGTGTTGTTAGGATGACACATCTAAGACTGCACTCGACACAGAGCTGCATCAAATCAAGTTCATCTCCAGGTTCACAGTTTTCATGATGTTCACCACTGGAATTTCTCTTTTAATTCTCTGAATAAATAAGTCTATGGTGTTCAGAGGTGACGGTGAAGTGGTTAAAACATGTATATCTAATGTTTATATTAAGGAAAAAGTCCTTTTATTTTCAAAATGTCACAAAAATAGATTTCCGGGACATTCTTATGATGTCTCCATTGTGACTTCAAGACTTTCATCTTTCGTGTCTGCCTTAGATGAGGGTTCTGTTGACTTGCACTGCCTGTTCCAACAATCTTAGAGGTTGATTTCCTGCCATTCTGTGCCTGCTTTTCCTTTACAATTGTGAAGCATTTTATTCTAGCCTTTGAAATAGATGGAACATCTCTATTTGAAGAATGAAAACTGAAATTGAATGCAAACACTGAAAAGGCCATGTTGGAAGTGCTCAGTCGTCTGAGCTATTACATTGATTTCATTTATTTTTAATCACCACTCTTCATGCCGACATTTTTGTGGAGCGCTGTTTGCCTCGAACAAAATGAAAACGTATATTCAGAAGCCGGTTTGTCAGCTTCCAGGCTACTAAGTGGAAATTCATTCCCTTCCATTGTGGTGGGTCCCTGTGTAACCCTGGAGCCTTAAGCACCAGAAGACAGCAGAGCAGTGCATCTGCTGCAAATGCTCTTTCATAAAAAGCAAATGTCTGGCTGCTGATGTTAGCAGAACAATTGTTAATGACCGACACGCTGCAGCACAGACAGGAGGTTCATCCATGAGCTTCTGGAGCCATAATCACTGCAGACACAAGACAGTCCGTACAGTAATGAGACGCCAGGTTTTTCCCAAAGAACCCTCTAATATCTCCCTGCTTTCATACCTTTAAGGCTAAAGTTAGGGCTGTGGTTCAGTCTGGCACGACACCTTTTTGCAGATATTATATTCCTCAAGAATGAAAGGAAATGTTCCACATCAAGAGGACACAAAGCTCCTCCTTGGTTCCTGATTCTGATGTGTCAAGTCTAGACACATTTTTCACACACCAGTGTCCAATTATAACTAAAGGTATTCACCTAAATGTAGATGTTTCTAGTTTTTGTTGCCACGGTTTTTGTAGGTTTGTTTGATCCAACCCAGTCCCACCTAAAGTCGTAAATCCCTTGGAAAAACATGCTTTTGTTTCTTTAAAGGTTCAGTCATTTTTTGTATTTAAAATGTCCAGTCAGCACTGATTAAGGAGCATTCTTAAGCAGTCTTCTGGTTCAGGATTCTCACCAGATGTTGGAACCTGACTCCAGGATTTTGCTCCAATTCATTTACAATAGCTTTAGTAAGTGATAAGGTCTGTCTCACATTCAGTCTGTGCATCCCAAAGGCCTGTCATGTTGTTCTTCACCAAACTGGGAAAACAAATCTTTACGGAGATGGCATCGCCCTGTTGAAACAGGAAACATTAACTGATGGCAGACAGGTAAAGCACATGCTGGTCTTAATATATAAATATTCATACAGTACATGAGTCAGTCTTAAAGACAGATTCATCCTTCAAGTGATATACTGTAAGGTAACAGATGTACAAGTATCTTTTGGGGTAAGTAGTAGTAGTAGGTTCAAAATTGTCATGATATACAAATAAAAACAAAAAAACACTGGTTTGACATAAGATTTATAATATAAAAGGAAAAAAAAGATAGTAGAGATCAGTTTCCTCAAGGTCTTCCTGCTGGTTGCTGTCCAGAAAGAAGGTCACGGATAGTTTTTTGGCTATTTCTTTTGGCATTTCACTGTCAAACCATTATTCCTTTATTTCTGTAAATGAGCTGCCAGTAGTTTTTTTGGGACTCTCACTGCACCACTACCAATACTGCCAAATCTGTTTCTGTATCATGGCGGCTGTGTCTCAGGAGGTGAAGCGGGCCTCGACCCAGCAGGAGGTTGGAGGTCTGAATCCCCGGTCCTGCACCTCGGCATGAACAGGGGACATTCAGAACGTTTGTGCAGTCAAGAGAGTTGAAGGTGAACTGAGTTGAAACCCTAAAAGTAAACCTAATGGACAGAAGGACTGTGCTTTGGAACCCCAAGTCTAGATCAAACCCTGAAAGACCCTACAAGTGCATCCGGAAAGTATTCATACCCCTTAACGTTTTTCACATTTTGTTATGTTACAGCCTTATTTCAAAATGGATTAAATTATTTGTTTGTCTCAACATTCCACAGACAATACCCCATAATGAAAAATAGAAAACGTTTTTAAAGAATTTTTCGCAAATGTGTTAAAAATAATAGAATGAAATATCACATGTACATAAGTATTCACACCCTTTGCTATGACACTGACAATGAAGAGAGAAGGGCCTTAGTCAGAGAGGTGACCAAGAACCCGATGGTCACTCTGACAGAGCTCCCCATCCAAGCTGAGGGAGCTTGAGACAATCCGCAAAGAAGAATGGGAGAAACTGCCCAAAGATAGGTGTGCCAAGCGTGTGGCATCATGCTCAAGAAGACTTGAGGCTGTAATTGCTGCCAAAGGTGCTTCAACAAAGTATTGAGTAAAGGGTGTGAATACTTATGTTTATGTGATATTTTAGTGTTTTATTTTTTATTCATTTGCAACAATTATTTTAAAACTGTTTTCACTTTGTCATTATGAGGTATTGTGTGTAGAATGTTGAGAAAACAAATTAATTGAATCCATTTTGAAATAAGGCTGTAACATACAAAAATGTGGAAAAAGTGAAGGGGTATGAATACTTTCCGGATGCACTTTACATGAAACTCATTCGTCAGGTTTATAGCTGCACCCACCTAAGTGGAGGCGGGAGCTGAGAACTTCACCGTCACACCTCCAGCTGCATGTTCCTCCCCCACAGGCTCTCCCTACATGGCCCACCAGGATGGTCCCCCAGCGGCCCCCTGCCACCTCCTCATACATTTCTCTCAGCTTATCTCAGGCTGCGTCTCTGAGTCACAATGCAGTCACATCCCACACTGTGTGGGGAGACAAGGGCTTCTGATGTATGAGAGTGTTATAAAGCGTGGGCAGAGTAAACCTCATTGCTCAGAGATCATAGTGTGTGTGGTGTGTGTGTGGTGTGTGTGTGTGTGTGTGTGTGTGGTGTGTGTGTGTGTGTGTGTGTGTGTGTGGTGTGTGTGTGGTGTGTGTGTGTGTGTGTGTGTGTGTGTGTGTGTGTGTGGTGTGTGGGTGTGTGTGTGTGTGTGTGTGTGTGTGTGTGTGTGGTGTGTGTGTGTGTGTGGTGTGTGTGTGTGTGTGTGTGTGTGTGTGTGTGTGTGTCTGAATCTGTTTGTATGTGAGCCAGTGGATCCGGGGCGTACAGGTTAGTGATCCCTGGACGCCTCTGAATATATTTCATACGCTGCAACGTGCCGTATGGGTTTTAAATGGAGCTGTTAAATGCGCTCCCGAGTAACTTGAAGAAACGCTGAGGAGAAAAAACAATGACGCATGCATCATCTGAGTGAGTGAAAAAGCTGGAGAGAGTTAAGGACACACCGGAGCACAGCGGGGGCGATTTTCAGTCTTAATAGCCATGTTAAATGTTGAGGGGGCGGGGAATCCACTCAAGTCCGTGGAGGAAATAGAGACGCAGGCTCTGGCAGTTCCCATAGGAACACTTTAGCCTGATGCCCGGTGCTGAGAGGTTTCTGGGGGGAAGACAACCTGTAAACAACACCCGGCTGCAGAGAATGTACTTTTCAGCAGCTCTCAACAGCTTTTTAACCGCTGTGAAAATCATGCATATCACTTCGCAGCCCGGCTGGCAGAGACTTCCAAAGTAATTGCAGCTGAGATGTTTGACAGGCATTTGGACTAGAGTGGCCGCATGCAGTCTGAGCACGGAAGCTTTATCAGTAGTCGTCTCAAACCAAGACGGATGTGTGTTGAGAAGGACAAAAAGCAGTAAAGAGCCTTATTTCTGCGAGCTGTCAGTCAGAGTGGAGAAAAAGAAAGAAAAGCATCTGATCCCTGTAGTGGAAGACCTTTTCAGCCTTTCCTTATCGTTCCCTCTGAAATGGGGCATTCATCTTCGGAATTGAAATGTCTGCTTGGCTGACCTGCACCTGAAACCAAAGAGCGGCCCATGATATGTATTTATAGACAATGGGTTGGGGCTGAGCGTTTCAGAGATGGGGCCGCTGTGGAAGGTGAGGGGGGGTAATGGTTTGTGGCTCCTTGGATGTTGACTGACACAGACTCATGCTGATTCATCAATCTGTTGGAGAGTGTGGGATTGGTTTGTGAGTGGATCACAATTGAAGCATCCATTTACAGTAGTAGCATTTAGTTTCCTATTTTCCCTGCAGGAGTTTGACTAATACATGGGTTTTAATAAAGCTCCTTTCTGACAAACACTTGACATGTGCTGGCAGTTTGACGTATGCTTTAAAAGGTGTCTGAGTCACATTCCTGTAAAGATTAGAAATCAACATTCAAGCAACACATTTAACTCCACGTAACTCTGAACTGAACGCTGTCATATTATCACAGAAACTACAGAGGCAGAGGGTCGGTTTGCACAAATAACCACATAGCGCCGGCCTTGTTCCTGTACCCCGCAGCCTCTATATTTATAGAAATGGAAGACTACTATTACATGAGTACCTGGCTAAGTTGAACACAGTTTTGCTCATTTTATTTGAATAGCTTATTAAAATAAATGGTGCCATTCAAGGTGTACATCAGTAGTTTTCATTGTTTTTCATTTTTGTGACAAACAGACAAACAGTGTGAAATCCGACAGGGCCATCATGGGTCAAATAAAATGCTTATTATCAAGTAGAAAGAAAAAAAACAATATACAAACAGACATACAACAATACTGTACATATGCACACACCTATACATTTGTTTACTCATTTATGTACTTAAATACTTCTTAGTGCATACCATAGACTGTATATATAAATGGACGTAGGGTCCGTGACGTCACCCATAGGATTCTGCAGAGTTGCAGAGAAGCCCTTAGTAGGCGGAGTCGGCCACTAACGGCTCGACAGTGACGTCAGAGTCTAACTCCCGCCTGCTCCAGCCTGCTCCAAATAAGGGCAAAGAGGCGGAGCCGAGGCGGGACCTGCTGCTGAAGCACAAGGCGGGGCTCCAAGCTCCCGATCTAGCTGAAGCTAGCAAGCTAGGCTAACATGCTCACATGTTCATGCTCACTTAATAAGCCTTGTTCAACATCAGTTCTTTAGCTAATACTACAGCGGGTTGCAGGCGAACTGAGTCCGTGTTTCGCTGCATTCCTTGATCTCCAGTTATAATGCCGGACTCCGCCGCCGGGACGCCGGAGCTAACGGAGCCGCAGGGGTCTAGCTAGCTCCCTGCGGCTCCGTTAGCTCCGGCCGGCGGATTCCGGCGGCCACCACTGAGATAATTGGGTCCCCTTTTAACATTTGCTCCCGTTTAGCATTATGGGCGTCATAGTCTTACCCAAGGCTGAATCATAAACTAAGCTGTATATATATATATATATATATACACATGTATAAAGGGTTACGTCCTTAGCTGGCTAATAAGCTATATAACAAGCTAAGCTAACAAGCACACAAACACCTGCTAACGGGGTTAACATGTATAATATTATCATTTTACTCAACGAAAAAAGCTGAGAGTAGACTTCTTAGAAGTTCTGTTTAGTACATTCAACCGCACAGCACGACATTTTAATTGTCTGGTATTTGTAACAACATTCCCTAAAAGGCACAATCACCACGAACACGGCTAAAGGGTCAAGTACAGTAACTACAACTAGCTAACGTTGTAGCCTAGCAGAGTGGACAAGTTGCTGTTAGCTGACAGTGAGGCACGTACCTGTCCATCAATGTGACCACGCCCTAATTTATGCAAAACTTTAAGACCTAATATAAATAAAAGGGTCGCGTTATAAAACAATTCACTCAACAATTAATAATCATTAAGGTGGAATCTAACTATATCCCAAATAATTTTTATTGCATCCAGGGGTAGAAACATGTTTATTTCTGCTGTAAAGTTGGGCATTTTAACATGGGGGTCTATGGAAATTCCTCCTTTCTGCAGTCATCGCCTATCGGCCAATAGATGAACTGTAGTTTGTGGCACTTCCTTATTGGCGTCCCGGCTCTGCCCCAGAGTTTGCCGCTTGGTGCATACGTGTATATACATTTAGACACATAAGGCTAATGAAAGTAGGGTAACATTACAGCATCAGAATATCAGTAGTTTCTTTTTAAGCAGATCTTTGCAGATGTTGTCGTTTTGGATCTGGATGTTGCTAGAGCCTCAGCATCACTGTACTACTTTCATATTTTTGTGTCAAGCTTTACATAAAGCACGTAAAAAAACATAAATCATATGTAATTTTAAAGTATGCTGTTATTGTTAGTAGGCTCCAGGATAATGAGACCAGCCCGGTCATCGACAACTTTGTCAGGTGGTGTGAGGAGTCCTATCTACAACTGAACAAATGTAAAACCAATGACATGATAATTGATATTAGAAGACATGAAGTATTGGAGACAGACAGTGGAACTTGTTTTGGAAACACTACCTACTTTATGTCTTTGCTTTCCAATTCACTGCAGTACAACCTCACGTTTTGTGTAACATGTCTTCAATTTGTGCAAACATTGTGGCTCTTGCTGTCAAGTCATGTCTTAGTGGAGCCGATACAGTGCATTTCGGTAATGGACATTTATGTTTTAAAGCACAAGAGCTTCTATTTCTACAGCCTACTGTTGTGCATTCCTGTCTGAGGAGGGCTTATATGTGTAGAAATGTAGTCGATGTTCCTCCCCGGTTTGAGATAGTCCCTGTGTTTTCATATTATTGGAATATGTCTGACCAGAGAAAGGATTTCAGAGTAGTCGGAGGACATTGTGTGTAACCTGAAAAGAAATCTAGCCTGAAGGAGCTGTTAACCTGCCCAAAATAATTCAGATTTCAATGGAGAGATGTGCCGTCCCATGATGCTCTCAATGCTGCTCAAAAGTCTTTCTCACTGAAAATAAGATAAATCTAAAGAAACAGGCTGAGAACTTGCCATATTTCCGTGTGCTATCTGGAGCATTTCCACTTGTTGTTACACATGGGAAAGAGGAAACATCTAAAATGGGATTTGAATCACTTTTGAACCGAGGACACTCTTTTATGAAAATTATTTTTATTATTGTCCAGTGTTCCCAATAAAAATAATGTTTAAGTTCAAGAAAAAGAAGTCAACCATGGCAAAGGGAGACGACACACGTGATGTCAGGCAGGGAAAAGGAGTTCCAGCCATGCTAGGTTTCCCTGTGCCATAATCAATCTGTGTCTACATTTCACATGTGCTCGCGTTAGTGTTGACCCCCAAATAAAGTGGTTTAGTTCATCTGGTTAAAGTGTGGGTCTGATTGTCGGCATGCTTGCTTCGCCAAACTTCAATGTCACCTCATTCCCACAGCTCGGCAAATGACTCACAACTGGGATGTAGGAAAACAGATATCAAGGTTAATACAATAACAACATACATTCCCAGGTTATTATAAACCATATCTGTCCTTTAAATATAACTGTAGTGGGGTGGAGTAAGTATTGTGTGTATCTAAATTCTGATATATAATCTTTCCCTGTGACATAGTCTCACACTGGGTGACATCATTATCATGAACAATGACACACACTGTTGATATTTTAAGAACCTTTACAACCAAACTTCAATTGGACACACCCAGCCATCACATTTTTTCAATTAATTTTCAATGGGCAGCTTCAGTCCAATAGAGTGGCGAAGTCCCTCCCCTTCCGGTGGACCTCCATGGGACCTTATTTCGGAAAAATTATGTATTGAAGTCAATGGAGAGAGAAAGATTATCTTTCGATCCCGTTTGAATTGTGCCACGAATTACACATATGGTGTTTGTCAATTTAAAAGATAATTTTGCAAGTCAAAAAAAATACAAGTAACACATTTGTTTGTGTGAAACGCTCAATGAACTACATCTCTGGTCAACAACACACATCACCAAGATGGCCGTCACTACTGTCTTGTCAACAAAATGATTGACTACCCTCACTATCACCACAATGAAACACGTCCAGAAGAATGTCATGCAAAGCTGCCTGCCTGCCTTCCTTTGATTCTCTCTGAACTGCCTGGTCGTTTTAATTTCAACCATTTGTGCAGATAGCATGAAGTAGAAAAGATCGCCGATCGCCGATGCTAGCGTTAGCGTTAGCATTTCTCCCCCGGGCTTAAATTGTGTATTATAGAATGATCACACCGGTGACAGTACTCTTCAAAGGGTTCACGAAATATGACTACTACTCTTACTGTTTAACATTTTGGGTTACTTGATGTTACTTCATGTTAAGGCTAATAAAAATGACAAGGCTGTAATGCTAACTAACGTGCTAGCTACTAGCTAGGTAGCTAACTTGATCCTTTCATCAGACGGGAAGCAAAAGAACGAGCTAGACCCATTGCTGGTATGATAACAACCTGGTACTAAGCACACAGGCATCTTGTTAAAGTTATCTTATCTTAGCCAGCGCCATATAGATAGATTATATCTATATGGCGCTGATCTTAGTTATCTCTTAGTAGAGGAAAACAATTGTGACATCACTTACGTGACTCTGGGATTTGTAGTCTTTCTAGTTGCGTATTTTTCATAGTCTTATATTTCAACAGTTTTACGACAAACTGTGACTTTTTTGACATGGAAATGATTTTTTAAGATTGACAAACATCATATGTGTAATTCATGGCACACTTCAAACGGGATCGAAAGATAAGTTCTCTCTCTCCATTGACTTCAATACATTATTTTTCCGAAATAAGGTCCCATGGGGCGGAAGTAGATGGGCGTGACTTCGCCACTCTATAAGATTGGTGCTGGTTAAAGAGTGAACCCATGAACTGAAGGTGAAACACAGGCCGTTTCTCAATCACGAGGATATTGGCTTCCAAGCCAATATTTCAAGGATGCTACGTCATCAATTGGCGCAGCAGGACCGTTCCAATGTCCAGCATACTTGGAATTCCACCGAGGCCGCGTCCTTGGTTTGGGGGAAATTTCGAGGCTGCACATGGGTAGACTTCGCGTCCTTAAAATCCCCACAATGCTTTGCGCACGGACCAATTTCCCCAAATCTGTGGCGGAAAATGTAAGGCGGGGCCTATCATATGACGCACACCTGCACACTTACTAGCCTGTTCCACTCGTTGTTTTCCGAATGCCAGGAAGTATTCTTGCCTAGCTTCTGAAGCAAGTGACTCGGAAGACATGTGCTACCAAGCAAGCGTACTCGCGATTGAGAAACACCCACAGAATCAGTTGATGTTACCGCCCGACGCAGAATTGTGTCTTGATATTTGTCACCGTGCCCTGGCTGGGGGGCTGTTTGGTGCTCGGTGCTCTAGAGGCTGCTCTACGGAGACTGATTGATTGACTCTTTTTTTCCATTTCATTGAATCACCTAGAAAGTGCAAAGGGCTATTAGACCTGTCAAAAACACAATGGAGTATTCAAATCAAATCACCTTTTATTAATCACACATGAACACAGCACTGAAAATGTAAGAATTCAATGTTTTATGTCAACAGATGTCACATGACTGTATTAGGTCAGTTGAAAGCAATAATATTAAGTTGAAAGTGATTTTTTTAAACTTCATATTATTGCTTTCAACTGACCTAATACAGTCATGTGAAATCTGTTGACATTTTAGTTTTTTCAGTGTGTATTTAAACTATAAGCAGTGGGCAGTTACTATGATGTGCCCATGGAGAAGTGTGGGGGTTCAGTGCCTTGCTCAAGAGCACCTTACTGTAGCAATACCCAAGAGGCATACTGGCACCAGTCCACAGTCCACATCATTTTGTCCATCCTGGGACAAGAACCAATGACCGTGCAGTTAATCCTGTTAAAATCATAAAATGTGTGCATTTCTAACTACATCCACTCAAAATGCAACGAAATCAGTGGCACATTTTTTCAAGAAAAACCCCGTAGTGCATATTCACTGCTGTAAAGAAAAGAGAATAACAAAACATAATTCTCTCTTTATAAGGACAACACGTGAGCGCTGTAATTGATGTTGAATTCTAACATTGTGCTCAGTTAAGAATAAGACTACCTTTTTTCTCCCTCTTTTCATTTCCCCTTTTCTTATCAGTGCCAAAATTGTTTCCCTCTTTCTGTTCCTGTCTCCCTTCATCTCCCTCTGCCCCCCCCCCCCTCTCCCCTCTCTCCTTTCACCGCCTGTTATCTCCTCCATGCAGTTGACTGCTTCTGTCCTCTGGGTGTCAGCACTCGCCTTATCCTTCATTCAGCCATCCAGCTTTGTGTGGACTAATCGGCCCGCGTTTCTGCCTGCATTTCATGTTTTCCTGATTATTTTTCTCGGCCCTCTCGTCTCTGTCTTTATTTCATTTTCCTCACCCTCCTGCTCCACCCCCCCCCGGCCCCCCGGCCCCCAGCTGCCTGCTTGTTTCAACAATAGCTGTCAACTTCAACATCATATTTCACCATCCTTTCTTCCTAACACGGCACACACACACTCAATCGATAAATCTGCAGCAACCCTATATATAACAGTGCATGTGTGTGCGTGTGAGACCTTTAGTGAGGGGGTTTGGGGGGGGGCGGGTTAGTGGCAACTATTGATGATTCCAAAGCTGCAGAAACAGGAGCTGTAACAGGAGATGCACTAAGCATGCTCCAAACTGAAGGTGGAGATGATATCCAGGAAGTTCTTCATAAACACATAAATAATTGCGCGATACACATACATGCACTCACATAAGTGCAAAGCCATGCAACACACAGCAGGTGAAGGTCAAGCTGAAGGTCAAAGTAAAGTAGGCGGTTTGAGAGGTGAGCAAGAAAGGAGAGTTTAAGGATTATTGTTGTGATTTCTGGGAAAAAGACCCCCTTCTGAATTATTCAACATAATGTAATGCCCTTGCAGAGAGAGAAAGTCAACACTGTGTCACTCTCCTCCCATTACCTCCCCTCCCTGAGTCTGATTATTGGGCAGGGTGAAGAAAAAAAAGTTGAAGTCTTGTCATTTTGTCAGTTTTTTCCCCCAGAAGAATGAATCTGTAAATGGACCCCGCCCCCTTATTCTCTCGCCTTGCCAAAGCCTTCATTTAACAGAAGGAGCGTCTGTCCTTTGCTCCAAACTGCACTTAATCTCCCTCTGTATTCATAAAGCATATTTGTTCACAATAAACCCAGAATGATCCAGGAGGGCAGCTGAAGGTTACTCTGCAGTGAAAGGCTTATTTTAGCTCCAGAAAAACTCAAACTGGTTCCTTTCTGAACTGTACATTAAACCACACGTCTGGGACAATGCAAGCATAATGTACATATATCAATAATGTTATTAATTGGTCAAAATTATACAAATATTTTAGATTTCCAATAATTAAAATGTTAAAAAAGAAACCAACAATACGTCTGTAGCAACAAAACAACCAATACATGAAGTCTCTAAATGTGTTCCTTAATAAAAGCTTGTACCAAATGTAAAGTTAAATGATGTTTACTGAACAAAATGTATTGTGTTTTACCTTTTTAATCCGCCGAGAGGAAATGTTGAGTAATAAAAAAGCTTTTTCCCTCTGGGGGCATAAGTGTGCTCAGGTTGCTTTATGGCAATCTGTCTATCTAACCTTAATATATCAAGGTCAAGGATATTTAAAGTGTTCTCCATAAAAGAACATTATCTTAGTTTGGAGGAAATGTTACAGAAAACTACAGACATGTCGATAAAAACAAACTTAATAGAAAGTTGATAAAAATGTTCTTTACAAAATCTAACCTGCACTGAAAGAAACAAATCAAACTGCTCACAAACATCACCACAGCTCAGATCTCTGTATCATACAGCGCCAAACACATGACAAGCTTTCAAGTACACACTACGGAACAGATAGAAGGATCATTCTATGTTTTCTAACAGTTGTGCTTACACAATGGGACCCTGTGACTCTTAGCATAACTAGCTTATCAAATCTTAGTTAGCATTAGCTTACAAATGTTCAATGCGTCCCTGACAAAAATACTGTAGGTTGGAGTGTTTCATAGCAACCGGGTCATTTTATTAGATTTATTTGTTTGTATTTTATCATCTGGGAGTGTAGTATTATCAAATCAAGTTGTGTCTGTCTAGAAGTGGTGTTGACAGACCAAATGAATAACAGACTGAACCACTGACTAAGCCAATGAGAAAGTCCGAAGAGGAGAGGAAACACTCCGAGGTCCAGGTTAATCGTCAGCGTAGTTCTGGAGGTCTAAATGTAGTGGCAACACTTCCAATGCATAAAGTCCCTAAGGAGGCTAAAGAGTTGTTGTTCCATGGAGTTTAATACAGAAAGTCAAACAAACAATCATCTTTACAGGACCATAACTATCTGAGCCTAGCCCACCCTCTTTGTCATCCACCCACGTGATGATAGCTGGAAGAAGAAGAATATATCTTTATTGTCATCATACAAAGTATAACAACATTTCTTAGGCATCTCTCTCTCAGTAAGTAATACAAAAGAGACACAAAGACATCAATAAAAGCAGGAGTAAAAGCCGAGGTAGCAGCAAAGACAGTGCAACGCAGCAGGATACAATTCCATGTCAATGAGCATATTTACACAGAAACAAACGATTCTAATACATATTTATTAATAACTGTGGTTGCAGTCTTTGAGGTGCGTGCGTGCGTGCGTGCGTGCGTGCGTGCGTGTGTGTTCACAGTTGTTGTAATGTGCTCTGAGGTTGGACAGGGATGGGAGTGATGGAGGCCACAGCTCTGGGATAGAGGGGTGTCTCTGATGCTACGGACCTCAGTCGGGTGGTGTAGATGCTGCTGGGGTCTGGGAGCTCAGTCCTGACGGTGCACTGAGCCGCTTCACCCCCTGCTGCAGATCCATCCTCTGGGCGGCTGTACAGCTGGCGCACCTCACAGTGATGCAGCTGGTCAGGAAGCTCTCCATGATGGAACAGTAGAGGGTTGCCAGCAGAGTCTGTCGTAGCCTGGCCTTGTTCAGTTTCCTGAGGAAGAAGAGTCGTTGCAGGGCCTTTTTCACCAGGTTTGAGGTGTTGGAGGTCCATGTCAGATGGTTGGACATGTTGAGGTCCTCACGCTCTCCACTGCTTCTCCATGGATGTGGAGGGGGGAGGTGGACTTCCTTTCTTGTTCTCCTGAAGTCAGTGATGAGCTCCTTGGTTTTAGAGGTGTTAAGGACCAGGTTGTTGTCCTTAGACCACTCAGCCAGATGTTCCACCTCAAGCCTGTAGGCCGTCTCCTCATTGTCTGTAATAAGCCTCACTACTGTGGTGTCATTTGCAAATGTAATTATGGAGTTACCAATTAAAACTGTGTGCAATGTGAAAAATAATTATAACATTAGAAATAATCAACAATGGCTAACTAAGGATTTTGGCTCTTAAATACTTTCCAACGCTACCCTGTGTGTGGCACTCACACACATCTAGCTCCAAACTAAAAGTGTTCTTAGTCATTTCATTAGACATCTTGCCCTAATAGCTATAGACCAACATTTCCTTATTTAATCCTCATTCTTAAATGTGTGTCGGTCATTGCTTTTATCAAATGTTACTCAAACAAGAAATGAATCGTGCTTTGGTCAGGAACTACTTCAGCAGCAGATGAATCACCATCTGGACCTCTAGTGAGTCTTTGTAGCAGCAGAGGTATGAACTGTATAGAGGATTCACTTTGAAAAACTAATGTTTACATGTTCATGAGGGAAGCGTGATGTATTGTAATCGTTCTTGGATAACAATGGAGCTCTTTGGCACAGAACAAATGATTTATCAGGCTTTGGATAAACACACAATTTAGAAGGATTTATGAATGGTTTTGTTTTGTCTCAGAACCTAAGGAGGAGCTCACAGTCCGGTCCCTCTGTCCTTTTATACTTCTCTTTTCTCTTCATTTACCTTCAAATTGACAGGATTCAGACATTAGCAATAAAGTTTGCACGTCACTGAATGACCACTTGTCAGGACAACTCGTTGCCATGGTAATGACATTATGCTCATGGTGACTGAACTGGCACACACCCACAGCTCTCTGTTGTCTTCGGTGTGTGTCACCTACTTTTCATATAAGTGCACTAAAAATGTTCCCATACATAGAATAACACATCTAATTTATAAGCACTTCTTTGCAGACAGAAAGCAAGATTAAAGCCCCCAAAAGGTCATTCCATTCAACAGTCAATCAAGAGTGACGCACCAATCATTTAGCTATCCAAAGAGCCTTACCAGATACAAAAAAAAGAAAGTTTGTCTGGAAGCACATTGGAGGTCAGTGTAATAAAAAAGCTTTTTCTCTCTGGGGGCATAAGTGTGCTCAGGTTGCTTTATGGCAATCTGTCTATCTAACCATAATATATGAAGGTCACGGATATTTAAAGTGCTCTCCATAAGAGAACATTATCTTAGTTTGGAGGAAATGTTACAGAAAAACTACAGACATGTCGATAAAAACGATAAAAACTAAGTTTACAAAATCTAACCTGCACTGAAAGAAACAAATCAAACTGCTCACAAACATCACCACAGCTCAGATGTCTGTATCATACAGCACCAAACACATGACAAGCTTTCAAGCACACAATACTTTGTTTATTATCGTCAAAGTGCACAAACTGGTGAGAAACAGATAGAAGGATCATTCTATGTTTTCTAACAGTTGTGCTTACACAATGGGACCCTGGGACTCTTAGCATAACTAGCTTATCAAATCTTAGTTAGCATTAGCTTACAAATGTTCAATGCGCCCCTGACATAAATACTGTAGGTTGGAGTGTTTCATTGCAACCTGGTTATTTTATTTTATTTACAACGATCTTCTATGCTGGCAGCGGTCTGATAGCGAAAAATAGCAGACCTGGTGAATGTGTAAATTGATAGAATGATAGTTTTACTCGTCCAATGGGTTGATGTTGTTTGTTTTGTAATTGTTGGCTTCCAGTGGATGAAATGGTCAGTTCCTGCCTGCATTGGACTGCTTATTGACTGATTGAGTGCGGTCACAGAAACATAATAATAATAATAATAAATTATATTTATATAGTGCTTTTCTGTTACTCAAAGATGCTTTAAAGGGCCCATGTCATGCTTTTCCGGTTATTACCCGTCCCCTTGTGTGTTATGAAGGTTTCTATGCATGTAAACGGTGTGCAGAGTCACAAACCCTCAAAGTACACCCTGTAGTGAGTAAAACTCTAACACAGAAAAGACCTGTCTATGCTGCCCCAGAACGCCTCGTTGGACATTTCTCATTTTCCATTGTTTGCTTCCTGGGTTCTGTGACGTGTGAATACCCAAATCAACAACAAATGACTGCCCAAATGGACCAATCCGTGCAGCACCTCACACACCAGGATCCCTTGGCTAACTAACAGGGAGTCCCCATTGACTTGCATAGAGCTCCCTGAACACTGGTAATAGACGAGTTGGGATGGCGGAGAAATGCTCTCCGCAGACCCATTCTCACAGCGTTATAAACCTTTTTCTTACTCAATATCAAGCCACACTTATTGTTTTTACTTCGGCTGTGAGTGTTTGTGTGTGCTCAGGATGACTTTCACTGTGTCTCGCTGTATCGCCGACCCGGAAACCTGTCCGCTCCTTGCAGCAGCAACGAGCCTCGCAACGTCCCGACCAATCAGGGCAGGAGCTCCAACAAGCCGTTAAGGACAGAGAGTGAATACACATACTATACAGAGATGCTGTATGAGAAACCAATGTGATTTTGGAACATTGCACAATTTAAATCTATTCTAGTAGACCTCAACAATGGAAATATGATCAGTAGAAATGGCCATGACATGGGACCTTTAACATGAACAAAATCCAATTTTCGCAGCCATAAGTAAACACTCAGGCTACACTCCGTCAGTCTGCTGACAACAAAGACATATTGACTGTGATCACTGGTGCCTGCTGATTTCATTTCTGAAGGAAAACACAACATTTGACAGGTTTGGACTTTGTCCACTGAAATCTGTCTCTTTCAATCAATAAAGTTTGGCTCAGCGGCAGTGAAATCAGGAATGTGTGTGTGTGAGTGTGTGCGCATATCTGACTCTTTTGACTGGATCAAGTGCCCTCCACAGCGCCCTCCCTTATCCCAACCCTCATCCCAAATTAAAAGGACTTGCAGCTAATTAAAAACGTGTGTGTCTGGATGTTAGCCAACTTCATGTTCTATTCATGCAGATTAATACATATTTGCCGTTGCCTGTGGGGGCTGAAAAGCATCTGTCTCTGCCATTAAACATTCATGAGTGTGCAGGACAAAGGGAAAGAGAGCCATGGAGAGCCACTCCTCCTCATATCAGCACACATCTTAATGGAGCACATTAAATTGGAACGGCCAAACAGGGAATTTCACAATGACAATGGCATTCATCACACCTCTGTTTTAAATCTCCCCTCAGATCAGTCTGTGTGGCCGGAATTCTGTTAATGCAAAAATCTACGTATTTTTGTATTAACTCATTTTCTACTAACATGTATTCCACTCATATACTTCACTTCCAGTTTGGCATACAATAAACATGCAAAATGACATATTTGAATGATGTATTGGTACATGGTAAAACCTGATTTCCATTTAAACACCAGGTTAAATGGTTTAATGATGTGACAATAGAGTGGGCGGTTAGTGGAGAAATAGAATAAGTCAAAATGTAACTCAACATATATACATAATGGAAGAAGGCTGTGTCTTTAGTGTCTATATATTTAAATATTAGGTCATCATATTGATTTGTATTAATTGTGCATGCAATTGGTAAGTTAGTTTGAATGAAGGAAAATAACCCTGCACTTCTGTATAATGTATTAACATCAGGTTTCATCCCTATAGTAAACACATGCAAGACTAGATACTAGAGAGAAAAACCTCATTATAAATCTGTGGCGTGACACAAGAAGGTCAGAAGATGATTACATGAATAATTAAAAACATACATTCTTATATGCACACATGTGAGTCTGACACTTGAGCAGCTCCTGTGTTTTCTCTTCTTTTTCTGAAAACCTTCAAATATGACTTAGCAATTACACTATGAGGGTAACAATATGTCTTATAATTGGTTTATAATTAGTGATGCATTTATCTATCTATCATTTACATTTTCAGGAGGAGATAACACTAATTACTTTTTAGACTGCAAGGTATTTCCATCCATTATATTTTCTAATCATTGGAATGAGTACAAAAGTACAATATGTACTGCTAAAATGTATTGGACTGGAAGTATAAAGTAGCATAATATGAAAAAAACTCAAATGAAGTACATGTACCTAAGTACAAAACTTGAGTACATTATAGGTCTCCTATCATGCAAAATGCACTTTTTAATGTCTTTTATACATAACTATGTGTCCCCGGCGTCAGGAGACTCACTAAGTGTCAGGAAACAAAACCCTCTCTCTTTTCCTCCATACCCACATCTCTAAAAACGGGGGAACAACGGAGCTGATCCAGATTTGCTGAGTCATCAATCAATCAATAGGATACGGCTGTAGTAGGCCTAAGGCCTTTTAGTCGCTCATAAATAAGTAGATCACTGTTCTTATATACTATGGATGCTGGCAACAGTCACATAGTCCAAAGTGAAGGTGATGTTTGAGGCGGGACTTGAGACAGTTAACCGTCTTGGATGTGACAACGCTTTCTGGCAGATCATTCCACAAGTCAACCACACGCAGGCTGAACAAGTTGCGGCGGATAGCCAGTCTTGAGTACTGTTTCTTCAACTTGAGGCAATGTCCACAAGTCCTGGTGTTATAATCTCGTTGTAGTGGGCATGATGTTTTGTAGATGTTGTGGAGATATTTGAAAACTTCGATGATATCTCCCCTCGCCCTTCTATAATACATACTCGGGATCTTAAGACTTTGCAGTCGTTCTTGATATGGTAGGTCCTTTAGTTCTGGAACCAGCTTCGTTGCCCTTCTCTGTATTTTCTCGATGAGCTCAGCATCCTTTTTGTACATGGGGGACCAAGCGACATTCCCATACACGAGGAGTGGCCGTACAAGAGAGATGTATAAACTACGTACTACGTCAGAGTCCAAATAAGTGTATGATCTGCGGATCATTGCTAGGATACCATTCGCTTTGTTACTTGCCCGACGGATATGGTCACTAAATGTCAGGGTATTATCAACATTCACACCAAGGTCCTTTTCATTCTGAGTCTCGGATAGGTTTATAGAGTTTGAATTATCACCCATATTATACTCATATTTTGGGTTCTGAAAACCTAAGTGCATTACTTTGCACTTTGCTGCATTGAATTTGAGCTGTCAACACTCGGACCACCTCAGCATTTCCCTGAGATCTGACTGGAGTTTTTCTGCATCCTCTTTACACTTAATTACCTTGAAGACTTTAGTATCATCTGCAAACATCTGGACCATGGAGCTCACATTATCGGGTAGGTCGTTGATATAGACGACAAACAGTGCAGGACCCAGGACACTCCCTTGTGGAATTCCACTGAGAACTGGGCACCATCCAGATGGTTTCCCGTTAACAAAGACTCTCTGTCGCCTGTTTTTGAGAAAGTCTGAGATCCAGGTGAGTATGTCTCCACGGATACCATACCCGTAGAGCTTCTTCAGTAATCTTTTGTGAGGTACAGTATCAAATGCTTTCTGGAAATCCAAATAAATGGCATCGAGACTTCCTCTTTCGTCAAGGGTACGAGACCATATGTCAAGGCAGGCCAGGAGCTGGGTTGAACAGGATCTGCCCTGGACGAAGCCGTGTTGGCGGTCTGATAATAGGTTATTATCATGACGACATTACTCAAATGTGGGCTGGCTTTAAACCCACGGCACTATCAGAAACGTCGCTATCAGAAACGTCGCTATCAGAAACATTGCACGACGTGTTTTGGAAGTATTATTGTCTGTGTTTACACTAGCAAGCATCTCTAACACTCAGAGCTAACCTATACTGGAGAGAGTACATGTATGTGTAAGCAGGATATTAAAAAAGGAACTCACCTTGTAGTAAACCCACAAGAAAAAAAGAATTTGAGCTCCATACTGTTTCAGAAATAATCTGAGTGGTTTGGAACATGATATAGCGTTTAATCAAGGCAGCATTTAGCTGTATCTGCCGGTAGAAATCTCTCTCTTCCCTGTGCAGCTCACAGCTTGCCTGCGTGCTCAAAAGGGGGCGGGGCCAACAGCTACTGACCCAGAATCAGCACTTCTCTAACAGGGCTGAAATAGAGGGATATGAGGGATGTCTAAAAAGCATGATCTGTTTGGTATTTTGAGCAAAATCATCATAGACATGTTTTTTATATATTTTTATATACCTGAGACCCATAATATATGCCTAAAAATAGCATGATAGGAGATCTTAAGTTACTTTCCACCACTGCTCAGGGGGGGAATTGATGTCTACCATTTGGAGGGTCAATGGTCCGATCATCATCCCTAGAAACGTGTTGGAAATGCAAGATACCCCAAAATTGCTCCTGCAGTAGACGACATGTAACAACATGTTAACCGATTTGATCCAGAAAGTGCACTCTCTGGTCACCCTTGAATGCAGTGCTGCTGTGTGTGTTTCAGGCGGGTGGAGTGTGTGGGGGCAGTGGAGACGGTGCAGCAGCGAGTGCGGAGGCGGGATTCAAACCCGGGCTCGGACCTGTCAGTCACCGGCAGAGGAGTCGTACCTGTGTGAGGGGGTGCTGGAGGAGGGCCGTCCCTGCAACGCTCAGCCCTGCAGCGGTGAGACCCCCATCCTGTGTGTGTGTGTGTGTGTGTGTGTGTGTGTGTGTGTGTGTGTGTGTATGTGTGTGTTGTGTGTGTGTGTGTGTGTGTGTGTGTGTGTGTGTGTGTGTGTGTGTGTGTGTGTGTGTGTGTGTGTTCATGTTTCTACACATCCATGTCTGCAAGATGTATTTACTCTATGTGGTTAATTATGAGCACCAGGTGTGTACAAATTGTGTGTTTACAGCTTTATTTTAATATAGTTTTTTTACATCTTGTTCATCCCCTTGTGTACCCGTCCTCTATAAGTCAGCGTGTTGACTTAAGGAGTGCATGTTGGAAAGGGGACTTTGATCGATGAAAATAATTAGGGCATGGTCAACCGTTTTAAAGACCATGCATGTGTAGTGAACATCATTACACTCACAAATGAATGAAAGGACACAGGATATCAAACATCTGAGCACAATTATGTAAAAGCTATTCACCAGGAAGCATTAGAGCTTTTACTCAATTGTTCTCCTGCTTCCTTCATTTGTACAGGACTAGCATTTCGTTTTTGTCTGACAAATAGCTCCAACAGCATTATCGTAGATGTGTTATGTGTTTTTTTTCCAGTTAGTCATGCCATCAGAGGCATTCAAGACTCACATGAACATAATTATACAACAGCTGAAAACATAAAGCACTGCACACATTTACAGCACACTGACACCGACAGCACAAAAAAAAGTCCCAAGTTTGGCTGATGCTGTTCTGGGTGACCATCACGTCACGGTTGTGTCCCAATTATAAGACGTTAATGACGGACCACTGGTTGCTAACCCCCGCCCCCTCCTCCCCCGGCCTTGCCTCACCCTCTTTAGGCAAAGGCCTCCATCTCTCTCGCAGCCAATCGCTTCGCTCGGTGGACAGCCGCAAGCGTGATGACGTAGACAAGCCCCGCGGCGGACAGCAGAGCCCTCAGACAGGTAAGACAACGGGACGCAGAGGGAACCCATGCATCAGTCACTGTGGCAGCTTGGGTGACCAGCACATCTGTACACTTTACACACCATGACCACAAACAACACACTTTTAATCTACACATCTATCAAAATCTCCCAAAGCAGTGCCTCGTCCGCAGTGGACTAATTCCAACATGGACCCTGACTGAACATAGTGAAATGGTATTTTATGTGGGTCATAACAGGACACTGTGCTCTGTCTGTAAAACACTACACCGAGTCTCTGCTAAAGTGATACTCCACCCAAAAACAGGAGAAGCAAGCACTCAATAGTAGGCTGAAGGAACCGATTAGGAACCCCTCAAAATGAGATACAAGTCTCCTGTCTGGTGTATTTGGAGCTAGTTGTTTAGCCTAGCTTAGCATGATGGCATGGCAGCTTCACTGTGATGTCAAAATAAATAGTTACACACATAACTCCCCTAAACCATAATACATAAGTGAACTTTATTGGTAAAAGCTGTTGCTTTTTTAACTTTGAAAAAGCAATGCAAGCTGTGTGCCTCTTTATGCTTATCGAGCTAGTTCATTAGCCTCTTGGCTTTATCTCCGAACTTAATGAACAGACAAGAGACTGGTATCAATCTTTTTAAAATGTGAAACATTACTAAGCGGATAGTTAACATGGATAAATATCTAACAAAGAAGATGGATGACGAAAGTGGACCATGATGCAGGGTTGGCTGCAATGGATTATTTGATCTGCACCAACCACAAAAGTCACTGTTGGATACCACCGTTACTGATATGAATCCAAGCAGAATTAACGTAAAGACCTTTCAAGCCTAAAGGGTTTGCAGTTTTGACACACAGAGCATTTGTGTGAAGTATCACTTTACCTAGCTAATCGATTCACCTCTTCCTGTTTAGTTCTCTTCTCCCTGCTTCCCAAGCTTTAACTGCCAAATTCTTCCCTATTGGTGAATGTACCTATTACATTGGCAGTCATGGCCATTGAAAAGATGACTGACATATCCTAAGCCAGTGGCATTAACTTCCACTGGAAGTTAATGCAGAGGATATGAAATCAGAGCCCCACAGTTGAAGAAGAACAAGCAGAACAAAAGCTGGGGTACATTTCAGGGGTCGCCTCCTTTTGAAGGATGTCGTTTACGAATTGACACAGAACATTAGATGGTTTGGACCTGCAGCTCAGTTCCTATGGAGCAGGTCTACAAAGGATTTAAGCCCTCTGGCAAGTTCCTATCATTGTCTTTTAAAGTATGCGATGAGCAATCAAGGCTACAAGCTGCATGTAGAGGAACCATTGGTGGGTGAGCCTCCTCCACCTGTCGCCTCAGAAGGAGGCAACCCTTCAAATGTGCCTCAGCTGGAATCTACCCTCACACCACAACCCTTCCTGTTTTGGCCACAGAGGCTGCATCCCGCATGATAATTAGTTATGGCCCTTTCCTTTTCCTCTTTCTTCTCCTTTTATCCTCCTATCCTTTACCCACCCCCCCCCCTCCTCAGTAGACTCAGCTTCAGGTGAGGAGTGGTCAGCGTGGAGTGTGTGTTCTGCCACTTGTGGGGAGGGCTGGCAGAGTCGCACTCGTCTCTGTGTGTACGGCTCCTACAGCACCCAGTGCAGTGGGAAACTGCGCGAGCAGAGAGCCTGCAACAACTCTGCTGTTTGTCCAGGTAAGCCCCCCTCCCCCCCTCCACAAACCCTTCCCTCCACTTCCACCTCCCTGCGCTCGCCAAGCCCTCTCCTGGACCCTGCCTCACCCATACAAGACCCTCCTGACTCACCTCCTCAGGCACTTAACAGATCTGTCGCCCCTGGGTTTATTTGTCCCCTCACTTTGCCTGCAGTTAGGAAGGACCCTCACTATTACAGCAGATATTCCACAGTGCTCTCAGGCTCTCGTACATGCAGACAGGCAGGGAGACTCCTCAACTTAGAAAGCAATATCATCCCAATCACCGGCTAAACAGCAGTCATGTATCTGAGTCAGGTTGACAGTTGAGTTCTCTTGTTGTGGTGTGTTCAGGGGGTCTGTGTATGTGCCTGTCTATAAATCATACCCTAGCTGCTCTGATTGCAGTGCACGGCGCTTGGGACGAGTGGTCGCCGTGGAGTTTGTGTTCATCGACCTGTGGCCGAGGTTACAGGTCGCGAACACGAACCTGCGCCCCCCCACAGTTTGGGGGGGATGTCTGTGATGGCCCAGAGAAACAGACCAAGTTCTGCAACATAGCTGTCTGTCCAGGTGAGGAGCACATTCAAGCATTATCTATTTCAAATCGTGCATCATTGGAATAAAATGTAACCTTACCGCATGCAACCTTTACAAGGCTACTTGGGCCTTTTTGTTAATAAATGAGTTAGTAAATTGATTACATTCTGTCCCCCTATAATGGCAGGATTCTTACCTTTCTTTCAAGTGTGACTATTTGGAAAAGTGATCAACACGTTTGCCTATTAAAGCTGCTCCATGTCACTGCAGCATGTAACCATATTAAAACAGGACAGTATGTAATGTGAACCAGCTCATGCATATCTGTAGATCAGAGCTGTCAAACATACACCCTGCAGGGTGACCTTACAAAGTGTAAAGATTTCAGAGAAGACATGGACTGCAACTTTCACAACTTTTATGTATTTTGTATTTATACATTTACAAGGCAGGGGGATAACTTGACCTTCTGCCTTAATAGTTCCCACTTTAGTTTGTATGGTGCTTGTATACAGTTCAGGTGGACAAGATGACTACACAGATGTGGAAATGAATGTTAAATGTAGTTGTTTTGATCATTAAGTAAAATACTATATGGTTCAGTTCAAGATCCGATGACTAAATGTCTTGAAATTACACTTATTTTTCTTAAGAAATGTCAGGTTGTTCATAATGTTTTACAAAAAGATTAAATGTAGACATTTTCAGAATGTACTTGTATGCACTAAAACAAAGGGAACAATTTAAAGTTGTCATTAAAGGGTTATTATGCTTTGATTCGATTGGTCAACACCCCTGCCTTACATATAACAAAAGCACAAAGAATAAAAGAAAAGATGGTATGTCTAAGTACACATTGTTTACAGTGAACCCTATGTGGAGATGGAAAACTGCAACTCTATTTATTACATTTTTGGGATTTTTATATAATCAATAATGCACCAAATGCATGTATTTTCCGTGTTCTCTTCCCTGCGACCCTGCTGCTGACCTGGTGCCCGCTCCCAGTGGATGGAGTGTGGAACGAGTGGTCCAACTGGAGCTCGTGCTCCGCCTCCTGCTCCAACGGGACCACTCAGAGGACCCGGGAGTGTAACGGCCCCTCGTACGGGGGCTCCGAGTGCAGAGGGGAGTGGCTGGAGACCGTTGACTGCTTCCTTGGGGAGTGCCCGGGTATGAAAGAGACAAAGCCAGAGCTAAATATTTACTGTGCTCCAATAATGTGTTCCTTGCTCTTTCACTACTAGCTGTTGTATATAAATGACATATTTAATCAAACATGCATTTACTTCATTGTTACACACAGAAGGTACTTTCTGTTTCTATTGTGTTCTATTGCTTTTCAGTTCGATATTGAATCATTTGTTGTGAAAGCCTACATAATCAAACTCTTTTGAACACACATTGGCTCCTCGGGTTGGTCTTAGCAGTGCTTCATGGTTTCACGTGGCTTTAAAGGACCATGCATTGTTTCTGCATGTGTTATCCAGTGTGGTCGGAACATTGTAAGAATGTGAGAAGTCGTTAACAAAAGAAAAAGTCTGACATTTCTTTATTAACATAAAAAGAGGGGGAATCAGACATACAATAAACCAGATTCATTGATTCAGCTACCAGAGGACTTGCATTGCCTAGACTTTTGCTTTCTAGTTTCCTCCCAGCTACCAACAGTTTCCATTCATTGCAGATTGCTATAAATGATCAATGAGTAAGTGAGTTTAAAATCTCAGCTAACTAATAAATGATCTTCGTGAATAAATGCAAAAATACCAACACACTACCATTTTGAAAAATGTTCTACAGTATTGTAAATATCTAAACACACTGGGTTTAATTGTGGCTGATGAAGTCCTGTCTAACAGTCTGTGTGTTTCTGTTTGTGTCAGTGGATGGCAAGTGGCAGCCGTGGTCTTTGTGGTCGGGCTGCTCTAAAACCTGTGGTGGGGGGAGCCAGCAGAGAAACAGGATTTGTTATGGGCCCTTTTTTGAAGGGCAATCTTGTCCCGGAGAACGGGAAGAGGTCCGGCACTGTAATGAGAAGAGATGCCCAGGTGAGTGGACAAACATAGGTTGCTTTGTCAGCAGTATTTCATCAGGACTGGAAACCTGAGGTCATATTTCATAACATATACATACTCATTTACTGTCCTTTTGGGAACAGAACCTCATGAAATATGTGGCGAGGACAACTTCTCCAACGTTGTATGGAAGATGACTCCAGCTGGGGATACAACGGCAGTACGCTGCCCCCCCAATGCCATGGGTGAGCTCACACCTCACCATCAATGATACACCAAAGTCCACCTGGAGTTCTTTGAGTTGGATCAGAAACATATCTTGCTGATATAAATGCATGTGTCCTCACACAGGGCTGATCCTGCGCCGCTGCTCCCTGGACGAAGAGGGCGTCGCCTACTGGGAGAATCCCACCTACATGAAATGTATATCCAATGACTATCGCAGCATACAAACTTTGGTGAGCTGCTACAACATTTTTGTTTACAGTCTTGGTAGCCTTAGAGCTAAATTACCATATAAAGACAATAATTCAAATCAGGGCACAAAGGTACGGCGGCAGACAGATGCAAACTCGCAACAACAGCCCAAAACACTTCCATAAGGAAGCTGCAGCTTCAGAAACAATGCAAATATAAAACACAACTGTGCCAAAACACATGCAAATGAAGAAATGTCTTCACCAACTTGAAAACACTTACGCAGCCTGAAAGTTAAAAAAAAGTCTCTCCTAATGGAAGTGTTTCGGGCCGTTGTAGGTGTTTATTCCTTACTGTTAAAACTAACAGAACCCACTGTCTCTGTTAGACCCGGGAACATTTGTCAAAAGCACAGCGTGGCCTTGTGGGAGATGGAGTCTCCGAGGTGATGACCAAGCTGAGGGTGACCTCCAGTGATGGGACCAGCTACAGCGGAGACCTGCTGGCCATCGTGGACGTGCTGAAGAACATGACGGAGATCTTCAGGAGGGCGTACTACAGCCCCAGCAGCACAGACATGAGGGTGAGGAGATGCTGTTTGGGTTTACTGCTAGTGGACCGCTGTCTATACACTTGTGTGAGGGTGTTTTCTACCCTAGAATAAACCAGTAGAGGTTACAGATGATATTATGCTGTTTGGAGTTCTCCCTCTCCTGTAGTGTCTTCTACGTATATGTTGTGATGCAGAGGCTAACATCCCAGTGTTCCCTCCAGAGGGAGTTTCTCTCCCACACACTGCCAGAAACACCTGCATTGGACTCCTTTGTTTACTTCCATAGCATAGTGACATCACTTTGTAACATTCGCGCTTCTGTTGGCAAGCACTCCAACACATTGTATGTGATAGGCTAAGGGGCGGGACCCTCTAAGCCAGGAGTGTCAAACTCAAATGCGAAATGTTGTCATGAGCCCCCCCCCGGTTCGTACACGTAACTCTCTCTTCTTGAGTCTAGAATAGAAAGATAACAATGTCATATGTTTTTTTAAATACTTTTTTGCAGAACTTTGTGCAGTCAGTCAGCAATCTGTTGATGGAAGAGAACCGGGATAGATGGGAAGAAGCACAACTGGTGAGCATCCCCCTCTCTTTCTATAACTGGATTTACATCATCACACATTCTGTAATTAGTGTCTTTAGTAGAACTAAGGGTAAAGTAATGACAACAACCCTTCTGCTGTACAACTGATGGGTTAGACAGTGTTACAAAGACACAGGTGGACCAGCAGCCCACCTGTCAGGAGAGTGACAGGCAGAGGAGGACTGCTGAGGGACAGAAATATCTGCAGCTAATGAGTAACCGAGTCACCGCTAACACCCACTCCTCCATCTGCTGCACTCATCCACTTGTGCCTCACTATCTGTGCCTCCCTTCAGCCGTCCAGCTGTCCGTGCTTCTCTCGCCATGCACACACCAGAAGAATGCCAAACAAACCAACTCCAGAATGAGTGTATTCAAATGCAAATATCAAGCATTGTGCAGAAAGAGTTTGTTATTCCCCTGTGAGAGGATAATATGAAGAGGCACATTTTTATAATATCCACTAACTGTGTGGCTCTTACCTTACTGTAATATATTTTCTTTGTTAACATTAACAAAATACATCTGATTTGGTATAAACACAACATCACTGCTCACCAGTCTAAAGTGTGGATGTAATATTTCATATTTCTGAATCTGTGTGTCCCTGCTTTAAGGCCGAAACAGTTGTTTTTGTACTTCTCATGGGTAGATAATGAATACCTTGCAGTGACTTTAAAGTTCATCCTATCTCAAAGCCAAAACTTCTCCTGAGACCGTTATCAGGGCTAAAGAAGGATTACCAGCAAGGTCAATCTGCCCCTGAGACCCCAGCCCCGCAGGGGGCAGGACCCCAGTTTACCATGTGGCAATAACGGAAAATGTGAAAATGAATTGACTTGCTTATATAATGGTCAAGCTATATTCATCAGGTTTCACTTCTCGGCAACTTGTTCAAAGTGAAATACATGGAGAAGGGAGGACAGCGCTTTATTAAACGGTCTATAAGGCAGCCAGAGATGATTATATTATACCAACAAACACACTTATAACTCAGAGTTGTACTACTATACATACATGTGATCAGCCAGACAAGAGATGATTTATGTGTTGTGTTGTCATTATTGGGAAAACATGGCGCTTGCAATACCATTAATTTATTTATTTATTTATTATCATGGCAAAAATAAATAAGATGGACACAAAGGAATTATTTGATAGAATAATACAATGACTATAATTAATGTACTTACCATTAAGTGTCAAGCTTTACCTAGTAATTTAAAAGAAGTACACAGTCATAACCAGTGTATATGCACCACATGAGATATGAATGTTTGCTGTGTGGAATTTGAGAAACGGTGGCCTGTAACTACAAAAAACGCTTCTTTATGAAATACTTTCTATTTCAAATGCTTCAACAGCAGTTTACATTTGTATGAATACAGTTTGTTTATTAACCTGAAATCCATAATCCTTTTTCTTATATTATTCTTTTGTGTGTGTGTCACTCAGCTGGGACCCAACATCAAAGAGCTGTTCCGTCTGGTGGAGGACTTTGTGGACGTCATCGGCCTGAGGATGAAAGACTTCCAAGACATGTATGAAGTCACCGATAACCTAGGTCAGCCTTATCTCCATCACAGCTATCTCTGCTCATCAAAAGAAACTCTTATCACAGCTCTGCTCTATTCTCTGATGATTGATCTCCATATCTACTGGAAATACATAGGAGGCAGGAAAAAGGGGGGGGGGGGTGACATTTCCTGTGCCCTCACTCAGAACTCCTTCATATCATCTATGTTTCTATTTGAGCTTGTCACAGATATACAAATGAAATACTGGTGTGTGTGTGTTGGCCAAAAGGTGAGAAGTATTACATAAATATAAATAAACATGAACATACATGTGATAAAGACATGTACTTTTGAAAGCTCACAGTTTGTCTGTCCATTAGATCATTAGAGAGGATGTCACACAGACACAAAAAAGGAAATTATAAATGAATATCTAGAAATGGTATTTGTATTATTTTGACTGCATACTGATCAAAAAACAATAATACAATATTGTTGAACTACATGAGTAATTTTATAAATATTTATATGGGATGAATTTGATTGAACAGATACTCTTCTCACTGCAATTGTCACGCATTGATTTGGCTTATTGGTCTTATTCATTTAGTTTTCTGTTGCTGCTTTTGATTTGATCTAAAGTTTATTTTGGTGCTTTCAATGCCAGACACAAAGAACACCATTGAAATGAAAGTGGTAAGGAGAACCAAAACAAGCTTTGGGTGACGTCCATAGCAACAGGCATTATTTGATGCCCCAGCTAAAATAAATGAATATTTCGTAACGTTTGATCAATGAACAGTTATTTCACTCATGATGTGATTGGTCACTCTGATGGAGCATCATTTCTATGATATTGGAGACGAGTAGTGGTGGTTCAGCCACGTTATGGATTTACAAGTACATCTTTTTTAATTCAGCTGCATATAGTCTGAATGGCTTATCAGCATTTCACTCAATCTGACTCCATTTGTTGAACTAGTTAAAAAAAGTGAGCCAAGATCCTTATCTACAGTAGCACCTTTTCAATGTGACGCCTTTTCAAGTGAAACCTTCACACACACACTGTTACTGCATTGTGAGTCTCTAGCAGGGGTGCCCAACCAGTCGATCGCGGGTAGATTCCCAGTCGATCGCGAGATGTGTCTAAAAATATTCTGTTTTATCGTTAATGTCCTATAACATAATCTTCCTGTGCCAGAATAATGCACTTGAACGCATTAAAGCTTTGTGATTGGCCGGCGTGACCCCATGGTTCGGGGCGTGGCTGGTGGGCATTGGGCACTAGTTCGCTGAAGTTGTCCGTGTCAACAGGAGTGACAGTCCGCACACACACAAGACCGCAATTATGGCAGAAGCAAAAAAGCCCAAAATATATCATTTTCACTCCGAGTGGGAGGATGATTATGTTTGTATCTATTCCAATTCAAAGTCCATCCGTCTCATCTGCAATGCGAGCGTGGCTTTATCGAAGAAGGGTAATTTAGGAGCGGCATTTCAAAACAGTGCACAAACACTACGAGACGGAATTCCCTCCTGATTCTGCCCTACGCTCCCAAAAGGTGAGGGACCTGAAAGGACAGCTAAATGCACAGCAGTCCATTTTCAACAGGCCCAACAACAAGAGCAAGGCTGCTACCATAGCATCTTATCGTGTCAGTCACGTTCTTGCCAAACACATGAAGTCTTTCAAAGATGGCGAAGTTGTGAAAGAAGCATTCCTGGAGGCTGCCGACGCGCTTTATGGGGACAGTAAAAATAACAGTAGCATTTCAACAGGTTTTTGATATAATAAAAACTCAAGTTAGATACCGTTATTAATCAGCTGTAAGTTTTAGTTTGTTTGAACTTATTCATTATAATTATTGTACAAAATGGTATAAGAATGCAAACTTAAATGTATTATAGTCTATTATCAATTCAGGTTAAGAAACTAGTATTGCTTGCATCCTATTTTAAAGGCATTTCTTTTTATACTCTACTAAAATGCAACAAAAAAAGGGTTTGATTCTATTAATTTTGACTTTTTTATTGCACTTTGGCAGCAGATTCCTGTGTAGCTTCAGATCTGAGTTGTCTTATTAGTAAGCCTAATTTATACTTTTGTAGCAACACTGTGTAGATTAGAAAGAGGTAAGATAAAGGATCTGCAGTATTTTATGAAGTATTAATCGTACAAAGGTCAGATCTCGGCAGACTGGCAACTTTAAAAGTAGCTCTCGGTTCAAAAAAGGTTGGGCTTTGATAGACTGTATACAGGGGCGGACTGGCCATCGGGACGTTCGGGACGAATCCCGATGGCCAGTACTGAAGTGGTCCGGTCGGACGAGGTGGGCCGGTCGGATAAGTCACTAGCACCCCCCCGTTGATAATTTACTTGCGGTACTTGCTGTACCGAGGTGGGCCGGCGGTACCGAAGTATATATGTATTTTAAATCTACAGCAGTATTTTTCCTCATCAGTTGCTGCCCCTGAGTTTTGTCCTTGTCCATTATATATAAATACAGTCAGATTCCACCACTTCATCATCCCTTAAAGTGGACCTATCATGCTATATTTAAATGATATATTGTAGGGCCATACCTATATAAGGTATATTTATACGTTTCTGTTTTCAAAATACCAAACAGATCATGCATTTTAGCCATGCCTCATTTCGCTCTATGTGCTGTTTGCTGTCTACGGGGCTGATTATGTGAGCTGCAGCTGACCACGCCCCCCTGCAGGAGAGGGAAGCCGTGCTCTGATCAAGTCAAGAGGGGGAGAAAAAAAGATCTCTGTTCTCCGTGTTTTATTATATAGAGTCGTTATTCATTTGTTTTAAAGCTCAATAAATAACAAAGAAGACCTTTGACCGGCACTTTTCTAATATTGTCCGGAAGATTTCAACTTTAACGGACATCTTGACCGGCGAAAGAAACTGAAACTGAAACTCTGCCGCACGGTCCCCTCGTTCCTTGGAAGAGGCGGAGAGGTGGGTGTTTGTCATCTGCTGGTGGACTAACCGGAGAGAATTACAGTGCTTGCCTCGACGGGGAGGGATTGCATTGAATTAAAGCAGCAGGAGCAAACGCTTGCCTCGGGGAGGGAGAAAAAAAGCCACAGCGGAGAATAAACAGAAGGGTAACCATGGTAACTATGGGCGGGAAGTCTTCTTCGCTGCTTTTGTGGCAGACTACAGCGCCACTTACAGGCCTGGCATATGTACTACAGCGTCTCCAGCGCTTTCGAGCGGCAATGGCCGGCCGTGGCCCAACCCCACATTCCCCTGATAGGTGGAGAGTTGGCCCAATAGCCGTAGCGCCACTTCTGTGACGTCATAGAAGTGTTCAAATCTGGATCAGTTTTTATCAGATCCGTTGCAGCCCCTTTTTTAGAGATTTGGGTATGGAGGAAAATAGAGAGGGTTGTGTTTTCTGACACTTGGTGAGTTCCCTGGAACACCGGGGACACATATTCATGTATACAAGACGTACAAAAGTGCATTTTGCATGATAGGTCCCCTTTAAGGAAAAGGTCTGGTAAATGATGAATTACTGGAGAACACTGAATAAAACATGTTTTAATACTATCGTATCCAGCCAGATGGCACGACTTCTATAGCATTCTATTTCTGTGGCTCAGTATCTACAACAAGAGAACAAACCCCGGTCAATATTATGATTCCCCAGGGCCGCAGGTCCAGCAGATCCACATTTATAACAACCTGCTGTCTGCTTCCATTGCCCACTCACTGTAAACGCTCTGTTTTCCTCAAATAGGGGGAAAACATAGTGCAGTCATCACAGAGGCTCCGCTGCTCCCTGTGACCTCCAGATAAAAAGGACTTTGAGTTGAGTCAGGGGAGAGTGTGTGGGAATTGGGGCCAGATGAGAGGTCCTGTTTGTAGCGGGGCCACCTCGCTGTCTGGAGCCCAGCAGCCGCCCACACCTGCAGCGGCCCCTCCCACTCCATGAGCAGAAACAAAGCGGCGCACATCGTCTGCCAACATGGAGTCAGATCAGCTTCCTCCTCAAACTCATCGAAGTAGTTAGGTTGTGTAAGACGAGGAGACTCATCAACTCCAACTCTGTCTGGGACTGATCTGGATCTACTTCTAACAACATATAATGATAGGATACTATAGTACAAGGATGCATAGTAGTTGCAGTTTTTAAATTAAATTAAAACGCATTTAGTTTGACTTCTCTTTGGTGATTTACTTTAATGATATGAACCAGAAAAGAACCAATCCTGTTTCTGTTGCTTTTCTGTTCGACATATGTAATATTCAAAGCTGGAATACAAACAGGGCAAACCATGGAGCTACCCAAAGCTCAAGGCTTTATGATGAATTCATTTAAAATAAGTTTTGGAGAATTATGCAGATTATAAACTGACATGATAAGAGCTTCAAGGTGAAGGCCTGTCTTTCTGACATTGTAATAGAAACACATCTCCCATCAAAGTAAATTGTACTATTTGGTATTTAGCTTTTATGTATAATTTATTTTGTAACAATGTTCCTTTTTACTTTACTTTGTTTTCCATATTCATCAGCATACAGGTCAGCTTTATATCTTGTTATGTTTTGCAGTGGCGAAGCGTGTCTATCACAACTGGACCTTCTGTAGACACAAACACACCCGCCGCCGCAAAACATCTGATTGGTTGCATTACTTTTCTAACACAAAACCACTGAAATGCGTAGTGCATGGACCGAGAAGGACAAACAGATCAACGTAACACTGTAATATTACAGATCAACAACACAGATACCATTCTCATTTAATCATTTTACATACATTTTATTTATATAATTAAATCGATCTTTTGTTTGTTTTATCTGAGTGTTCCAGGGTATTCTCTGAATACCTTGAAGGACCTGACGGTTCGCCACTGATGTTTTGTCATTTTATATAGCTGACATTTTTATCCAAAGCAACTAACATGCACTGAAATACTGTAGACGTGCCAACAGGAGCTATTTGGGGTTGCCCAACAAAACTTCAAGTGCAGGGGCGGATCAAACCACTGACCCTCTGATTGGTAGAGGAGACAGCCATTCACCCCTGAGCTACAGCTGCCTGAGTGCAAATCCATGATAACTAACAGCTTGCACGTTTTTATGTTACAGTTTTGAGCGTCCACAAGCGCCCGGTGGTGGGTCAGGCCGACATCAGCTTCCCGATGAAGGGCTGGAGGGGCATGGTTGACTGGGCCCGCAGCTCTGAGGACAGAGTGATCATCCCCAAGAACATCCTGTCCACCGGCAAGCCAGGTGAGAGACGTCAATCTGCATCCCACTGAGACATAACCAGTGGCCTTTTCTCCTGGAGGCCAAGGGAAGCCAGGCTTCCCCTGTTTTTTCGGACTGTAGTTATCATTTTAATAAATGAAAAAAACACTTTGTTTAGTGTTGGTAATTCTTCTGTGCTGTGTGTTGCTGCCATCTCTCCCCCATTCTCATTGAGTATTTTACAAAGAGTGAAACAGCGCCCCTCTAGATGTTATGGTGAAACAGTATATTGCACTCACTGTAAACTAATGTCATGGTCGAGAGGAGGCCAGCCGAAATTGGCATCCCTTGGTGAAAAGAAATGGAGGGATTGACCAATCAGATGAGGCTACCGTCATGCCCCTGCCAACCTGTGATTAGTCAGGGCCATGCCAAGGGAAGCCAGGGGCGGGTGGCTTCCCTTGGCATGGCCCTGACTAATCACTCGAATCAAATCGCATCAACTTCGTACTGTCATCACCGCCGTTAGCAAGTAGCAGCATTAGCAAGTGCAGTTATGGAGGGTGGAGATTTAGAGTATTTAGTAAAACATAATTTTACTAAACTTTCGCTACTTTTTTACTTTTGGGCTAAGGACTGAGCTAATTACAGAGACGAGGACTGCTGCTGCACTTGCCGTGTGTTAGAGAGGGAAGAGAAGGTGGACTATCGCATGCAATGTTTCTGCACATAACTGTTTTTGAAGTCATGTGTTCCATACACGTAGCCTACTGATACTTTGATGTGAACGTAAAACTTTAAAGGTCTCCTGATTTAGTTTATGAATGAATGCTTATTTGTTATTCATTACCAAATCTGCACTGCGCATTAAGCGGCTGGTTATGCATTTGGGTGGGGGGTTAGCTGCATACATTAATAAGAAAATGCATACATGAATAAGACGAGAGAGTTTCTGCGGACCTGTCGGTTAGATAACAGCTGTGTGCAAGTCCTGCATCTGTATGATACACATTTGTGTAAAATGATACCGGGCGCTGTAATAACTCATCTGGTTACGTTTGACCCCCCCCCAAAAAAGGGACATCGATTATTGGCTTCCTCAAATGTTTTCCCCACGCCACGCTACTGGACATAACATACTGAAGTAACAGAGTGTTTGACAAGAAATTAGTATTTTTGATCATTAATAAATGTGTCTTCTGAGAGCAAAACATTCCCACCTAAATATATTGGTGCAGGGAGGACGTGGGCAGACTGGGAAGATGGAAACATCCCATTGCTCGCAAAAGCAATGGGATGTTTCCATTGGTTTTCGATACATTGCAGAAAAAAAGCTCAGTGGAAAACACACCTTTATAATACTTGCACATTTTGTTCCGCAGGATAATTTCCACATATTAACAACATTTTAATGGTTTTTGAAGAGCACAGGCAATCACTAGAAGTAAAAAGCTAACGATTGAGTATAAACAAACTACATCACGGTCACATGACTGTGCATCTCCACCGCTAAGCTAAAGGGGGCTAATGTCTGGAGGGATGATTCAACAAGGGAACCTGATTTTGTAAAATGCTAAATCCTTCCTACACCACTATACTGCAGCCCTATCTGTTTCAACGTGCTTCAATGTGTGTTTGACTTGATGTGTGTGTACGTACGTGCTCGGTGCATTCGTTTTAGAGGAGCTGTCTAGAGGAAAAGAGCAGGCATAGGGAACAGCAGTTGATTTATGAAAGAGTGGTAACTGACATTAAATTGTAAAGAAGAGCGCCTCGCTCACACGTTTCAACCAGAGCTGGTTGTATTTAATGTTGAAAATAAAACATGCAGGAGAATAAACATTTCATTTTTCATCCCCCACTGTTCAGCAGCTGGACAACAACATTCCTTGTTGTATTCAATAAAGCCAGTTAGTTTCATACAATGTTAATACAAAGCCCATCTGCCTAATCATTTGATGGTGTTGAATTGCAAACAGGAGCATTGCATACTACTTTTTGCTTAAAGAAGAGGGAATAATAGGACTCTGTGGAAAAACTGAGAATACAACAACATAAAATGTGTATCTAAAAATGTTGAAAATGAAATATTGCTACCTTCCATTTAATGTCATTGTAAATGGAATTGATTTGGTCTCTGGAAACAACTGCTAGGCATTCAACATCTGTTGACACTAGAGACTAAATGTATTATTGAATCAATAAAATATGTATTAATACAATACAGAAATCCTTAGCTGCTGCCTTCAGCCTTACACAGGAGCTTACTGACCTACCCTTGGTAATTATTGCTCATAATCTGAGACAAACATGTATCAAATATGTCACAGAACAGGGTTTTGTGCTGAATTATATTTGATAAGGGTTCCATGCATGTGTACACTTAGTGTTCCCTTTATAAAGTATGCCTCTTGAGTCAAATGCAATCAACGCTTTTGTCATAAAGCAGACTCTCATGTTTTCTGTAACGTTAGTTTTCGACCCTGTCATAGAGGTATTAATAAAAGCATATTTGAGCACTGAGGTCAAAGTCAGAGTCTTGGTGGACTGCTTCATGCTGAGAGGCGCTTCTAAAAGTCTGCCATGCTCATATTGTACATAAATATTGAAATGATGGCTAATAAAGTGAAAATAGACTTACTCACATACATTACAGTTGGTGGTATCTAGTCAAGTACGAGGCCCTATTATGCCTATTGGGGTTTTCCCTTTCCTGTAGTGTGTCGTTTTTTGGTGCATGTAAATTGTCTGCAAAGGCTAAAATTCCTATGTTCCCTCCAGAGGGAGTTTCGACATGTTGAATCGGTGGGCAGTCGGCCAAAGGCTGTCGGCAAAATAAATCACTCTGATTGGCTGTTCAGCTTAGCGAATCAGTGCATGAGAAGCGAAACGGAAGTGAGGGACCCAAACAAACTATTAATTCATTTACCTCCAGCTCTCGACACAGGTTCTGGAAAGCCCCATGAGCTTCTCACTGTAGAGTGAAAATGGAACACGCACTTTATTGTTGTTTGTTTATATCACGCAGTCTGTTCTTCTTCTCTCGGTTATCACGCAGTCTGTCTTCCGCTTGTTGCCTCTTTTGAATGACGAATACACACTACCGCCGCCTGCTGGTAAGGAGAGTTATTGCCACTCACGCATGCGCAGTTCGTACGTGCTTCTTGGCCGTCGGCTGAAGTCTTTGCGGTGTGTTCCAGTGCGACACATGGCCAAGACGCAGAGACGTGAGGCGACACAACAGTCGGGGGTCCGTCTGTGTCAGTTCTTTGGTGTCAGCTTGGTGTGTCCGGGCCTATAGGCTAAGGGGCGGAACATCTCTAAGCGGTTGACCAATCACAACAGAGCCGGCCAGCTAGCCAATCAGAGCAGACTGGGCTTTGGTTTCAGACAGAGGGTGAAAAGAGGTGCTGCAGCAGTATGAGAACATTAAAGCATGGAGATACTGATATGAACCTGAAATAATAGAGCCCTTTTAAGTAAAGACTTCTTTCTCTGAGACAATTTTAAGAGACCTAACAGCAATTTGCCTCGAACACCCTTAATTGGACTGCGTTTAACCAAGAATACTTCCTTATTAAATATATCTGGCATGCTGACTCAGCGACGATCAGTGGCAACACGTTAACCAAGCCAGCAGCTCGGGGATCCCAAGACCTTTTCTAGTCCAGATTGATACATATACAGTGTAATCTTGTCAGAGCGTTCTGGGTCTGCACCCAGTTCTACTCGCAGGTGGGGGTGCAGAACACCTCCACTGTGAGGGGAGCAAGAGGCCTCCTTATCAGATGACTGAAAGTGAAAGAAACTCATTTTAGCTGCTTGTATCCTCAGTGGAGTTTCAATTACTTCCTGAACAGGTGATGGTTGGAATATAAATAAATAGGTCAATCCAGAGCTTTATCTCCAGGCTCCACTGTGTTTTCATCACAACACACCAATCTGCCTGTTGCAGGTGACTTCTTCAAATGTGTTTTTGTTCCATTGCTTGAGCACCGCAATCAAAGCTTCATTCACAATCATTTGTATTGGAGTAATGGAAGACATTTCTCAGTGAAAGAAAATAGTTTGATATTGAACTATTAGTGTTTATGTTGGCTTACCTTTGACCAAAGTTGCCATGCATCAGTACTGTATTACAACTGATTGCAGACCGCCGGTAAAACGTATTTTAATTCCATGTAATCTGGAGTTTTATAGCATCAATCAATATCAATATTAATGTTGTGGAATTTTGTGGTGGCAATATTGCTTTATGAGTTGTAACACATTATGAAGGGCAGCAGCAGCAGCTAGTCTCCTCTCTATGCAGGTGCTGCCGTTTCTGTCCATGAGCTGTTAGCGTGGGTCCGTATCATAAGAGAATTGTGTCATGGTGGTATTCAGTAACAAAGTACATTTACTTAATTTACTTGTACTTTACTTGAATAGTTCCATGTACGGTATACTTCTACTCCACTACATTTCAGAGATTAATATTGTACTTTTTACTCCATTACATGTATTTGATAGCTTCCATTGCGCTGCATCAATCATATGAAATATAAAACACATTTACAGTAATGCATTTAGTCATACAGTGGGTACATTCACCAGCTATCAATCTGTCTAATACTTGAATTAGCTCTACCTGTGCCAGCTGCATGAAACACAATAATGCATCAGTAATTATACTCAAAACATATAATGGATATATATTATTCTGGAATTGGCAAATCTGCATAACGAGTACTTTTACTTGATGTAGTTGAAGCTAATACTTTTTTACTTTTGCTTAATTAACATTAAGAATGCAGGATTTATACTTGTAACAGTCATTTTACTCTTTGTGTTTCTACCTTTCCTTAAGTACAAGACCTAAGTACATCTTCACCCTTGTGTTTTATCGCTCGATAAATAACCCCATGCCAAAACACTTTTCAAAAAAGAAAAGCATTGTAGCTCAAACGAATGGTCCTCTTATTATTGACTGGTGGCTTTATTTTCAGTAGCCGGACGGGTTATTTATCAGTCGGGACATTTACGACCATAAAAGACAGCCCTGTACTGCTAGTATGCTAATGAGGCCGTCACTCCTAATCAGGAGTCAACAGGAGCCAATCAGGAGCAATTAGAGACCATTTCCACCCCAGCTGGGGGAGCGTCTCCACGGTGACTCCAGCAGCCAGCCTCTTTATGCACACAGCTTGGACGTGCTTACATGGATCCAAGCAGCACTGTGACGCCTTGTTCACACTGATGCATGGTTCCCTTCTCACATCCCAAGAGCATTCTTTAGAGAAAAGAGAGAAATGTGTTTATTGAATGTTTCAGTGTTTGGGGGGTATACAGGACAAATGGGATGTGCCTTCTCTTTACAGTGTGCAACAACAATGACCTACATTCAATCATCTCTATTTGTTATTGCAGTGTTTTTATTTAAAGTGCAAAATAAAAACTGTGTCTATAACTTTTAAACAGAGAAAAACCAACATCTTGTCATTCTGTATTAGCTGCAGAGCATTTGCTATGAGGCACTTTAGGAACAATGCAGTTTAACACACAATCAATCATTCAAACTGTGACCCCAACCGTGACAATACATCTGTCTCCCTGTGTGGTGTTTATATATTATTTAAATGTACTGCAACAGGTAAGACTTACCTCCAAACTTCAATGATTGATGTTGTTTTTCTGCGTGGTCTCTCCACATGGATTTACTCACACACCAGTGGAGGCCTTAGTATTAAAGGGGCTGTGTGGAGTTATTTTGTAGGCAGACATAAGTTCAAATGTGTATTCAGTGTTCCTCACCGCAGTGTGCATCTTTTAAAGAGGACATGTCAGGCACAGAAACCTACAACACAACAGGAAAGGGAAAAGCTCCAAACGCATAATGGGGACTCTTTAAGTCTGAGAAATGTTTGGAATACATGTTGTTTTCCATTAAGCATTTGTAAAGCCAATTCTGTAAGCACTTTGTATGCAGCACTAATAACACGCATTTCGACTTTCTAGAAATGCACAAGGTTACACACTCGTAAAGAAAAGGGCTACTACATAGTGCAACTAGCAAAAACTCTGCTTGAACCTTTAAGAGGGTAACAGTTCAACTGTGAGACACTTGGCATTCTCCTAAATAAGCCCCTCGTTTCCAAAGATGCTGATGTCATGTGCTGTTCCTTCTAAGTGCATAACGATATAATAAAATGTACAAATGCGATGGTACAAGTTAAATGAATTTAGAGACAAAGTAAAATATTCATCTGTATTTTTAGTTTTAAACTTGACCAAAATTCAGTTGTTTTGTTAAAGCCTCCATTAGGAGGCAATGTGAGAAAACTACTGCAAAGTTCATGATGAAAATCCTATCTGACGGAGAAGTTAAATTTGTATGATGTTTACTCCGCTCTTGGCATGTGTGTTACTGTTAGGAGGTAATGGAGTATATTAGGTAAGCACAAGTGCACACTCGCTTTTAAAGGGTTTTCTAGTCCACTTCCTCTCACCACTAACTGGTTTAGGAGAGCCCCCAATACGGCACATTCTATCTGCAAAGTGAAGTGTGTTGAAGCAGCAATTTGACCAAGAGATATCATGTGTTTCAGACTTTATGCCTTGTCATGAAAATGAGCTTTTCCTACTCATAACATGTGTGAAGCCATGTGAGTAATGAAGCTTATTCATGACCACATGCATGAGCATATTCACACAGCATATGCAAACAAGTATCCATTCTCACATTGTGCAAATGCATATCGACAGACACTTGGCTAGGGACTGTTTCAGTTCTCCTACGCAGACATATAACTTATTGAATCACTGAGGAAAGTCCCTCCAGGCTTAGTGTTGTTGGGCACAGACAATCTGGCTGAGCATATTGGATAGGCCAGCCAAAGAGAGGATGAGCAGGACACATAACACTCCATCCTCCTCACACACACTAACACGTCTTGCTTGGTTCCCCCCTGATGCCCATGGGAGCTCAGCTGTTGCCTGGGAGCCTCTGCCTGGCACGCTGATCGCTCTCAGGCTGCCACAGTGTGCTGGAGCAGAAGAGCTGGATGTCTTCAGATGGCCCGGCAGATGGAGTTGTGTTTTTTTCGCCTTTGACACTGTACCCAGAAAGAGGAGGCATCTCCTTGCCCCGGGGCTGTGTGTGCCTTTACATAGTCCAGCAACTTTTGACACATTTCTTCCGATGCTGGCACTACTCTGTTGTCTTGCAGCAGAGGGAGCTCACCTGCAGGGGGCTGCAGCAACATGCAGAGCAGCCAATACATACTGTGAGAGTCCTGTAGATGTTTGGGGATTGTGAACGATCACTAGTCCAAAGAACTCCAAAATGAGACAATAGTGCATATGTTCTGAAGCCACTCAAGTGAGCCTGGCAGCCAGGCCATTGGATGATGTGAAGGGCCTGGGTATGCAAAATCATGGGAGTGCAAGTAAAGGTTGAGATCATTTATTTTATTTACCCAAATTATATAATATTTTTACGATTGGTTATAAAATGAACAAAGATTCTAGAGCCTAAGCATAACTAAACCGAGTTGAGTGCTCCTCGAACCGAGACACAATGATCTCCTCTCCAAATTGCAAGTTTTAAAGGTCACCTATTACGCAAAATCCACTTTGTCATGTCTTATACATAAACATGTGCAACAGGGCTGAAACAGAGGGGTGTATGGGATGCTGCAATGATCTGTTTGGTGTTTAGAGCCAAACACTTCAGAGACATGTTTTGTATATATCTGAGACCTGTAATATATTGATGCAAAACAGTATAATAGGGGACCTTTAATAACCATGCTGCCCAGTCAATAGTTGAGTACAGGGGAGATAAGCCCTTTCTTCATTAAAAGAAGGGGAGCTTGGGTGAAGTTGCTCTGTGAACTGAACACCCCTTGGGTTTCAGGAGAATGGCACGGTCCAATCAGACGCACATCTGCTGAGGCAGGTGTGATTCAGCAGCTCTGCTGCAGGACACTGAAAGAAATTGGGTTAACACTTTATATTTACTGGATCAAACAAGTTTGCGTGCAGTAAGATTAGTAAAATAAAGTGGGTTCCAGTTTGTGTGATGTTAAACAGAAACAAAAAACATAACCTTTAAGAGGTGTTGGTTGTGAGTTACAGCCTTTACAGAAGACCTGAAGGCAGTATGATGTAGACCCAATGCGCTGACTGAGTCAAGTCCAAACTGTCCCTTCTTTCACTTTTCTGGAAGGAAAATAAGTTGCTGTTTTTACTTTCTTAACAAAGTCTTTAGGGTTTTAAATAGATGCAGGCCATATCGACTTATGTACAGCATGTGCCAAATGAATAGATAACCAAAGTGGGCCAATACACTCTGATCTGAGATTAGCCATGCTAGTTACTGCCTGTTAGCAGGATTGTTGATGTGAAAGCACTATTGACAGAGTGGTCAGTACATTGAGAACACAGTCAGTCCATCCCTCTGTCTACTGCTGTTTCATTCACACTTCCATTGGAGTCAGCCCCAATCTACTCACACCAGACTCCTCTTGTGTGTAATGCTGTGTATGCCTGTCATTTTAACAATCATTTCACTTGCATTCTGTAACTTTATCAATATCCATCTTTACATAGGCTAACAGTAGAGATTTATGTTACTTTTACTACTGTTCAAATTACATTGGGTGTCTGAATGGTGGCTTTCACAGTTCCAAACAGTAGGATGGGTTGAATGCAGTAATACTGTTCTGTGTGCATGTGTGTCAATTAAAAGTAGATTTGATTCAAATCCCAAATCTGAACATCATTAGACATCATATAATGATGTGATAAACGATTGGATCGTTTTACTGTTATCTGGACTGGAAGCCCAGAGGAAAGTTCAAACATGTTGAGATAAGCACCTCTGTGTATCCACTCAGAGTGTCTTTACTCCACCGCTGGAGTTTAGTCCATTCTCCTTTGTTTTATTATTTGATTTATTCCCCAGTGTGAGCCCAGTGTCAGGCTCCGCTGCTACTATCTGTCACTACAGAGATTATTGAAATAATTTGTCAGTTGTATCTGTATATGTATATATGTATATGTATATGTACATATGTATGTATCTGTGTGTTTGTGTCAGGCTGTGAAGCTGTGGAAGTGTTCATAGCTGACTAGTCATGTAGGCCAGCTCCAGTGTCAGAGCTCTTGGTGGCTGGAGGAGTGGAGCAGCCTGGCTGAGCTTCTCCTCTGCAGCTGGCCTGTGAGCCAGCAGAGACTGAACCGGTTAGTCTTTCCAACACTCCTGAAACAACGACATTAACCTTCCTGCTCTGTGTGCTTTTTGTTTCTTCCCAAACAGAATCAGACGAGTCCTCCACGTTTGTAACCGGGATCGTTCTGTACAGAAACCTGGGCAGCATCCTGACTCTTCAGAGGTAAGACTGCTGACACTGAAAGATTAGACACTGTTGACTTATAGTTATTATTGTTAACCAGTCATGAAGCTTGATTCAGGGGATTTGGGGGGTGTATTCCGACATGGACACCAAGGAGCACAAATATAACCGAATGTATTTGACAGGTTTAGCGCACGAGAGCACTGGCCGCAGTACAAGGAATACCTAACAATGCAGGACACAAAGTATATATGTTTTATGTTCTAGGCTTGTTAGTCATTAGTGGTACAATAAAGGAAGGAACGCTATGTAAAACAACTTATTAACTAAAAGTCTACCTACTAACTTTCTTTTAAACTCTCCAACTAACTCAGCAGACCTTGAAGTTTTTTTAAATATCTCAACAACTTCTGGATGTATGCCATGACACTTTTGTACAAACACTCATGGTCCCCAGATGATGGATCATACTGACCTTGACCACTTCATTTTCTATTGCATCACCTTCTTGTTGGCATGATGGTTTAAGTGAAATTCTCTGAAAACTACAGATTCGTACAGACATTCCCTTTCCACTCAGGAAAGTTTTAATGTATGTAGTGATTCCAACATTTTTTTTACCTACAAAACAGACCAATCAACCCCAGCTGTTCTTTTGATTAACCTGTTAAACTAAAATAAACATAGTAAACATAATATTTGCTGAATCATGTTGGCATTATCATGTGTGTACGAAGTGTTTTAGCCCACACACCACTGTGCCCAGTCTGTCCTCACAGACCTGCCAGCATAGCTCGAGTCTCCCAGTCTTGCTTTCTGTTCCAAGACAATTAGACTTGATATGGCTTGGAGTTTAATATGGGTTTATATATTTGTGATCTTATTATGTGTATAATAATAATAATAATAATACATGAGACTTGTATAGCGCTTTTCAGGAAACTCAAAGACGCTTTGACAGAGAATTAAAAAAAACAACAACAAAACAAAACAAAGAAAAATACAAAAAGAGATAAACAAAACAGAAAATAGGGGGGGGGGGGGTCAGTGGTTGAATGCAGTGTTGAACAGGTGGGTTTTGAGTGATGTTTTGAATGCTGTGAGGGAGGAAGAATCTCTGATGGATTGGGGTAGTGAGTTCCAGAGGGTGGGTGCAGCAACGGAGAAGGCTCTGTCGCCCCAGGACTTGAGGTTGGTCCGGGTGGGGGGGGACAGGAGGTTGGCAGTAGCAGAGCGGAGGGAGCGAGTGGGAGTGTGTCTGTGGAGGAGGTCAGTCAGGTAGGATGGAGCCAGGTTATGGGGGGCTTTGTATGTCATCAGGAGGATTTTGTACTGGATTCTCTGGGGGATGGGGAGCCAGTGGAGCTTGATGAGGACGGGGGTAATGTGTTCACGGATTCGGTGTGGGTGAGTAGACGGGCGGCGGAGTTCTGGATGTATTGAAGTTTGTAGTATCAAACATCCCTATGAGTTATGCCGCTGAGAGGCTAAAACTTGCTCTTCGCTGTGACGCGTTCCATACAAGGGTCCGTACCGTAGAGTTCATGGTGTTTGATAAAGACACAAAACAAACAATGTCCAACTCCGGACCACACGGTCAATAGAAAGGAGCAATTCTCTTCTCCTCTTCATCATACACAAAGACGGCATCCCACAGGTGACCTACATACCAATAAACCACACCCATGTGACAATTGTCGGAAGTGATAACCATGAAGAATTAAACGTGCTGTAAATGGAAATGAAGATTATAATATAAATAATAAGCAATGGCAAAAGAAGCGTTTTGGCTCCTACAATGTGGTTGAAAACAGATAGGCAGTGAAAGGCTTGAGAGACAGGAAGAGAGATATATGGACGAACAGAGGGACAATAATATGTTGTATTTTCTGATCTGATGCCTCTATGAGCAGTACAACATTGTCAGAGCCTTCCAAAAAAACATTATAAATCACTGTAACATACACATGAGTTAGTTCTCTTCTATCGGCATTGTCTGGTAAGATCCTTTTTAGGGTCTGAGTTGAGGTTAAGCAAAGATCATCGTCATAGTTGGATCAAACATTGACTATTGGTGAGTAAGTAGAAACAACTGCTGTACTCCTGTGTGAAAGCCGAGGACAATTTACACCTGTCCAGAATCAGGGCATTTAAAATCCGTCCTGCAGTGAATGTTCCCAGTTAAAAAAGGATTTGATGCCAAACAGCAGCACACTGGCAGTGGGTGGCCTCATGTCCGTCCTTTACCTCCATGAGGAAATGGATTTGTTGGGGGAAGTTGCTGCTTGCATGATGCTTAACATACATTTTAGAACAGCAGTATGTGGAGCTCAGTAATCATGTGTTGTGCTTGAATGCATGCATGATTCTGTGAGTAACAGCCTGCTAAATATGACTGTGCTGGTAAGGATCATTATGATAATGTGGTAAAAGCACATAATGAGCCGGTACCATAAGGGAAGAGGACATGAAGCAGACCTCTCCCTCACAGGCCTCCCACAGGTTTTTCTAAATCTTTGGACTGTTGCTGCTCTCCATATTTCCACTTCAAATAAAACGTTATTTATAGAGCACTTTTCACACACAAAGGTAACTCAAAGTGCTTCACAAACCAAAAACATGATGAGGATAATAGTATTTCCCCCTTCCCTGGTAATTATCACAGTAACACATAGCTTTGTGATTAAAAAGAGCACTTAAAGGTGTCATGGCCATTTCCACTGATCATAATTCCATTGTTGAGGTCTACTAGAATAGATTTATATTGTGCATTTTTCCAAACTCACATTGGTTTCTCATACAGCATCTCTGTAAACTACGTGTATTCACTGAATTTCACTCTCTGCCTTTAACGGCTCGTTGTAGCTCCAATAGCTCCAGCCCCCACCCTCCCTGTGAGCACAGTGTGCTCTGATTGGTCGGGACGTTGTGAATCGCGCTGAGCTCTGTGGAGGTGTTGTTTCCTTGTTTAGCGATACACAGCCAAACACAGCCAAACTCATCCTGAGCACACACAAAGTCACAGCCGAAGTAAAAACAATAAGTGTGGCTTGATATTGAGTAAGAAAAAGGTTGATAAACGCTGTGAGAATGGGTCTGCAGAGAGAATGGGTCTGCAGAGAGAATGGGTCTGCAGAGAGAATTTCGCCACGATCCCAACTGTCTGTTATCAGCCTGCAGCCAGGGAGGAGAAATCAGCTGAGCTGCCTGCTCCCTGCACACAGATGTGTGTGTGAGGAAGTCTGTGGATTGGTCAATTTGGACCAATCAGCGGGGGCTTAACGTAACGGCTCCGCGGACGTAACGTAACGGCTCCACGGATTGGTCCATTTCGTTCCGGGTACGGCTTGACATCATGCCGTACCCGGAAGAATCAAATGGGCAGTGACGTATCTCCAACGAGGCGTTTTGGGGAGGTATTTTCTGTGTTAGAGTTTTACTCGCTACAGGGTGTACTTTGAGGGTTTTGACTCTGCACACCGTTTACATGCATAAAAACCTTCATAACACACAAGGGGACGGGTAATAACCGGAAAAGCATGACATGTCTCCTTTAAAACCAATGCATGTTTATAAATAAAAAAATAAATAAAATAAAATGTACAATACAATTACAATAAAATAAGAATATAAATACAGATCAGCTAAAACCAAAATGAAACTTCACTCTTTTCTCTTTTCATCCTTTTCCCCCGTATTGCCTCTGCATTGATTCCCCTCCTTTAGGTAAAGAAGGGAATAGGAGATGAGTTTGAGGAAAGACAGTAGATGACACAAACATTTAAGTTGACTGATTGTGTTTTTGAATGAGAGGGCGATTGTGCGTACAGGACACACTGATGATGTGAGGAAGAGCAAAACGGAGCATGGTTTGTTGAACACGTTTGTCCGACTGGAAGCTTTCGCTGTCAGAACTTCCAGCAGCAATTCACTTGTTCCTGATTGTCTCATTCCACATGATTGATAGTAGTACCTATGAAAAGCAAAAATTGAAATGCATACTAAACAGTCGAGGAGAAAAAGGATAAGCTGTTGAAAAACAATGTGGACTGCTTGAGAAATTCTCAAACTTGTTAGGTTTTACTTAGCAGGAAGGATTATGTGTTGGCTCTGAAGCAGAGCACGCACATTCTGCTGAGCTCATCAGAGGCAGATACATCAGAACATCTGTAGCATCTTTTATTGTTGATTCAGCAATTAAGGTGATTTTGATGCCTATGTATAAGCTGACTGAATTGCAATGCAGCCATGTCAATCTGCCCTTTCCAACTTCACACGTGTTTCATGTTCCCTTCGATGCAGTCGTCTACGGATGTCATTGGGTGTTTCTCAATGTCGAGTAAAGCTGCTCCAGAGCCACTATTTCAAGCATACTACGTCATCGAGTGCCGCCGAAGGACTGTTCCAATGTCCAGCATACTTGGAATTCTACGGAGCCCGGCGTACTTCGTAGCGAGACATTTCGAGGCTGCACATGTGTAGACTCCGCGGTCTTAAAATCCCCACAATGCTTTGCGCATGGAGCAATTTCCCCAAATCTGTGGCGGAAGATGTAAGGCGGGGCCTCTCATATGACGCACACCTGCACACTTGTTAGCCTGTTCCACTCTTTGTTTTCCGAATGCCAGGAAGTATTCTTGCCTCGCTTCTGAAGCAAGTGACTCGGAAGACATGTGCTACCAAGCAAGCGTACTCAACATTGAGAAACACCCATTGTTTGTGATCAGTGATTTAAAAACCTCTTCTTCCAAAATGTTTAACCACACTACCTATATGGCTTGAGATATTGCAAAAAGTTGATGGTATATCTTTCACCACTTTGGTCCATCTTGAGTATCTCAGCAGCTTAGATAGTCCTAATGTCTTTGGTGACCCCTCGACCTTTCCTGTAGTGCCTACACAAGATGTTTTTCATTGAAATGTCTGAAAAATTGCTATAAAATCTGACTCATACTACCTAGAACAAATATCCGTATGACATTCATGTTGTCTGAAATCGCATATAGCACCACTAGGTCAATATTTTCACCTATCATGTAAAGTTGGGTTGGAGTCAATACTTTGACATTTATTGGATGGATTACTATGAAATGTGTTAAAGTCATGGTCCCATTGGGAATGACCCTAATGAAGTTGGTGACTCACATATATTCATACAGTGAAATGTCTCTTATCAGCCATTTGGAACAGATATTCATCCAATAAAATATATTTGAATGACTTGGGTAATCCTTCGTCTTTTTATCTAGCAACATCATTTAGTAAAAACTGTTGCTGTGCAAAACTCAGTCATCAGCTTCAAATGTACTTTGTTTAATGCTAGTTGGCTAAAAGTAGCGTGTAAACATACTAAGTTGAGATGTGCACATCTTGACTTGTTCCTCCTTTACCTCTGCACATTCGCATTGTCCTTCAGAGCTAATGCTATCATTCCACAGATCACCCACTGATGTTTTCCTTCCTCCCTCTAGAAACACCACAGTCCTCAACTCCAAAGTGTTATCAGTGACCATCAAGCCCACCCCCGCCTCCCTCTCCGCCCCGGTGGTGGTTGAATTCTCTCACCTGTACAACGTGAGTAGCTTTTGTCTTCAATATATTGATCTAATATGACATGATGTGGTATTACCGGTTATCTTTCATGCTGATCATATATTTGTTCTGCCCCCATCCATTAGGGCACCACCAACCAGACGTGTATATCCTGGGATGAGAGTGACAGGTGAGTTTTACAGTTTTGGTGATTTGTCTTTTGATCATGCTAGTAGGTCTTTTGTATGTAATCCTAATCATTGTACCATGCGACATGGAGGATCCACCTATTCTGATTCTACCCCATACTTGAAATTGCCTGTATTATAGCTTCTATAATAGCTTCTACATGATTCTTCTTGTTGATCCTCTAACTTTATGACAATTTAGTTAGCCGGAGTACGCTGCCACTAACCAATATTCAGTAACTCCCTGTTTATACATCTGCCCTACACAAAATCTATATTTTTCCAGACGTTTTGTAATTGTGACTTCCTCTTTCCAAACGGATGAACCTCAATGTTTCGGATAACATGATTTTTATCATTTAATGCTAAAATCAAACCACTTAGATTTGCATTAGATTTGCCAAAATAGCAGAACATATCACTATATATGTGTTTCTTAAATGCATACATGAAAAAAACGTAATGGCATAATTTGATGTCTTTCTTTGCAATGGACAAATCAGGGCCAATATTCAGTCTTGTTCTTTTGCAATTGAAGGTAAATAGACTATTTAAATGATCTCATATCAGAGGAATTTGGCACGCAAGCTAATTAAACTGCTTCGTTCTAAAAACCTGAGCTTACACTGGGTTCTTGATGAATGTAATTATTTAGTGGCATATTGGCGACACACTGGTAGTTCCTGGTACTCCATGGAGATGTTTTAGCATGTTCCCTCTGAAAGCTCCATGGCGGCCCAGAGTGTTTTGTATTGAAAAGAACAGAGCACTGCTCCCAGATGAAAGGTGCTGATTGTTTGAAACAGCTCCGCAGCTCTTGTCTGGCAAAGCGCTAACCCCGTGCTATCACTGCTACGACACTGATGCAGCATGTGGAAAATGAAAAGTGTCGCCCACAGCTTTCCTCTCCGTCGCAGCCCACGCACACACACCAACATGTTCCAGAGAGCAGAGCGGAGTCTGAGAGAGAGAGCGTGGCAAGTGTGGCAGGAGGCAAGAATACATATTGAACAGTTTGGTCTTACTGCTTCTGTGGCCAGATCTAAAATCGCTGCTCATTTACTCCTTGCTCACAAGTGCCCTATTTGTTTAAAACAAGAAGAAAGTGAGCATGTGTGAGCGTGAGCACTGAGCGGAGTAAAGAGTGAGGGAGAAGGAAAGAGGCAAACATTTGGAAGCCTTAATGCAATGCAGGTCCAGCATTTGCATTTAGATGGAGGTGAAAAGCAGAACATCCACCGTTTCAGACCAAAAATGAATACGAAGTTTGGCGTGGCACATAACAGACCTGCAGCAGGAGAGAGTCTGAAACATAGAAGACATTTGAAGGAAATAAGAGTCGATACTGAGAAACTGAATGCATGATATCATTCAGCCCTAACAATGCAAAGGTATGAGTATATACAACTAGTAAAACCAGTTTGCCAATATAAAAGTGTTTTTCAAACTTAGATTTCAAGTTAAAATAGAATTTGCGTTGTATTATGTCAATATAAAGTTTCATATTAAAGGCGTATTTTCAATGACTCAAAAAGAAGCTGGCAGGTGCAAATGATACGATTTAAATATGTTTACTTGAATCTAACATTTGTGGGCCTGCTGTTGTAGTTAACATATGTTGGCATTTTGTTCTTAATATAATGCACAATAAGGGACAATTTGATATAATAAAGTGTGCTGTCTAATTGGCCTTTCCCAACTCACCTACTCTGCTGCTATAGGCTTTTGTTTTGAAACAGCTGCAGGAAGTATTGTGTGTATTTTCAGAAGTGTGTCAATTGTTTGATTCGTTTGAAACAGGTTTGAATACAAAAGTGAAGATAGTGATTTGGGACATTTCAAAAATGTCCCAAATTGGGATCAATAAAGTACTTCTTATCTTATAAACAGTATGTCATGGAAAGCGGAGAAGGGTGAACCTAAATGCAGGAGAAAGATTATCTTCACACAAATTCATTATTTTTAAGAAATGTAACTAAATCACAAGCAGAATAGAACATAACTTAACAATGTACACCAAACAAGAATCCAGGGGGGGGGGGGGGGGGGGCTTTTGTGTTAAAGATGGAATTAGTGCCTTTTATGGCAAAAGAAATGTTTTGCCATTTTATTTGTTGGACATATTTATGTTCATTACACACAGTATGTAATGAAAACCATAAACATGTGCTAATTGCTAATCGGAAGTGTTCTACATCCTCTGAACGGTTATCATTAGCTGTATGATCATCACTTTCTCAGAATGATGTACATTTCCACAGCACTCTATTTCTACTTAGTCGTCTTAAGCCTCAGCACAGGTGATAGCTGGGGCCGGGGGCATTATGTTTTTGGGTTGACTACACTTGTCCCAGTTCCCTGAATGCAACATCTCAAAACATCTGGAGGGAATTTCAAAAAAAGGTTCACCTGGACCTGTATAAAGTCATTAGTATTTGGTAACACAAGGTTGAAGGTCAATGTCACTGTAACATGACAATAGTTATTTGGATGTTGGCCATAACTCAAGGATCCGTGCGGTAATTATGATAACTTTACACAAATGGCTTCAATCCAAGCTCAATGAAACTCAACAGTTTATTGGGCAGATATTTCTCATTAAAAGCGTTCTAGTTTTGTCGTTCTCTACCTTTTCTTTGTTTCGTTGGCTTGCTTTGTTACGGAGCTGTAGAACGTTTTGAGATTGATTGACAGGAATTGCAAACACTGTATAAATTCAGAGCAGCAGATTAGTGAGGACGACATGAATCTGCTGTTCGCTGCTAACGGAGGTAATGCTGTAGAAATGTATTTTATAGAACAGACTGCCACTGCCTTTATTTGTTTTCAAGATGCCCTTTTTATCAAAGCAAGGACAATGAATCTAATCATTTGGCGTGTGTGGTTCGGGGGGGGTGACACGTCTTTTCAACATTACAATTCATCTTGGACAGCAGGCATGATTAATGAGTTCATATTTGGGGGAGAAATTGGAAACTGAAGAGGCGTCGGCGTGTTGATAAGAGACGTGGAGCAGCAGGGCTTCAGTCTGCTGAAACTGATAAGAGCCTCAGCAGCTCCTTCTCTCCTCTCTCTGACATCAGCTCTGAGATGTGTTTAGGTTCATCCCGTGTTTTGTAGTTCCACCTGTTGGCTAACTCTTTATGCTAGTTCTGTATGAAGAGTGTAATAGATGTGTCCGGCAGTGGCTCAGTAAGTAGGGGCTTGGACTGTGAGCCGTAGGGTCGCCGGTTCAAGTCCCCAACCAGACCTAAATATGGAGTGTGGTCTGCTACTTGGAGAGGTCCCAGTCCACCTCCTGCCCTGCCGTGGTGCCCTTGAGCAAGGCACAGGACACCCCCCCCACACCCGGGCGCTGTACAATAGCTCCTAGTAGACTCCTGGTACTAGGATGGGTTAAATGCAGAGAACACATTTCACTGTGTGCTGTGTGCTCTTCATGTGAGAGCATTATAGAGGGGTTCATCCCTCCCATTCTATTCTATGTAATACCATGACAGGAAATGAAGAAAGAGAAAGATGGTGAACAGTATGCAGAGAGGTTTAAATTAATTGGAATTCATCTCATGTAACCTAACCCTGAACTATGGTGTTTAAAAAGACACTAAATTGCATTTTAGATTGTTAGTAACTTCCTCAGCCTTTCACTTACAGTATACAGTACATCTTGATTTTTAACATGGAAAGACGGACTGTACAGTAGAATAATACCTCACCTGAAATGGACTATTATCCACCCCACAAACATTATGCATTACATGAATGTAAACAACATGTTTCTTAATACTGTGAGTCATGCTCAGCTCTCTGAATACACTGCACACATGTCTGCATAGCCCTCTACTTTAAAATATAATACACTGCAGTATGTCATTTATTGTCATATTCATTGTACTAGGTGTTTTATTTTTTTAGCTTTTAAGTTTCTTTTGTATATTTAAATTTAAATTTGATGTAAATACTTGTTTTTATAATTTTTTATTGCTAAATGGTTCTTACAACTTATTTTCTTATATTGTTTATGTGTAAATGTACCTGGCAATAAAGTTGATTCTGATTCTGACACTATTGCTTATTAATAATGTGTGTAAATGCACAGGCCCGTGATCAGATGCCATTACCCAATACGAATGAAGGTACAAACCTCTTAAACCACACACACCTGCACTGACTGCAGTCAATGAATTGATGTCATCACTCCAAACATTGGAGCCTGTTTGCAGGGCCTTCATTCCTTATTAGTGTTAAAACTGTTATGCAAGCCCATTGACCCTTAAGCCAATGTTCTACTTAACGCATTGGCAAGTTCATAAAGGTCAGAGTGACGTACATGTTATCATCAGAAGGTGTATACCAAGGCTCTGTGCAAACTCCAAGTACTGACAATCCTTTCAGAGTGTGGACAGTCCACAGCAAAGTGGGAGCAGAATGATCTTCTGTGCATAGAAGGAATGCAGCCGGGTTGTTTTTGCAGTTGTCTGTGTCCATGTCTGTTTGGAAGTATAACCAAGAGTGTAGTCTTATCCTATTCTTTAATGGGACTTTTGCACAGGTACTAAATAAGTGTCTACCAATCAGAGGGTCAGGGATTTGATTCCAGACCCTGTAGTGTCCTTGGGCAACATACTTATCACCAAATTGCTCCTTTAGGCATGTCTAAAGTATTAAAGAGTATGTATATTGCTTTGGGCAAAAGCGTCAGTTAAATGAGATTGTACCCTATTATGTACCCTATTATGCAGAAACTAATATGTACATATGGTTGTCTTGCAGACACCAAATAACTATAGCTGCGACTGAAAACATTACTTTCAGATGTGGATCACTTTGAAGAATCCTTAGCAGAGCCTGTACACTGAAACTGAAATGGTTGTGTGCTTAAGAAACATTTTTGTCAGACAGCAATTTCCTTAATCTCTTTATCTAATGGTTGTAGATTAACTCTTAATGTGTGTCACCAGGAAATTCAAGTCTCTGAATGAACAACTAATTTTGTCACATCCCATCATCATCCATATGCTGCTATTAAAGCTGCTGGCAGGCAAAGACCCTGCAACATTTAGAGAAACACTGCAGCAATAAGAGAGGCGGAGACACTTCTGTGCAGGCTGAGCATTGTTTACCAGACTGCAGTACTAACTAGCCTTCGTTCTGATCATACAAATCACGTTGGCTGTCTCACTTCATTTCCAGAGTCAGGCTGATGTGAAGGAGCTGCCGCAATTCATCAACCATTTTACAGCTGACCACCAATCTCCATCAGAGGCTGTGATACAATTATAGAAGTGAGGTGAGGTTCAGTGGGCTGGGGCATGTTTGTTTACAGGTACTTCTGAATAGAAACAGGCTGAATTACAAGCAACACACTCCATAACCATCTCATATGCCAGCCCAATGAATACCTTGGAAATGTTCTCCTACACTTGAGTGACTTTAGTGTATGGACAGTTGGAATTTAATAAAAATATTCAGTATCTAGTCACAATCCTGCTGCGTCCCTAAAAAGGGTAAGGCACACTAATGCCAGGACATAAGAGCCTCTTATTACCATGGTAATGTGAAAATATTAGCTTTGTAAATAATTAGTTTCTCGAAAAAGGAAAACTTGAATGTCATATTTTTGGTTTTTTTCAGCTCATGGTTTTGATAGAAAGAATGTCTTGTATGTGTCTGCCTGGATTTAAAAAGTTGGGACATTTTCTTGACCATCCCTAATGGGGTTCGAATAGACAAGACTTTATGTATATTATGAAATAGTATATAGTATAAAAGCAGAAGACTGCATTCATTCACCACTTAGTCTCAGTGCAAATATCTGTAAACACAACAGTTAGTATTGCCTGATACATTTGTGATTGGGAAAATAATATCAGACGTATGCCTTCAGAGAAAGAGCTCTTTATTCACTCTCCTTTAAGCACCAACTCCTGAGGAAAAGACAAACCAACAATCTTACTCCTTAGCTGCTAGGGACATCACTGGTTTAGCAGCTGGTTAATGACATGTTCTGTCTGTTTGGAGCAGGGGTCTCCAACACGTCGATCGCAAGCTACCGGTAGCTCGCAAGCCCTCAATAAGTAGCTCGCCAAGCAAATCCAAAATGTAAAAAATACACACAAAAAAAAAGGAAATGTAATTAAAAGAATCTACCCTATCCATAAACGAAACCTCAATCATAGCGAACTCTATCTACTTACTACAACTCCATCATGTTGTGTAGCAGAATCTACACTACACATCAGCCCCATTGAACAGCCTATCATGCCAGCCTATACAACACATGGGGGGCAGAGTTTTACTGTGTGTGTTGCAACTTGCATATTTATTTATTGCACTTGACCCACACGCATGGCGTAATTTCCCACTGGGACAGGGGGGACAGTCCCCCCCACTTTTCGAAATCCCGTTTGTGTCCCCCCACTTTACAAATATGTTTATTATTATTTTTTAACGCAAGCCGTTATCGCCACGGAGGAGCACGCAGCCTCTGTGAGCGAGAGAGACAGAGAGAGAGAGAGAGAGAGCTAGGGAGGGAGGGAGGGAGAGAGAGAGATAGGGAGAGAGAGAGAGAGAGCTAGGGAGAGAGAGAGAGAGAGAGAGAGAGAGAGAGAGAGAGAGAGAGAGAGAGAGAGAGCTAGGGAGAGCACACCTTTATCTATTGTAGATATAGACAAAGTGAAACGAAATCATTCCAACAGTGTGTACTATAGGCAGTACCGTTGAAAGGGGAGTGATTAGTAAAATAAGCATAAATAAAAAGAAAGAAATGCGTCAACTAGGTAACATAAGATAAGAAATAATCAAGGTTAATGATTTGTTATTGGTTGTGATCATAATTCTAAAGATGTTTTGGATTATTGAAAAGTATACAGCTCCCTTTCATCTGAGTGTTGAGAGCTGTATCCATACATTCATGTTGTGCTCAAAGTGCTCCAGATTGATGCATTTCACTTCAACATTTAAAAATACATCTTCCCGGGGGTGCAGGCCCCCAGACCCCCCTAGAGGAGGTGAGTTCCCCCCTAGAGGAGGTGAGGACCCCCCTAGAGGAGGTGAGTTCCCCCCTAGAGGAGGTGAGGACCCCCCTAGAGGAGGTGAGGACCCCCCTAGAAGAGGTGAGGCCCGTCCACCCCCAAATAAAGCAGGTTAAAATAATTAAATTGCATTCATTTTCTTTTAGTAAACACTGAAAACGGGTCCCACAGACCCAAACAGCACACAAAGGTTAAAGGTCAGCATATCATAATGTTAAAATGTGCTAAATATATACACTGCAAAAAACTAAAAGTAAAAGTAGCTCACGACTTGTTTTAATTTTTGAAAGTAGCTCTCATCCTAAAAAAGGTTGGAGACCCCTGGTTTGGACCTTGGAAGATATTGTACCAAGCTGAGACTGAATTAGAACAGTAAAGTCACAAAGACCTAAATATTGAGCTTATCAAATCAAATCAAATCAAAGTTTATTTATAAAGCACATTTAAAAGCGATTTTTGGTCGGGCCAAAGTGCTGTACATGTAGTAAATACTACAATCACATAAAAACACCTTACTACAATCACAATAAAAGACAATAAATTACAACAGATATATAAAAAACACAGGGAAAAGTCAGGAGTCATTTATAGATGCCACAGAGCTCCATAAATGTGAGGGGAGTTGGTGGTAAATATGTGTGGATGTGTCACTATATGTGTTCAATATAAATATGAATTGTGCAGCCCTAATAAAGTATGCTTAAAAAAAAGGACTTTCTAAATTATCAATACAGCAAGCTTTATTTCTATGTCAATGTACCAATATGTGTACAGTAAAGATAATAAGCAATGTGTTGTATATTCATATTGTATGTTGACATGTGAAAAACTAATTCCATTACTAAAGTTAGGGAACATGCAGAAAAAGAACAGTTCAAAGTGAAGCAGCAGAGTCTGACTTATACTGACTTTAAGTTCCTAGTACATTATATAGGTCAAGTTTAAAAAAACCATGAATCCCACATTTCCTATAATGCAATGTGACATGTCCCCAGTATATAGAGCATCTTTCTGTTATCAATGTGTAGTCTCCTGCCCAGGCCGAGATAACATGATGACTTCATCAGTGTTTATATTCCCTCTGTGCTGGCAGACTGCTTCAGCCGCGTGGACTGTTTTTGGCAGAGGACATTCTTCCATGCAGGGCTGCTGGACCAGCACCTACATTATCCAATTAGATGGAGGGGGGGGGGGGGGGGGGGCAGGGCTGTCTGCAGGCCACTGTGTGGATCACAGAGAGGCCTAATCACGTCAGCCATACAGAGAAACAGCACTGAGTCTTAATATATTGGATTTCTGTTAGAGGTGATGTGCTAATGTCAGCACTGAGTCACCTCCTGGGGCTAACTCTGTCTCTCTCACACACATGTGCACACACGTAGGCACACACACTCACACACTCACACACACTCACACAACTCAACTCAGTCCCAGATTTCTGTGAGCTTATGAAATCAATCGACGTGAGTATGTGGCTTTAAAAAAGTATTGCTCATCACCTTTTTTTGTTGAGCTTATTGCTATTGTTGTTGAGGAGACTTTGACTTATCTATTGACTCAAGTTTGTCCCAGATTATGTTTTCATTTGTGCCATCAATATGTTTCAAAGGCAAGTGAGCATATGGAATAGGTTGGGGTTGGTGGATGGGTCTAGCGAACACAGGATGTTCACTCAACAGACTGCTGCACCAAAAGTCAACTTCTTCAATGACATGATAGAAATACTTATTTTACGGCAAAACATGATGTGTCACTAATAACTGTGCAGTTGTTTTGCACTTTTGTTTTATTTGTTTAAATGTCCAACATTAACCACCATACAATTTCTTTAGGAGACTCACAAAGTGTCAGAAAATAAAACCCTCTCTCTTTTCCTCCTTACCCACATCTCTAAAAACGGGGGAACAACGGAGCTGTTGTTTATTTTGTTGTTTTTATTATGCCTCCTGTAGCACCTTGGGATTGCTGTTAGCAATGAAAGGTGCTTTATAAATCGAATGTATTATTATTAGCTGATCAAGATTTGCTGCGGTCATGACGTCATTACTAAAATGTGGGCTGGCTTTACGTTGAACTCCTGGCAACGTCCCGCCCACGTCCCAACCTATCGTCCCCTATCAGAAACGTCGCTGTATCAGAAACAATGCGTGACGTGTTTTGGACGTAATATTGTCTTTGTTTACATTAGCAAGCATCGCTAACACTCAAAGCTAACGGTTTACTGGAGAGAATATGAGTAAAGAAGCAGGAAATAAAAGGTACTGTCCTTGTGGTAAGAGCTTGAGCCCCATACTGTTTCAGAAATAATGCTTGATGTGGTTTGGAACATGATATGGCGTTTAATCACGGCAGCGTTTAGCTGAGTTTCTGCTGGTAGACAGCCTTCTCTTCACAGAGCTCACTGCTTGCATGTGGACGCTCCAAAGGGGCGTGGCCAGCAGCAGCTCCAAATGGGCGTGGCCAACAGCAACTCGGTTACATTTAAAGGGCCAGACCCAGAATCAGCACTTTAGTAACACGGCTGAAATAGAGGGGTATGAGGCATGCTACAATGGGTGATCTGTTTGGTATTTTGAGCAAAACACTTCAGAGACATGTTTTGTATAGACATGACCCTATAATATATTGTTCAAATATAGCATAATAGGTGACCTTTAAAGAGGCTCTATTCTTTTTTTGTTTTTGTTTTCCCTCCCCTGTAGTGTGTTCTATACTGTAGGTTGTTGTGCATTTGAATGTTCTGAAAAGGCTCACATCCATGTGTTTCTCATGTGTGTGGGAGGTTGTCTCCTAACTTTTGTTAAGGTGGTATACAGACAGCTTATAAATTAAAGGAAAACACAATACAACCCAAACATCCATGGGAAATTTGAAGTAATGAATTGGACATCGCTCTCCACCATCATCCCAGCACATATTTCAGTGAATACTAGGAGAATCGGACCCTGTTCTTGAGGCTTTAGTGGAACAACACCTAACAGACTTCATGTTGGTTTGTGCTTACATTTCTCACCCCATTGTATTAAATCATGAATTTAAACAGACATCTGAGGTTTGGTGTAAAGTTTCACTGGATTTGGCTTCACTTGAGTCTGGTTTGTGCAGAGTCTCTTGTTCCTGAACAGCAAGTATTAACAGAGACTGTAATGCTTTTTTTTTTATTGGTCTGTTTATTCATAATAATAATTTCCTAGAAAGCTCCCTGAAATAGACAATTTATTTTGGCAGTAATAAATGAAATAGAGACGATGTGCCCATGGTTTCTGTTGTTTTCTGCAGCAGTCGTAACGGAGATGAATTATGAGGCAACTGCCTAATATATAATATGGAACAGAATCAAAAAGCCTTTGGGTCACTTACCTACCTACCATATAAATAGTGTGTCACACCCGTCATTGTCTTCAATAATTGATCATCCGTACCTTTAGCAATCCAAACACACACTGACCCATTAAGAGAAATTGATGGTTACAATAATCCATGCAGAATACTTTAAGAACGTTTTAAGACACACACCAAGCCGATTTTCGGCGTCGATAGATGTCGGGCCGTCGATGAGCGTTGTGTCGCCCTACTCAGATTGGTGTGTACTGCACCGTCGTGTCTTTTCGGCCGTGCCGACACCTTCCGCCGCCGATTCAACATGTTGAATCGGTAGGCTGTCGGCTAAAGAAATCACTCTGATTGGCTGTTCAGCTAGCGAATCAGTGTATGAGAAGTGAAACGGAAGTGAGGGACCCAAACAAACTATTAAGAAGGCAAATCTGAGATTTCCTTTAACCCCAGCTCTCAACACAGGTTCGGGAAAGCCCCATGAGCTTCTCGCTGTAGAGTGAAAATGGAACGCACACGCTATTTGTTGTTTGTTTATATCACGCAGTCTGTTCTTCTTCTCTCGGTTATCACGCAGTCTGTCTTCCGGTTGTTGCCTCTTTTAAATGACGAATACACACTACCGCCGCCTGCTGGTAAGGAGAGTTATTGCCACTCACGCATGCGCAGTTCGTATGTGCAACTTGGCCGTCGGCTGAAGTCTTTGCGGTGTGTTCCAGTGCGACACATGGCCAAGACGCAGGAGACGTGAGGCGACGTTCCGTCGGGATGTGTTCTTTGGTGTCAGTTTGGTGTGTAAGGACCTTTACTCTGTGTAGACTCTTTGGGTTCCTCTGAGCGTCTTTTGAAAATGCAACACTATTGACATTTCAAGAGCTTCCTATTATCAGTGCCTAACAAATTAATTAGGATTCCATGACCCGAGTACAAGTTAAAGTCCAAACCTGCGTGCTGCACAAGTCTGTTAATTGAAGTCAATCAAGTGGATGTAAATTTGTTGGAAGAGAATTGAAGTCTGTCGCCTGTTTCTGCCATGTGGTTAATTCATAAAACTTGGTTGGTTTTTCATCACTTTTACATATTTGCTTAATTTCTCTGTGCACTGGAGCAGAGTAATGTAGGGCCAGTCTGTATCAGGAGCACGGCTAAATTGAGTTTCTCTGAATAATTGCGAGAAATATCAATTATATCGTATGCCGAACTGCTTTGATTCATCAACAAAAGACTTTGCACCACTCTGAATAGTGAAGTGATGATGATGGAGAAGAGCTGTTTCCCTATTCAATATTACCACTAATACTTGGAGTATACACTATGTAAGAACTATTAGTGCAAAAGTCATTACTCGTTATAACTGACACAATCTACATTTTTCAACAGGAAATTATACAAATGTCAAATAACTTTGTCTTCCACTTCTACAAATGTCTAATTTGGAAAGTTCAGGCCACCAGGAAAGATGTTTAACTTATTCTTAACCATTCCCAACTAACCATCATCAATTATTTGGGTTTTTGTGGTAAGAACACAGATATACCTGTTTTCAGCAGGGGGGTTCTGAAGCGTCTTTTCCTCCACAATATTATGAGCAAAGCAATGGAATGCCAGTATAATGTTAATAAGGTGTTTTTTATTTCACTAATATGATATTTAACAAAAAGATAAAAGCGCTAATCAACTCACCACGTGACACAATCCCTTCGCTTTGTGATTCCCTTCGTAGGCATAGGGATTTTTCAAATTATAAATTATAAATAATAAAAGTTTGTTTATATAATAATACAGATGATAATTATGGGTCATATTTATTTAAAAATGTATTATAGTAATTTAATATGCAGCCACTAACTTAATAATAGGACGTCTATAATAATAATAAAAGGATACAAATAAAGTAAATTGGCGGGGTAGTTGGCAGTGAAGTGAAGAAAACATGTTTTCAGGCTTTGTCTGCTCCAATTTTTTTTTATAAAGTGCTAATCAAGGCACCATGTGACAATTCTTCAAAAATATGCATACAAAGGGGAATAACAAAGCAAAGAAATGGTTGTTTTATTATTAATAATACAAATTAGGGGTATTATATAATAATTGGATAAAGTCGGATAGTAATTGTGAGTAATATTAATAAAAATAAAAATAAAGTAGGCTACTTACACTACAACGTCTATAATAATAATAATAATAATAATAGTAAATCAGTTGGCAGTGTGATGAATAAAAAAGGAAGTCACACATGCCAAGGAAGTCGTTGTCAGTCTTTGTCTGTTTTACCTGACATTTAACAGCAACAAATAAAAGTGCTAATCAAGGCACCCATAATAAATAATAATAATCCTGATAACTATTGTGATTATTTCTATTCAAATAATCACATTAAATGTGTGGGGCAGTCGGAAGTGTGGTCCCGGCTCTCCTCTCGCCGCTCTTCTCGCCGCTCTTCTCGCCGCTCCTCACACCGCTCCTCTTGCCGCTCCTCTTGCCGCTCCTCTTGCCGCTCCTCTCGCCGCTCCCTCTCCGCGCCTGTGCTACCGGCGGAGATGTAAAGTGGATTAAATAGCCGGTGTAACGCGGTGGGATTTGAACCGCTGTTTTCTCTTTTGCCGGGGCTGCATCTGAATTCACCGCATCGCTCTCTCTGTGTGTGTGAACGTGTGTGTCTGTGTGTGTTTCTCCCGTGTAGCTCCTCTCTGCTGGGATCCTGGTCTGCCAGGGGCTGCAAAGCCGTGCTAGTCGACTCCTTCAGAACCAAATGCGTGTGTGACAGACTGTCCACCTTCGCCATTTTAGCACGGCTAAACCCCGAAATGGTAAGTCGGACAACCTCCCTTTGACTTCGTTAACGGTAAAGCTGTCAGTAAACGGTGTGTTTTGGGGGGGTTTTATGTGAATGCATCAGCTGTTGTGTTTTTTCCCTCTCCAAAGGGCGTCATTGTCATTACATATCAACAGATCCTCCCTCTCTGTCCCCCTCCTTCCCTCTCTCTGTCTCGACATGCCATAGCCATGCTGCAAAAAAAGGTTATTATAGCATTGCCACGGGAAAGGATTTCATTTATTATTTTGCAGGGGGTGGGGGTTGTTAATTAATGTTGCACCTAGAAGGAGATGTTCCAGGAGGGATCCACACATAGGGCAGCACTGAGCATTAAGATGGTGCTGATCACTGTCACACACTGACATGGTGAGTGGGATTTAACATCATGTTATAGCTCAGGATCATACCTGCATGCACCCCCCACCCCACCTTCTGTATTCCATCCAGCAATTCTTGTTCATATTTGCATATTCCAACACATTAGACAGGCGATGGTGTCTCCATGGTTACCAGGCCCGATGGAGAAGGTGCTGCATGACAATCCAGTGATGCAAAGAAACACACATTTAAAAAAGACTACAGCACTGTAATTCACATTGTGTCTGCAGCGTGGACACAGCAGTGTGTGTGTGTGTGTGTGTGTGTGTGTGTGTGTGTGTGTGTGTGTGTGTGTGTGTGTGTGTGTGTGTGTGTGTGTGTGTGTGTGTGTGTGTGTGTGTGTGTGTGTGTGTTGTGTGTGTGTGTGTGTGTGTGTGTGTGTGTGTGTGTGTGTGTGTGTGTGTGTGTGTGTGTGTGTGTGTGTGTGTGTGTGTAATGAAATGTGTGTTCGTGCCACAGGAGCATCCCAGTGACTCAAACCTGCCCCAGATTCTTTGGGGAAAGGGCAGTGTCTTGGAGGGGAGTTTTCATTCAGTGCGATTAGTTATTATTAGACTGGAAATTGCCTCGGAAGCAGTTTGTTCACTAGTTGCCCTGGTAACAGCATGGGCACCGAGGCTTTTAAAGACATAGAGGTGCTGTTTATCCTGCTAGCTGCAGCCCTGAAAGAAGACTAGGCCGGATGAAGAAAGCTTGGGTTTTTCACCTTGAGACACACATATTTCATTATTTTGTTCAAGATATTTGCAGTTTTGAGGTATATGACCATGAGGAACGGATGTGATAGAAGGTGCTGTATGCTTTGCTGCTGGAAGCTACACTGGTGTGTTCCCTTTGTGATTTGTGCTCAGTGCTGAAATGACTAGTTCATGTTAATCAGTTGAATCAATGATTGGTCAATGCTCATTTAACCCTCCTGTTGTGAAATAGTTCAATATCTTGGTAATTAAACCTGGATTCAGGACATATTTAGCCTAGCTAAACAAAATGACTCGAAGCTGTGGTAAACATTTAATCTGTTTAACGTGTACACACAGAAATGTCTATGGGATACTTCTGTGGAACATCTTCAGCTATAGTGTGCGTCACAGTGATTGCTGTGCACTGATTTTTCCTTTGGTCTCTGTACATGATGATACCACACGTGGACGCATGACTCAGATAAGCGTCACACAATCACTGCCCCTGGCTATTGTTGGTTAAGCAAATAGTTCCACAATGCAACAGCCACTGACACCACATTAACCTCAGTCTAATCCTGTAACGATGTGGCCACGGGTTGGCGTATTACTTGTGCTTCACTTTGAATGATGCAACCTTGCTAACTGTCATAACGCTAAGCTAGGTTTACAAAATATTTTAAAACATTTTTAACATTGAACTATCACCATTATGTAGATTCTGTGATGAAGAAGGGGAACAACAGATGCATTTGTTTTTCTACTGTCCATACGTTGTAAGTCTGTGGTCAAAGATTCAACATTCTCTCAAATTGATTTTACATTTACACCTTTCAACACTTTATTTGGGTAAGCTAGGCCAACCACATAATTGTCTTCAGCTTCATACATTATGTACAGACATAAGATTGGTATTCATCTTGTTAACCGTGTTAGACGGAGTACCACACACACAAAGAAAGTGTCTGTGGGATTTTCTGCAGAGCATGTGTGATTGGCAGCAGAACCTTTTTTCTCGATAGCCTACGGAACAGGCAGGGAAACCCCTACATGTTCATCTCTCAGATCAAATAAATAAATAACAATGAGTTGCCAAATATATTTTGGCAGTAGTGAAGTGTATGTGTGGCAAACATTGGGTTTCCTTTGAGTCAATTGGAAGTTGCTACTCATTATTGTAGCTATTAATTTGCTTCTTATCATTGCACACCTTTATGGTGTTTAACTGTTGGGCATTAGCTACAGTAAACAGCATGTTCAAAGAAACTGCTGCATTTATATGTACGGTGGATGTTTGACATATATTTTACCATTTTAGACAGCTAATGTTCAGCCAGAGAACTAAAAATGAATCAATAGGTCAATCAATAATGAAAACAGACATCAGTCACAGTACCAACGCCCTACCCCATCCCAGAGCTAATGTTCAGTTTAGCTGTTAGCTGTGGCTGAGTGTGTGTCAGGGGGTCTCACCTCAACAAGCAGACACACTGAACAGCTCCTCCGGCATCACTCACAGCAGCAGGATCATCAAAGGTTGTTTTTATGGAGCAAGGCATGATATGTGGCTTATGCAAGACAATATACTGTAACAACAAACAGCCCTCGATAATCCAGCACAAATAATGTTTCATTTGATCATTTTATTGTGGAGAGCAATTTTGTCTTTTTAGAATTTTCATTGACCAAATCATCAAATATGTGTTGAAGAACATAAGTCAAATACATGATGTGCTCGAGTCAAGCTTGTTCCCAAATAAATTAGCATTACATTTGATAAGATTGTCCTGCGATTGAGGATTATTTTCATATCTATCTATCCATCCATCCGTTCATCCATCCATCCATAGTGTAAGATGTATCATATTGTAGCTGATGTTAGCTGCCATGCTAGCTGGTTGCTTATCTTTTACATAAAGAACAGGTCTTGACAAATATGAAATGTATTGCCATATTTAGCAAACATTAACAGAATGTGTTTCATCTAAACATGTGAAACTGAGGTGATGAACATGTTATACATAATAGTGTCTGAACAGCATTGGCATTGTCATGAATGCGCCTGTTGCCATAATATAATTAGCATTTAGCCTAAAGAATGTACAGTTTTAGACTCTTGTCTTGTCCAGAAACAGGTACAACTGTGAAACAGGAATATAAGCTAACCCGTACAGTGGAGCATGGTGCCTCCTCAGCTAGCTGTCCTCCTGCAGCCTGCCTCCATGTGTGCAGAGGCAGCCTGTCCACAGCTCTGTAGCAGCCCGGAGGCTTCACACACCCTGAGGAAAGATTGTGGTGGTTCATTTTGCCAGAAAGGGAGGAAAGCCATCTCCTCTCCTCCCTCATTCAGTGTCCCTCTCTGCACATTCTAGTTATTGCGAGGCAGTCATGCTAATTATTCCTACTGCAACACATAGTAGCTGCTAAACGGCCAGCCGCTCTGACTGCAGCTATCCTCCTACTGCCCCAGCATAATAAACACCCCAACCCCTTTTTTCCCTCTCTGCCTCCCCCCTCTCTCCTCTCTTCTTTCTCTCCCTCAATCATTTCATCACACCATTTTCCATCCTCAGTTGCTGTGTTACATTTAAGCCCTCGCTTCCTTTCTCTTCCTACTACATCATTTACTCTCTTGCTGCCACCTCTCGTGTCCATTTTGCTCAGTTCAAAGCCGCTGCAGGCTTTTAGAGGGGCAGACTGAAAAAAAAATGCACAGGCAGTCAAAGCAAAGGCCCCAAAACCTGAGTCCAGTTGACTGCCGCTGCTAGTGTGTTCCTCTCTGTTCTGGGGTGGGGGGGGGTGAACGTGTTTGTTCTTGTAACATTTTGAATGTTTTAAGCCTGCGTGAGCTTGTTTGAATGTGCTGGATAGATGCAGTAACAAGCCTCTGTGGCCAATTAGCCCACATTCTAACAGTGACACGTTAATAAATAGGACCGACTGAGGTCTGCGGGGCTGTAGGCCAATTCAGGGTCATCATAGTCAGATAACAGAGGGCATGCAGGACACACCACATACTGTATATCTATGGTAGTCATACATGCCATCATACAAGTTGTATGGAGGAATGTCTTGGCTGTGTGGTCTGAATGCTGTATTCAGATTTGGCTTTTTGAGTTGGCTAATAGTTTTAGCGTTTTGTGAAATGTGCTCATTGGCTGTCTTGCTAAAAGTTAGATGAGAAGATTAATGTGACTCTTGTGTCTGCATGGTAGATATGGAGCTGGGGCAAGCAGCTAGTTAGCTTAGCATAAGCACTTGAGATGTGGGAAAGCGACGAGCCTGGCTCTGTCCGAGGCAACAACATCCCACTTTCAGTACATATAAAGCTCAATTAAAAGCATGTTATTTCTCCTGTTTAACCGATGCAAAAGCTTAGCTGTAGTTTAATTAGGGTTAGCGTTAAGATTTCTTGGATTCTCCCCAATTGCCTGGCAAACTCAAGATGAAAACACCGCTCCAGGAAGCTGTGCACTGCACCCAGCTGCTGTTCATCAACAAACACTTTAGGCATGTACCTTCTCCTAGAAGCACTGATAAAACAAGCAAGATTATATGTTGTTTCCCTCCGTCTGCTAAGTTAAGCTAACCATGACCTGACTCCAGATCTTAACTGATCTTAATACTTCCCTTTCAGTATGGTTTAGTCCATAATAGTTTCACATTTTATTATAATTTATTTCAGTCAACATATTATATTTACAGCCAGGCCCCATTACTAGGAAGCATGAATTACTTTTATTTCATTAATATTCCAATCAGTAGAATAACATTTGCATACCATTGAGTGTAATTGATACCTATGCAATTTGCTTAAGCAATCATATTTGTTTACTGCCAATATTGGCAGGAGCTTCATCTAATAGATTTCTAAATGAAATGACATCCCATGGTCTTCCTCAGTGGAGGTAGCTGCTCATGTGGAATAATGCAGTCTGGTCACTTTAATGTGGATGGTAGCGCTCTCGTTTAGAAACTGCGTGAGACTTCCTGCCGAGCTCTGTCATTGGCTAAGGAGGAAGTAAAAGTGTTTCTGTCTCAGCAGACGCCTTTCCATTTGAATGCACTCATAATCGTGTTCTTCCCCCTGTTTTAGAGAAGGAACTCACTGCAGTGCAGATTAATCAGAGGGATTTAATTAACTTGGCCCCAGCACACACACCTGGAGACAAGACAGGCTATAAACTCAGCCAATTATCTCCTGCTAGGAGGGAAGTGGGGGGGTGAAACTCCCTCAAGTCCAGGTCCCTCCATGTTTAACCCTCCTCCGACCACCCCCCTCACCAACTGCAAAGCTTTTTTAATTAAACTGTCCCTTCACGTCACCTTAACCCTTTGCACTTGGTCACAACACTACATACCATCATAAGGCCTGTGTATGGGGGTGTTTATGGTTGTGAAGAGCCATATTGGACTTTAAACATCACTTGTGTAGTTACCTTGGCTATATTTGGCCGTATTCAATTATTTCTTACTTTCTCTTTGTGGGCATGTTTACTGGCTCTATTGGCGCTAGGGAAGGCAATGTTGGTCGGTCCAATACTGATCTATAAAATGGTGTATAGACACGCATGGTCTTCAGGATATATCCACCTTTTATGGTCCTCTGTCGTGCGTGCGTGCGTGCGTGCGTGCGTGCGTGCGTGCGTGTGACGTCATCCCTCTAACCCTTACATCTCCACTGACCACCATAAACACTGTGCAGACAGCCAGCTGGGGCTAGCCGCTCTAACTGACTGAATCCAGTCATCTATCTGTGAGTCTCCAGTGAAATCAGCAGTCTTTGTAGCTGATTATCAAGAGGCTAGTTTTGATATTGGCCGTGTCGTCCATCTGATGACATCTATGCTATATGTGTTTACAGACACTTCCAACTACACACAACCTCCCTTTTTGTCTGATTCTAGAATACATGTTGCTGCTAGAGCTGTAGCTAAAGATTTGAAATTTGATTTGAAAAAAAATATTAGTATTGGTTTGACTGATATTGCAATTGCGCTATGATTCATGCTATGCGAGGGAATGACCATCATTGCATTATTATTCTCATTGTCAATGCAAAATATATGAAATGATTCTATAATGATGATCTGTACCAAACAAATACGTTTTTTCCTGTCCTTTAGAATATGATTTCTAGGCCAAGATATCTGCAGCTCCACAGTACTTCATTCAAATGGTAAATTAAAACATATTTAGCCTTAAACAAATATTGGTCTTCCTGCAATTTGCACTCGTCCATATTGCAATTTTGGTTACGTTTTGATTTATTGTGCAGCCCTATTTACTGCCAGGTCAAAAGAATCAGAAACATATGAATAAAATACAGTAAATCAAGCAAAAACAGGAAGCCAGTATGCCGTTGCTCAAATCATTAGCATCCCAATACTTGGTAAACAAATAATCAGTTGAAGTTGAAGTTTCACTCTTCTGTCTATAAGACACTTCAGGAATCCCTGAATCAGCATTAGCAAGCAATTCTGCTGATCTAATTAAGATATTTAGATCCAGATGACATGTTAACTAGATTAACCTTAAATCAGGTTCCCAATGGGGAATTTGATTTTGGGTGCAGCCCTTAAGTAAGAAAAGTAACTTGTTGATCGTTTTTTTGTTGAATTGACTACATGTCAGCGGGAGTTTCGATCCCTCGAAGATGTGCGATCTTCATCAGTGGTTTTGCAGTTTTGTTTTAAGCGTGAGCTACAATTTCTGAGAACGTTGGCCTGCTGAAAACATCACAGAGACTGAAGTGATGCTAAGGGAAATGTAGTCTGCTGCATTTGAACCATGTTAGGAGGTGAGATCTCACCAAATCCAGTCAACAGGGAATGGTTCTGCTTGTGTACTCATCTGCTGACAGCTCCTGTCAAAGTCTACACACTACAGACGGACCAAGCTTCTCTGTGTAATGATGCTTTCAAGACTTTAGTCTTACTATTCATCATTGTGTTTATGTGTGATCAGCTGATGAATCATGATTGCATCAGATTACATGACCACAGCTCTTTTCATATTCTTTGTTCTTTTGCTTTTCTCTTTCAGAACATGGATAAGACTCAGCTGCCCTCGGTGACGCTGATCGTCGGCTGTGGAGTTTCTTCTCTGACTCTGTTGCTGCTCATCATCATCTATGTGTCTGTGTGGAGGTGAGATACAGTGACCTGTAACCAGTGAATAATGTAAGGTGGTAACATCACGCCAACATTTCTACAGGTGCAACGATTTGTTCTGTACATCTGTCAGTTAACCTGAGACACAAAAAACCATGGTGGTGTTAAGTGAAGACCAAACAGCTAGCGTGTGCTTGAAGAGAAGTTTTAATATAAAACATAAACATACAATCACCATTCTTTCATGGGAAACCTTTGATCCGTGGTTTGAGATGGGAAGTCAAGTACACGTCATGCTTCTGTCTGAGTATTTACCTAGCAATTCAATGCTCTGCTGCAAAAAGGTTTAGAGGTAATGACAGATGCTAATGCTACTACAGTGGGTCATAGGTCATTGGCTGCATCTCAGGTCGGTTATTTCTCATTTCCTCGCTCCTCGGTCCTCGGTCTCACCGGAAGTTGATCTGTCTGCGCCATCTTGAGTAGCGTCCCATGGCTCTTATTTCTGCCGGAGGATCGAGGAGCAAGGAGCGATAACCGAGGAACTACCAGACCATCCTCCGATGAAATCCTCAGAGACTCGCCCCGCCCCCTTACTGTGTATCGCTCACTGATTGGACGATGCAGCGCATGCACTGATCTGATGCTTCTTGACATGAGAGCAGTTTCCCAGCGGAGTGAAGAAAACACATGAAACTCACGGGACTCACTCCTCAGTTTATACTGTGTTTTGTTTCAATGAATGTATCATTCAGTTACAAATATGTGATATATCTGAACAACAAAGTGGTCAAAAATTATTTTATTTATTTATTGGAAACATTTTCATGATCGCTTTTTCGTTTTACATTTTCATTTATTGTCATTTCCATTCAGTCAGTCATTAAGTGCTATTTAAAATGTTAATTTGCTACATATCCACACAAACAAAGTGTGCAATGATGAATGTTAATCTAACTGGGTTTTGATAGATAACATATATCTTTTTCTTCTCTGAATTATTTTATTTCTATTGTGCACTCTAATCAATATTAATCCAACTATTGTTCGTTTATACATTTTAAGAATGGCGTTTATCTTTTTTGAGAATGAGTTCTTATTTTATTAAATATATTTGGGTCTACAACAGATGATACAAATGTATATGTCAGTAAATGTGTGGCGGGGGTGTTTGTGAAAATAACGGGGACAGAGCTGCTGTCAGACGATCAGCTGTGCGGAGTCATCACAAACGGGCGTCGCTTCACGTGACGCTGCTTCACGTGACGCTGCTTCACGTGACGCTGCTTCTCGTGACGCTGCTTCTCGTGGTTTCCTTGCGTCTCTCCATGCTTCCCTGGTGGGAGGGACTAAACGCAGGGAAACGACGCATGTGAGGGACGCAAGGATTCCATTTAATCGACCTGAGATGCAGCCATGCATATGGATAAGTAAACACCGCTTCGTGTTAACACATTGTATCAGCGGCTAAGCTACATCTGTACCACACAGAAACTGGCTTACATAAGCAGTGTCAGGCTACATAGAGGAAATGAAAATGTATTCATTATCACCAGAGCCCACAATACCAAAGGGATCGCAGGTCGGCAAGCCAAGTGGAAGACAGGAGAGTAAGAGGTGGTATCCATCACTTGCTTTTCTACTTCAAAAGTATAAGGCACTACTTGTACAGTTGATTTGACTCCTTCATACTCAGAATGATAGGGTATAAATATCTTCTGTGTAGCCCATCCATCTACCCTGCTGTAGTTCTTTGCTTTGGATGGTAGCCTACCCAACATCTTGAACCATAATCACCCAACAAGAGAAAAGATCAGCTAGTTTCTAACCCGGATATTATGTTACTACTACAACACACTAATGCACCTCATGATTGGGGACCCTAAAGAAAGTGACACACTCACATATGGGGACCCTACTCTCTTCCCATTGGGAAAATACCAGAGAGAGTGGGCCAATAATGTAGCTTGCAACAGGGTTAAAGTTGCAAAGGGGTCTGTCTGATTTACCCTGATAAACAATGCATGGTTTACAATATGCAAATCCTTCTGTTACACTCATGTTCTGTCTCCTTCCTGTCTCTGTCCGGCAGGTACATCCGCTCTGAGCGCTCAGTCATCCTCATCAACTTCTGTCTCTCCATCATCTCCTCCAATGCTCTTATTCTCATCGGACAGACACAGACTCGGAATAAGGTGAGAGCAATGTATTGTTAGTATTTACTTAACAAATGATCACAGCAGCTTGTCTGATTTATGTAATCTTACTTGTTTCTTAAATGTTATTCTCTTTACCTCTTAATGTGTATATATGTATACATATGTTTGAGTATGTGTTGATGGTGTTCAGATGTGTATGTATGTATATATTTGTTATCATTTTGTATATAGTCTTATTCTTTGGGACGGTGAGAAACGTCATTTTGCTCTCCCTGTTTGTATCACACACACAGGGAAATTGACAACGCAGTTGACTTTCTCTGTTGTTTCAGGTCTTGTGCACCCTGATCGCTGCGTTCCTTCACTTCTTCTTCCTGTCGTCGTTCTGCTGGGTTCTGACCGAGGCGTGGCAGTCCTACATGGCGGTGACGGGCCGCCTCAGGAACCGCATCATACGCAAGCGCTTCCTGTGTCTCGGCTGGGGTGGGCCTTCTGTCTGCTGTTCTCATTGGTTCCTCTGCTCTCTCATCTCCGCTCTGTTCATGTGTGTTCTGTTTCCCTGCAGGTCTCCCTGCACTAGTCGTGGCGATCTCAGTGGGGTTCACCAAGGCAAAGGGATATGGAACACCGAGCTAGTAAGCATGCTTTGCTCCAGCTGCAGCATATACCTCTTTAACTATTAATGCAGGGACATTACACATGGTGGGGGTTTATGTGTGCAGAATAATGAACCTCTCTCTTTCTCTGTCCCATATATCTTTTACCATCCTTATTCTTGCCATGACCTGGACCTCTCACCTCCTTCTGTCCCTCCTCTCTGCGACACTTCTGTTTCCTCCCCCTTCCACGCCTCACCCTCCATCCTCCCTGTTTCTTCTGATCACGTCTCCCTCCCTCTGTGCTCCCTGCCCCCCTGTAGCTGCTGGCTGTCTCTGGAAGGAGGTCTTCTCTATGCGTTTGTTGGACCTGCTGCAGCTGTCGTCTTGGTATTTCCTCTTTCCTCTATAGTCCTCTTTGTGGTTAGCTTGTCAAATATCTGCTTTCATTTAGATTTAGACCATTAGCATCATGTAACAGTTTTCACTTTCAACACAATCCATATCAAGTCGGCCTCTCACTGCAGATATTTAACGGCAAAAATGTTAACAATCTCACATTTCTGTTAAAAAACAGTAAAAACACTTCATAATACAAGCCTAACATGAAATAAAATCAATATAAAAAGTTGACCAAAAGAAACACAGCAAAGATGATCTTTAAATGTGCTTATTTAACCCATTATTCTGTCTGTAAAATACTTGTTATTGAACTGTTACTGCAATGTAGTCATACATTTTAAAAGTGTTTCTAAGAATAATACTTCAGTGTAAAATTAAACAAATGAGATCACTGCCAAGTTGATAGTCCATGACTCCCCCTCCTCCCTTTTACTTGATCTTGTCTGCTTCTCTACCTCCTCTCTTTTTGATTTCATTCCTTATTTCCCTCCCTTTCACATTTGCGTAATATATGTCTTATATTATACCATGTTCTTCATATTTCCCTTTCTTTTCTAACCTGCTTTTGTCTTTTCTTATTTGTGTTTTCCTTTACCTCCTTTACCTTTATTTACTTGTTGACTTCCTTATTTCCCTCCCGTGGTCTTCCTTTGCTTCATTTGACTTAGTTTCTGTATTTCTAAGTATATCCTATTTCCTCATTTACCTCCTCCTTTCCTTCCTTTCCTCTTGCTTTTCTCCCCTACCTTGTTCCTTTCTTATTAACTTAGGTTCTTTGCTATATTGCCCAAAAAGTATAGTATGTTTTACAGTTTATTAAAATATGTCCACCTTTAAAATTGGATAATAATGATCAAACAATAAGTCATATTAAAAAGCCAGCTTCCTGTTCACTGGCAACTGTTAAACTCTTAAAACCCTATCTGACAAATCTGGACAGCTCAAACATACTGTTCAAAATCCCCATTCAAGCTTTAATAAGCACAGCATATTACTAGTGTTTGAAATGTGTCCATGGTTGAACCTTCATAGAGCAAAGAATGGACACTGCAGCAGTTGCATGATGACCATACAGGTGTTCCTTTGATCCACTCTGACAGCTGCTGCTTGAATTGGAACACCATTCAAAAAACATATAATGACACATGTATTGATAATTGTCAACTCAGCTCTCCTGCTGTGACCTATGTCTGGGCTAAATCTCAGTCCTACACACACTGCACTATCCAAATCCATTGGCTTCAGTTTGGGTGATTCACTTCCCAGAGCCTCTTTCACACCTACGGTACAAGAGAACAGCTTGTTTTGGGTTCCCTCTTTACACCTACCTAATTAAACAGCATCACAGTGGCTTAACAGATGTTACTATGAATCCTAAAAGCATTAACATCTTTGGAATCAACACAATTAAAGACAACCCCTCCCCCATCTTTGATTTCTCAATGCTTGTAATTTATGCATGGTCTGTCTTTGTTCAAAAATGTATTAATATGTTAGAAATCATCCATTCAAACATTGTGTTCATGCTTCACTGGTTGGTGTTTGTTTAAGTAACGTGAGATGATACAGTCTAGTAATTACAGGAAGTAGTAGTGTGTGTGTGTGTGTGTGTGTGTGTGTGTGTGTGTGTGTGTGTGTGTGTGTGTGTGTGTGTGTGTGTGTGTGTGTGTGTGTGTGTGTGTGTGTGTGTGTGTGTGTGTGTGTGTGTGTGTGTGTGTGTGTGTGTGTGTGTGTGTGTGTGTGTGTGTGTGTGTGTGTGCGCGCATGTTGCCATTGTTTTGTGGTGTCCTTCATCCTTCACCATCATCAGTCAGATGTGCAGTAATGAACCTGTGTGCTCTGCATTAATCCTGTGCCTCTTCTCTCCGGCAGGTTAACATGGTTATTGGAATTCTCGTATTTAACAAACTGGTGTCCAAAGACGGCATTACTGATATGAAACTAAAGGAGAGGGCGGGGTATGCCTTATACCACACATCCATTTTACACAGTGACCTATAACCAGCCTGATAGCTCAGACAGTGTGGGGGGGGGGGGGCACTGTTACTGGCTCTTTGCCTAAACTGATCCTGGGCCATCATTAAAAACGTTGGCAAATTTGATTAAAGACACTGAGAAAGACAATTGGGATTGAATTATTAAAAAAAAATGATCTGAAAAAATGACTATGATCATCTGGGGTTTAGAATATTGAGAAAGAACAAGGATGTGGGAAGCTGTCTGGTTATTGGTCCTGCTCAGACTGAGCAAGATGATGACTCATCTCATTGCTTTTTTTAAGTTTGAAATGTGTCCCATGTCCTCCAGCTGCTCTCTGTTTGCAGGTGTTGCTATTGATGTCAAGTTCTGTAAATCCATTGTGTCTTTTTTTCTCCTCTTTGGTTATTTCAAGTAGAGAGAAGCAGGGCTTTAAAACACCATGATACTATCACTTCAACATTTTAGAAAAGAAAAAATAGGCAGTGCATCTTAACTTTTGTATTTCTGGTGCCTTGGTTTTGTTGGTTAGAATAACATTGTACTCAACCAAGTAACTGCTGACAGCTGCACAAACAGAACTCCCATTGAATTCATACAGATAAGAGATAGGGTTTACCTGAACAAACAGTTTCCTACTTTATGATTTTAAAGTTTAAAGAATGTATATAATTCTTTGTTTAGTTTAGTACAAAGATAGGTGGAGAATGTGTTTGGCTTAAATTAGCATGAAGACTTAACGCAAGAGAAACCGCTAAACTAGCTCTGTCAAAAGTCATAAAAAATGCACCTTCCAACAACGTTTTATTATTAGTAGCAACTGGATCATAACAACTTAATCATTATATGTAAAGCTCCTTTTGCACAAAACACTCTGAGGACATACAGTATGAGCTTGTGTGTTCTTGTGCGTGATACATTATTCAATTTCTTCCAGTGATGATGTGCATCTTCTAAATATCTGATTTATGAATACATTTTTCGTCACAACACAATGTTCTTCTGTCACTGAGAAGAGCGTTGTGGGTGAAAAGCTAGCATTGTATGTGAAGTGGTGAAAGGAGACAGTATAGGGTTCTGCACAAGGGAAAGCTGGGCAGTGGATGAATGATGGTCAATGGTCAAAACTCCCAGATCAGGAACTGTCCTAACTCCAGAAGGAGCAATAACTGCTGATTGATCTCATTGGCTAGCGATGATGTGTCACCATGACATCTTTCGAGCTGTTGGAAAGTGGTTGCTTTTTACTTTTGAGTGAGGTTGCTTCTGCTGTTTTTAAGCCACTAGAAAACACAATCTCTACCCATTAGCTAAAAGTATGACAATAATTAATATTATGTTGTAAGTTCCGATGTAGCCAGCAGAAATCCAGGCTAAAATGTCCTGTTCACAATGTTTATCGTCAAGATGCTAGACAGAAGTAGTTAAGAGACGACATGTACAACCGCATCGGTTCACGTCAATTAGCTGGTTTACAAGCTAATTATAAGCTAATAAAAAGCCTAATTGTTGTCAGAGCATATCCAATGTCTTCTGACATACCATTCCAGTCACAGGGACAATTTACGGCCATTTAAAAGCCAGCCCAAAAACTATTGGTCAGCACTATTCAGACTTCAAACTGAAACCCGAACACCTCCAATACCAAGTCCTATCTGTTGCCTACAGATTCTGCATGTATATGCTTATAGATTGCTTGAAACAATCTCAGAAACTGTATCAGTTGCCTCGGCTGACTGTGGGTTTGGCAGCAAACAAAGATATTTTCCAAAATGTTGGAGTGATCCTTTATAGGCTTGATAAAAGAACGTGTTTCTTCATACATTGTCAGAGTAGTGTGTTATAAACATAAATAGGCAACTTACACATACGTTTTGTACGCAAGAACATAATTGCTGGCAGCTTGAGTCTTAAATATCATTGTTAGTATCAGACCTTCAAACAGCCATTGGTCAAACCTCAGAGCCCTGCTCCACTTTACCCAGCAGGCTGTTTTGTCTCCATTGGCATTGTTGGTGCATTCAAATGTTATTTTCTTTCTCTCTGAAAATGTTTGCTTTCTTCAATGATCTCTCTGTTCAACTGTTCTTGTTTTTGCTGTCTGATGTCATGTTTGAGTTTGCACAGAATCCCCTCTCTCTCACTCAGGGCTCTCCAATCAGGAACACCTCAGTCTCAGAAGCCCCCTTCCATGTCATCAGTGATTGGGTAAAAAAAACCTGCCCATCCCGCCCTCTTCCTAATGTATAGCTACCAGCCCTGCCCATCTACAAATCTGCTGAATCCTCTAGCTAGCACCTCTGATTGGCTTACTATCACTTCCTGCCTATTTCCCTGATTATTCCACTAGTGACCTCACCATTTATGCTCCTTCCTGCTAGCTGAATAGAACATAACACACTACTGCCTCAGGTTCTGATAGCTTCTGTAGTGCTTTTAGATCAACTGCTTCAACAAAACCACATAGTAGTTGCAGTGCAATAATATTCATGTTTTGTATTTACTGAAATGGTGTGTGTGTGTGTGCAAGGTTAGTGTGGTGTTGTTATGATTGCATAGAGTGTGTGTCTGATGGAGTGACTTCTAGAAAGGTAGATTGTGGTTTAGTAAGGACTAGATTGTTCCTGCATTTGAGTGTTCCTTGACTCTGAATGTCCCTTCAGATATGTTCCACTTTGTTGGGTTTTCCTCGTAATATGTCACAACCCATGCTCGGATAGCTTTGTTGTGTACTCTTAAATGAGTCACCTAATTCAAGGGATAGAATCATAAAAGTAGAATATACCTGGTGATTATATTGCACTTTGAGGGAGTACACAAGGGAGTACCTTCTGGCCATTTGGATCAGTACATCTGAGATAACCTGGTCCACTTACTTCAAGCAAATCCAACTCTGTACGGTTGATGCTTCTTTCCTACAGCTATCATGGGATGTCATGCTGTTGTCATGCACACACTTCCACTCAGGAGGGGCTCCTGACTTTAAGTTGTCCTGGTAGATATCTAAATGTGTTTTGAGTGTTGACTCTATTGCATGTTACATGAAGGGAGCACAGTTTAGAAGGCAGTCAACTGAAACTGGTCGTATCACTTCCTGAGAGTAGATCAATCCATCAACAAGTAGCCAAAGGAAGCTGGCTTCTAATCATATACATATAGTCAGAAAGCTACTATGTGGTCTTTGAGTTGAGATGACTTTGTCAGACATTTGTATTCAAAGGTTGCACTGGTGTGACCCCTCAACCTTCTGCTTAGTCCTTGTCCAACTCCTACCTGTACCATGGGCTCCCTGAATGTATGCTTTCCAACGTTGGGATATTAAAACAAAAGTCCCCTGCTCTGACAGTGTGTCTGTCACATGGTGCCGGCCCTGATGCTATTGTTGACAGTGCTAAGTATGTATTGATGGCAGTCCCTTAACCTGAGCCCAGTGTTACCATACAGTGATTTTATGGGGCTTTTACTTCCTAGCACAGCAACAGCAAGATGAGTCTCTATTAAAGCAATTCATAAAGCTTATGTGATTCAACAGATAGGAAAGAGAAGGAAGTGGTGACTTGACAACGTCTGGTGATCAGCCAGAAACAGCATGGGGCCGCTAACATATGGGTACAGCGCTGATAGGGGTAGGGTTCCACTGTGATCTATACAGGTAACAGGCCAGTGTTTATGTTATGAAGTATTTTCCTTTCTAGGTGTATATCACATCAAACTCCTATAAACATTGTTGGACAAAAAATAATATCAATATGGATGCATTAGAGTCAGAGATATCATCTTCCATGTTCCACCCATTTCCCTCCTGATCTAACCGTGCGCCTGCATTGCCCATTTGGCACCTCGACCAAAGACATTTTGGTCAGAGAGTATTTAGCTACAAGTGACTAATGTAGCTCCTCTACCGCAGATGGATCTCATTGTCAAACTGCTAGTCTTTACTTGAGATATCAGAGTGCATACAGCTCCCTCTGGAACCACAGAAAGCTTCTGACAGACCGTTTGCTGTGGAGTTCATAAATACCCACGCCCGTGCACATTCAAAACATAAATGGCATTACGATTTTATAGTTTATATTCTTAATTCTATTATTTGTTCTGGTTTTATGCACTTACTATTATTATTTTTTACGTTTTCTTATTGCAATCTTTTCTGTCCTGTCTGGGATCATATCACTTTTATTAATTAAAGCCCATAAATAGTAAATAGTGACTGCGTTTATTTATCAAATCACATATTGATCAAAACTAATCAGAACTAATTCATCAATTCATTTGTACTTTCATCAGTTCAGTTCAAATCATCTTATTGAGTGAGATTCTACACACAGTGACCTTTACATGTCATCATTTCCTCCACATACAGTACACAGTAGGTCCATCTCTCTCCCTCAGACCTCTCATGCTGGTTGCTGAACGTTATCTGACTGTCTTGAAATAACCTTTTATTGTTTGCGCAGAGTTTGGTGGTTGTTGTTTCTAGCTCTTTATGTGGAGGACATAAGAAGGAAGTGAAGAGGTTCCAATGCTATTTTTTCTTTTGTGTGACCCCCCGCCACCCTTCACCGCTCGCCTCTCCTGCGGGTGGTTCTAAAGGTTCAAATGCAAAACATGTTTAATGAAGCTAATGAATTTGTGCAGCATTAATGAAGCGCTCGGCGTCTGCAGCAGGTCGGCCCACTCCTCAGAGACAGGCCTCGCTGCTTACTTCCACACAATTAGAAGTTCATTCTCTGAGAACATTCAAACAGACAGGAGAGGCCTAATTCCAATTACCACTGGAGTGTGTTTTCTCCTTAACAAATGCTTAAATGCTTTCAATCATCAAGCCTCTGTATTTACAGCTTGTAATAGAAGTGTAATCAAACATTAGGTTTGGAATGAAAACACGGTCTGCAACTTTAACAAGTCCTGCCAACTCCTAGAGTTCCATTGGATGCAACTCTCTGAAACAGGAAAGAGTTTCTGTTTGATTCAAGGACTACCTTCTACCAGATCCATTTCAAGTTGGATTTGTATTCATTCTGTTTATTGCATCTAACCCACCAACCAAGCACCCACCTTTTACCTCTCCTTCCTCAAGTCCAGGGAAATGGTGTTGTGTTTCTAAAAGTCTTGATTGCTTTTTAATGCCACTGCCTAAAGCGTACATCTAGCGGCTGTATTGCCCTTTTATTTGAAATTGAATTTGTTCCATTATGTGATTTTTAATCCAGGCGTCCAGGGGCTACAGATATCGATTCACACAGCTCTTCAACTTGAATTGTTGTTTAGCAGGAGGACATACGGTAACGGATGAGTTTGTTATTACTTGTCAATATATTGGAGTCAGTCTTTTCGAGCAACAACACTGAAGACAAACTCAGAGATATGATTTGAATCTCGATGGTTTGGGGAGAGTTCGGTCTTTAGGTATTAGAAAGTAAATATAGTAATGTCGTTTATTGGTGACCATACCTGGAATTGATCTGTTGCTTTCCTAATAGTTGTAAAGTGTTGTATATACATATAGTAAGTTAAAACCATAGTCTTCGGTCAACTAATTAAAGCAACCTCCGACCAAACAGCTTTTTATATTCCTCTTTTTCTGAATGACTGAATAGCGGCAGGGATTGTTACATCAACCTGAGGTATTCATAGAATTGTAGATATAATTGAATTTGGGAACAGGAAGTGCTTCAGTGATCTAGAAAATCAATATGTTTTGGTCTCAGTGTCTTACCGTGAGACTGACATTTAGGGAGCAGAGGACGTGAACAACGGAGAAAGTGTAGGTTTCCTTTGGTGTTGTGTTTTATGTTGCTTTGTTGGAACAGATGTTTCTTGGATAATTCAGTGATACTACACATTTTTGTTATTGACAGGAAGCTGGAGAAAACTCAAATAAAGAGATACTTTCTTTTGCAATTGCAAACAGTCACTGCAGCATAGTTTCTGAATTCATCCAACATTTATCCAGGGTTATTTCAAGATGAAGTTCAGGGTTTAATTCGATCAAACGCATCTACTCAATGTTAGCAGTTCTCGCAGTCACAGAATTCCTCTTAAGATTTGTAGCAGATTTCTTTGCTCAAAGGAAAACAATGACTTGTATTACTTTGGCCTTGTTTTCGTTGATTTGGCCATTGATTCTTTTCAGTTATGATACATTTTTACTCGGCAAAAAAATGCTAAGATATGGTGGCGACATTTCCAAAATTAGATCTGATCGGGCAAGAAACAGGAACGTTCAGACAATCGGGATGTCTACAACAACAACGGTTAGTAAAGCTGATCTTAGGAGAAAAGCGGACTGTACACTCACTTTCAGGTAGATTCTGTCCGACCGTCTGAACACTCATGTTTCTGAATCCATTGAAACATTTTTCAGAAACATTCTGAGATCTCAACAATTATCTTATCATGGCCAGTACATCCAGTAGCCAGGGATACACAGCAGGACACGGGTTGTTACAAACCACAGTTTGTATAGGCTTTTATAAAAAAATATCCGTATACAGTATTGTACTGTATGCTAATGATTCAGTGCTGCAATGCTACGGCACAATACATAGTTTATGTAGTACATTTCAAATGAACAGGAGTTTTACTTGTGGGACCCTGCCCTAAAAGTAATAACTTCTTCCACTTGCAGCTCCATGAGAATGGCTGCTTGAGGGAACGCTGTTTATTAGTGACTGTGACTCCTTTGTGAACTCTGACTATAAACACTGACAACAGCTTGCACGTTTGTATGTTGAGCTTTGAAATGTGTATGTGTGTGAAAACCTTTGCATTAGTACTTGGCAATGCTCGTAATAAGCAGTTAGAGCAAATATAGATGACCGGGGTGAGACACATGCACCACATCATCACAATCAGAGCAGCAGAGGCATAAACCAAGATATGAAATGACACGTTGGGATGAAGCCTTTTTGAGCAGATAGACTGTTGAGTGGGTGAAACACTGACAACAGAGAGCAGTCTCAGTTACATCAGCTCCTCAAAGACGGTCAGAGTAGCACCACGTCATGTGGAACATGAAATATGCACCAATGGCCCCACTTCCCCTTCCCCAGACTAACCTGGGTAACCCCCCCCACACACACACACACAGAGACGGTTGGACGTAGCCCTGAGAGAGAGATTGTGCGATACACTGTGACTCACTGTGTGTGTGACTGCCTGTGCGTGCTGGTGTGCGCACGTGCATTTGTGTGAGTCTGTGTGTAGGTGCATTTGTATCTGTTTGTGTATGTTACAGCGTGTTAATTTGACTTTGCAGTCAGATGACAGTGCCACTGTACAATATGACGCTCAAATGTGCCAAGTGCGGGGTTATCTCTTCGGCTGACGTTTCCACCACAGCTACCAGTAACGCCATGTTAGTCCCGCTAATTATTTTTCCTTAACTCTTCTTACCTCTGTTCTCTCCTCTACTGTACGCCTCCCTCTGCTCCCTCACTTGATTGGTTCTCTCTCCTTTATCCCTCTGTCATTATTTCTTCTCCCTGATGCCCTGGCAGACTCACTCAATATGAACAGCTCCAAACCAACTGTTCACTGTATGAAAATCTGTGTGTGTGTGTGTGTGTGTGTGTGTGTGTGTGTGTGTGTGTGTGTGTGTGTGTGTGTGTGTGTGTGTGTGTGTGTGTGTGTGTGTGTGTGTGTGTGTGTGTGTGTGTGTGTGTGTGTGTGTGTGTGTGTGTGTGTGTGTGTGTGTGTGTGTGTGTGTGTGAGTGAGAAGAGATCATACGGGGCACAATTTGATCAGACCACATGTTGGGGAGGCTATGGCAATGTCTGCAGAGGACAGCATTACAGTGTTATGTTCATAGTCTGTGTATGTGTGTGCGTGGGTTTTGCCTTGATTTCCATTATTATCGACCTGACTCTTTATTTTTATAATTAGAGTTGTTTGCCCCTTTTTGCGCAGGTAGTGCTGCTCTCTGATACAATCCACTAAGAAAAAAGCTGAGTGAACAATTAACACACATCGTTTCACTTAATAGTCTGTAATGCGACATTGCTCACACACTTCACACCCATTCATATTTCCGGCTAGTGGTTTTGAATACCAGAAGGAGACAAATCTGTTCAAATGACAGCAGATCATTCTGTGTGTCTTTCTGTAAATGGGCTTATGAGTAGATCTGAGTACATAGAACATGTTTTAATATTCAATGATATTGCTGATTCTGGTCACATCTTAGTCGACAGCCACATGTCAGCCTCTATTGTTAATACAGGATGTATTGAGTAGTATACAGATTGTCCTTCTTTATGGCCTGGGCAACATAAATGAATGACCTGCTCCATGAAGTTCCTCTTGTCTATTATTGTGTCGCCATGTTCCACTCGTTTGTAATGCTGAGTGAAGACAGTACAGTCAGCTACAATGACAGCCAATAACTGCCAAGAGGCTTGTATCAATCTTTTGATTATACATTACATTATTTCATTTGAGTCTTTCATTCTAAACGATGTTGGCGGTGCTCAGTGGATTGTATTGGAGAACAGCAGCCCTTAAATAGTGAAGGTTGAGGTCTAAGTTCAATCATTTCGGTTATAAATGAATATGGAAAATAAGAGTGAAAACATTTTGAACTATCCTTCAGGTAGAATACAGCCATTTCCACTGTTTGCGTTAGTCAGCTTCCAGCATTTCCCCCCTGACAGGGTGTGTCCTGCAGAGTGTGACTGTGGGCCGGCTGCAGGGCCAAACAGGATGCACATAATGACAAACATCCATTCACAAGGAGGTTCAGGACAATAATCAGCCATCCCACTTCCAGTATTGGTGTAGCCCTATTTAATACCAGAGGTGGAAAGTAACAACGTTATTTTAATTAAGTGTTTACACTGCTTCATTTATGGTTTTCCATTTGTTGGACTACTTTCTTTTATATCATAACATAATTACGTTTGTTATATAATACCTTCATTTGTCTGTTTCACATTTTGACTTTACAGAATAGCTTAATAAATGCAAATGATAAAATGACCTTTAAAACATTTTTATGTATTAGTACATTTGTCAGCTCCAATTAAAAACACTTTTGAACAGGTTACAATTATTATTATTATTATTCAAAGATGATACAAACAGTTGAATTAAGATGTTTTTCTCTCATTTGACTGTGACATGGATCTAGCATGATGTCCTTTTAGTTTATGTATCCTATTTAGAGTGCAACACCGGCAGTAAGCTGTCCAGGTAGACCAGCTACAACACAACACAAATATCATTTTTAAATCTTAAATCACATTTTCGTCCGGTGCTAAGCTGCTGATAAAAAACAAACCACGCACTGCACACAATGTAAACGGGCCAGAACCCCTCTGTTTCCGGGCTTTTATTTTGAAACACCGGCAGGAAGTTGAATTGACGCATTGTAATTGGAAATAGTAAGCAAGACAAGTAAATAGGTATAGAAAAGCAGATTGGTTAGTGAGACATGACGTTTGTTTACTGATTAGTGCTGAGGAAATGTCAATAATGAGTGTCCCGTGAGACATTATAACTCACTTTTTATTAGTTTTATTCCATTGTTGCATGGACCATAGAATTTTACTAAAGTACTTTTTCCACTTCTTGAATATGATCTAACTCAAACTAAATGTGACCCCCTATCTAATAGGTTTAGTAGTATACAAGGAGCACATTAGAGTGGGAGCTAAGCGTTTGTCTGACTCTTCTTCAGCCTCTCTGTCTCTTCTGCCTCTGTTTGTCTCCATTCTGTTTCAGCCTCATTTCACTTGTTTCCCACTGCTCTCATCACTCCTTCTCTCTCCTGTGGCACTAGATCCTCTATGGTTTGACTGAACCATCCTAAACATACATGCATGTCATATATGTGAATTATGAACATATATATCTGCAGATAATGGATGTATGTTTCTGTTTGTATAGTAACATAATGATTTGTTGTGATGTTATTTTGCATGGTTAGTGTTGATTTCCATGCTAAGAGCGTGGGCAGTAATCAAGGGCAAGTAGGGAATTCATTGAATGTTAAACATTACGTTCTCTACTTTTTACATTACAAAGGGAAAACAAATTGTATTTGTTAGAATATATTTGAATGATAGCCTGCCTTAGATGTTACCATCCAATAATGTGAGCTAATGACAAATACAGAATGTCTTCCAGCATGATGTCTGCCAGCATTAGGCTTCCCTCTGTGTTGTCAGTTTGCTGGTGCTGTGTCTGACCGCTCCCCCCCCCCCCTGCAGGGCGTCCCTGTGGAGCTCCTGTGTGGTCCTGCCCCTCCTGGCCCTCACCTGGATGTCAGCCGTCCTGGCCATCACCGACCGGCGCTCCGCACTCTTCCAGATCCTCTTCGCTGTCTTTGATTCGCTGGAAGGCTTCGTCATAGTGATGGTGCACTGCGTCCTGCGCAGAGAGGTATCGCACCACCAACTGTTCCTACACTTGTTTCTGGTTTTGTTTGAGGCAGAGGTAGAATAAGTACTCTTCTACTTAAAGAGGCCCTATTATGCTTCTTGGGGTTTTCCCTTCACTGTAGTGTGTTATAACGGTTTGGGGACATGTTCATTGTCTGCAAAGCCTAACATCCCTGGGTAAAATTGGACTTTAATGCCAAAAATGTAGACAATCTTTTAACCCAGATCTTAACTGGTAAATGCTGATGTAACATCTCAACCCTTTCTGCAGAACCCTTCCTATAATGTTGTGTCCCTGAGCTGCGTGAAGGCTTTTAATGTTAAACACTGTTGCATTGATTTCATTGTCACTATAGCCAGAGGTTAAATTGGGATTTGATGTGGGGGCCACCACATGAGAAAGTGAGAAAATAAAAATAGAAAATATTACAAACTGGAATACATTTACATCTTAAATTATTAATATATACATACATTTTTTTCACAAATATCCAACCTTCAAACTGCCATTTTAAATCAACATTGCTCTGCACACTTACTTACGAACAGTAAAAAGCAACTACTTGAGTAGTGATATCATCCTATCCTTAAAGCCCTGCTTTGCTTTGGTCTGGCGCACTAGAATAGCTTCAAATATGTGTGTGGAAATCTCAGTTCATTTTTAGGGCTGCGCAATCATGGCCACCAGTATGCTGTAAATCTCACTGTGAACTTTATAATCATCACCACATTCAGTGTTATTATGACTGATCATAACTCAGCTTTATGCACACACATACGTTTAGCTTGGTTTAAGAAACGGGCTCCGTGTTACAAGACGGGCGGGGGGGGGGGCAGCAGTGTAAACCTCACGATCGGAGCAGAGACACACGCTCACTAAGCCGACAAACTATAGCCGGTCGCAGACATCTGCTATTCAAAAATAAAGTCAACAGGGGGGGGCAGAAGGCCATGTATTATGACATCACTTGAAAACATTCGGCAACGTCTCATTGACTGGAGACGTTGAGCCTCTTCTATAAAAGGATCTGATGTATGTAAATATCCTGCTAAAACTAAGAATAGAATCTGTGCTTCATTCCAGGTTCAGGAGGCAGTGAAGTGCCGGGTGGTGGACCGCCAGGAGGAGGCTAACGGAGACTCCGGAGGATCCTTCCAGAACGGCCATGCTCAGCTCATGGTGTGTTTGTTGTTTGCACCTCTCAGGATTTATTATTCAATATTGGCAGAGTGTGCACACTTCATTCACTATTTCTTGTTGTGTGTCCACAGACTGACTTTGAGAAAGACGTGGATATAGCTTGCAGATCAGGTAAGCTCCAGTGTGTGTGTGTGTGTGTGTGCGTGTGTTTGACTTTGGGGGCTGTTCAGAAGCTACAGATGTCTCTTTGTGCCTCCTCTCTGTCTTCTGACTGCTTCACATTCCTCTGCGTTGTCGGAACAGATGTGCAGTGTGTTCCCCCTCCGTTCTGAACTCGTGTCTTACAATCAACATCACAGCCTCCCTACGCCGAGGAGCTGTTGTCAAAAGAAATACGGAACATTAATGCTGCAAAAGGCAGTTTAGCCCGGCTGATGGGAGTGGGATGAGCGCGTGCTGAGCAGTTATATGAGCAGTTATATGCAGATAAATAGAGCTGTCTCAGTGGCGCTGTATAATGAAGTCCCTCCCGACAGAGCCGCATCAGATAGCGGCTCTGATATCCGCTGGGAGTGAAAATCTGATTATCTCTTGAGACAGGATATCAAGGAAAGCATCTGGAGCAGAAAAGCTATTGAGACACAGACAGGCCTGATGGAGAGGAGAGAGAAAAGAACAGAGAGACATTATTGTTTCTTCTTATATGTCAAGTAGGAAGGGGGCGTCACAGAGAGCGGATATTTATTGTTGTTGAGGATAAAGCCTTGATGTTGTTTACCAGCATGGACGTGCTAAGGGACATGCTGCCATGAGCCAGCAGCTGTTACAGTGAGATGAGATCAGGTCACAGGGTCAGCCATGTACAGTAGATATTTGATATCCTTTGTTCTGGGTAAGGGTTATGGTTAGGGTTAGGTTTGATCATGTTTGTCACAGTTGTGAATCTGACTTGCAGAAGATCTCTCACCAACAGTCACCATGGTGACAGTTTGCATGCTGCCTCAAAACACTCTTTGTCTCGACTGAACGACAGTGACTAATCTGATCATTTCAATGCAGATAGCAGTGTGTCCCATAGCCTAACCAGTTCCCATGGTAAAAGTGAGAATTGTTGCAATTACAATTAGTGGTATATACGTATAGAGCTAGAAAGTAAGGATGAAACCATGTTTGAGTCTTGGTAGAACAGTCAGGCTTTTTAGCCATAAATGTATCACTATGAACTTTTCTTTTTCATATTGATAGCTATAAGTAGATTTGTTTATCTTTGTTTTGTAATGAACAGGAGAACTACAGCTCCTAGCTGAGGGGAGGGGGAAGACCACTGTGTGACTTGGATTAAGTCTAATGTACAAACTAACAAAACATAGTGGGCTGTACAGCCCCCATTTAGTGGCACAAACACAGGAGGGCTAAACTACAGGCCGAAGTTAAAGTGAAACTCTTATATTTATGGGATTATATTAATGCTATTGTATTATTGCTTTTGATGAGCTGTCTATTACAGGATGTATCACTACTGGTCTTTACCCAGGTCTAGAAGGGGGTTGCTTCTGTAACTGTCAAACATAAGGGTGTATTATTGAAGAGGAAAGGCAGGCACAGCTGGCCCAATATCTTTACACACTGCATTTGATTAAATACATTTCTATTGAAATTGTTTCCTTGACAACATGTGATATTGATGCATAAAGTGCAAAGGGGCCTCCAAGCAGGTACATCTGGTCCTGGTTCAACTCTGTGTTTCTGTTGCCTTCAGGCACCACGAAGCGCTCCTCTCTCCAGGGGGAGGAGAAGGCCTCCGGGACCCTCACCCATCAGAAGGGGTCTAACTTTAACACCCTGCCTGCCAGCATGGCCAAAGTGCACCTCCAGAATGTGGCCGACTACACCAGCCACACTCTGACACTGCGCAGGGACAAGGGGCCTGCCAAGGGGATCAGCACCGAGCTGCCGGGAGCCAAGTCCATCTACATCTGTGACGGAGAGCTCTTCAAGCAGCTGGACGGAGAGATGCCGCGAGGGACCGGGGAGGGCAGCAGCTCCGAGGGCCCGGGCAAAGGCCCCGGGTACGTGCTTCTGCCGGGAAACAACACCGGCACCCTGAAGCTGGCCAAGGGGAAAGAGGAGGCCAAGTATAACCTCGGCATGGAGCAGCTGCCTCAGACCCGGCTCATCCACCTGGCTAACCCCATCAACGGGGAGCCCGTGCCTGGCTTCGGGCTGAAGAGCCTGCCTGCCGACCAGATCAGTGTGTCGTGTGCTGACAGAGACTCACCTGCACACAACCTGCAGAATATGCCCAGAGACTCGCAGGGAGCCAACAGCCTGTGTGAGGGGGGGGAGTCTGGACACTGCGCTGTGATGTCCAAGAGCGAAACCGTGTCCACACTGTCCATGAGCTCACTGGAGGTAAGAGCACTCCACTGATCAGCATATCTTTATCAAAGTAATGCATTATCAGCCTCACATTTCATACTTTAATGAATGTTCTGCTAAACCATACATTCTCAAGAATCAAGCCTTTTTTTAAATGGTTTATATTCAAGATAACCACAGCGTTTAAATACTGGTTTATTTTAAGATAAATAACTTTTACATCATTTCCATAACATGTGTCTTCATTTCCACTCTCAGGGTCATTACAGTTCAACGGTTGATAAGCATCAACTGCTGTTCCTTTCCCCATCCATATATCAATGTGAATGATGCCACACATCATGCCAGCTTACTGTTTTATGTAGGTTTATTATTTAGCATGAACTGCTGCCATTCATCCAGTAAACGCCAGTCACAAGTTTGCCATTTATTTATATTGTATGTATATTTGCCATAGACTGTTTGAGCAACACAGCATTAGCACCATGCATCCTAGGGAAATGATTCATAACTCACTTAGCTAGGGAGCCTCACAATAACAAACTGGATTTGAATGATTATAAATAAATAATAGGATCATTACTTAAAACTCCACAGGGCAGCACTGTGCTACATTTCTTGTATGCTTAGATTTTCCCATCTCCGCAAAGAAATAAGGCAACACATGTACTTCCTTCAAAACAAGGAAGTATTGCAGTGTTAGGGCTATGCTCTGTAAAGAGGGTGCTTTCACTCCGCCTGTACTCAGACAGCAGCGTGAGGATGAGCCGGCAGTGATCGCCACTCAGCGGCCCGACATCTGTCTGATGGTGTCTTTTCACTTCCGGGCAAAACACACTTCCATAACGCCGAGTGAGGCGGCAGCTGCAGCAACCGGGCAGCCTGAAGGTCAGCCTGAAGGTCAGCTTTTCCTTCACCACTCCGTGATGGAGGACTTAAAGGTCGTTCGGTCACAATCTGTTAGTTGCAAACTTGTGCCAGCAGGGTCAGAATGACCAGCAGCAGACCTTGTTTCCTCCCTCATGACTCACTGCTCTCCCTGGGTCTCAGAAACACCCTCTCTTCACTGGCTGATGTGGAGATGCACTGTGAAACAGTTAAGAAACACTCGAGCGTTTGTCTCTTCACGAGGCACACAATATCAAGACACATCTTTAATCTCTCTGTCTCATCTCCCCCCAGAGACGAAAATCACGCTATGCAGAGCTTGACTTTGAGGTAATTTGAGTCTCTTTGATTCCTACAGAGCTTTTTAGATTTATCCCAAAAAGCTTTTCAGACCTCTAGATGCTTGCATACATTTATCAGATTTTGTCAAAGCTTGAGTGTGACTGTAGACTCAACACATTACATGTGAAGGGGGCAAAGTAGAATTGATGCTGTTGACCTTAACGTGCAATATCCCTGTGTAGAAGATTATGCACACCCGGAAACGCCACCAGGACATGTTTCAGGACCTGAACAGGAAGATTCACAGTGCAGACAAGGATAGAGAATCTCCACCTGTTGATGCCAAAGCTGCCAAAAGATGGAGTGTGTCCTCTGCCAGCAGCGACAAGACCAACATGAGTGTAAAGAGTTTCACTTTATTCTGTTCTGCCCCCCCCTCTTCCTATATCAAGTGTTGTCCTCCTTTTCCTCTTATCATTAGCTCGAGTCACCACACTTGACTGGAGTTTCCTGTTTCATTATTAGTGCAGCCATTTCAAAGATTGCATTTTTTACCTGCTAACAATGTCTGCGCCAGAAAAATGAGCTGTGGGGCATCAAGGGAACTAATTGTGGGTGAGCATAGAAACCACAACAGTCATTGTCACTCCAAATGTGAGTATTTCCAAATTGCACAATTTGTTAGAGCTTGTTTCAAAGCCTCACAAAAGACAGACTTATAATGATATAGATGAGCTGCCAGCGTGGGCTCTAGATAAGTACAGACTAACGTGTTCCTACCCAGCACAAGACATATTATTTTGGATTTGGTATATTCTCCACAAAAGGTATTTATTCAGAAATGTCCCTTCTCCTTTCTTTTAGTGCACACCATCTGCATCTATGCATGTCGTGTGTTTCTAGTATCCAGTGGGAATAGCCAAACAGACAGGACTGATTACACTACAGGATTATGTCAGTTCAAATGACCTCAATGTACCTTTGGTACGGGGAATAGCTGCACATATTTGAATACCTAATCATCTCAATGAGCATTACCACAGCCAGATGGAGGTGGAGCCAGCCAAGCTAATCATAATTAAAGTTACATCTCTTCTAAGTAAAGATCATCATGCCCATGCAAGTGTTCAGTTCAGTCAGATGAATAAACACAACTATACCTCCTTACATTTCCGTTCAGTTCATAATGTACTGCTGAGATTCAAGACATCAGTGAAGGGTTAGGGTTAAACAAAGTAGGTTAGGATTGAATTGGTTTAGTTACAAACAGCAGGCACAAAAGGAATCCATGTTGGCTCTGTAGCTGCATCCATTCCATGGCAGCATATTATTTCCATTTCCTTCTGCTGCCCCTGATCTCCATTCGTTTCACAGCTTTGGACTCAGGTCTTCTCTGGCATAGGTCCGAGTCCAACTTCACAGATCAACGGTGCCGCTAATAGTTTTCAGAACACAGATATATATGTTAAAGTCCTGCAGCATCACACAGTGTTAGCTTCCTTTCAGAGACACAAACATGTTGAGCTCTGCAGCAACAACATGTGTTGCCCCAGCCACAATCATTGTTGCATCCCGGTCCTAGTAAATCGAGCAAGCTACGTGTATATACTAACTTCAGATTGAACCAGCAACATCCATTGTTGGTAACAAAAGAATAGTTTAAAATGTATGAGAGTAATTGTAATGTGTATTTGCTTTCTTGCTGAGAGTTAAATGAGAACTCTATGTTTCTTATGGATGGAACTTAAGCTAGGAGGTGGTTAGCCTAGCTTAGCATAAAGACTGAAACAACAGGTAATGAGTCTATGCTGGCAGATGTGGTGACTCGTGGAAAAAAGTGATATTTTCCAGTGTTACCAGACACTTTTTTTAATTTCAAACAGAGCCAGCAAAGCTGTTTCTTCCTGTTTCCAGTATTTATGTAAAGCTAAGCTAAAAACAATAGCTCCAGCTCCATACATCACACAATGAGAGTGGTGCTGATCTTCTCATTTAACTCCAAGCAACTGATAAGCTTGTTCTTTTTTAACTGTCAAACTTTTCCTAAAATAAATGTAATACATTGTCACAAGGGCGTGAAGTTAAGTAGGTCCACCAAAAGAACTCACATTACAGCTTATTTGAGATTTTCTTTATCTCTGAGGAATAAATCCTTTGTCCTCCTCCCATTAGGACAAGCAGCAGACCCCCAGTAAAAGGGCGTGGGAGGGCGTCAGGAAGACCCACTCCCCCCCCTCCTGGGTGAGGAAGGACCTGGAGACGGTGGCCGCCTCCCCCCTGGAGCTTCAGGCTGTGGAGTGGGAGAAGACCAGCGCCACCATCCCCCTGGTGGGCCAGGAGATCATGGACCTTCAGACGGAGGTGTGACCACCGCGGCCTCACACCCACCACTTCCTGTTTTCCCAATGCGCTCAGACAAAACAAGCCGACACACCACACACACACTGCCCTGCTCAGTATTTCTAATCAAAGGCTGCTCGAGCCAACTGCGAGGATGTAAGGGGGAGGAGTGCGGGGAGGAGAGAGAAGCGTCGCGATATCAGAAAATAAATTCAACGACTAAAGAGAGGACAGGAAAATGACCTCTCTTTCTGTGTTGTCTCATTTGATGTTTGTTTTTGTCTGCTCATCTTGTAAATGGTCTCAGAAACCACAGACATGCAGACAGATTACCCAGGTAGCAGATTCAGTTACTATATGAGCATCATATGTTATAAACCACATAGCAAAGGCAACGTTTACCCCTGTATCAAATGCATTTTATAATCATGGTTATGTCTTTCTTTCCGTTTGAGAGTGTCGTTGCATCACTGTTCTGCTCTCTCTCATGATGAACGCTGTCAGGCTCCAGATGCCTCCGGACTGATTTTTTCAATCTCAAAAGGAACAAACAAGGCAGACTGCCAGATATTCAGCCATGTGGCCCTTAATGTCCCCCCCCCCCCCCCCCCCCCCGCGCCACACACACACACACACACACACACAACTCTCCCCAATCCTTATGGCTCCAACACTTTTCCCTCCTGATGGGACCAGTTCTGCCTTGCAGTGACAAGCGAAAGGAAAAGGAGGTAAAAAAATAAATAAAAATGGAAGACATTTCCCTGAGCAAAATGGAAGGTTGCCTTCTCATCGATGGACACCTTAGAGAGCAGTTCAGCGCTCTAATTGGTCCTCAACCTCACAGCGACAACATGGACGCCATCAGTGTGTCCAACAGACACAAGCTGTTTGACTCTCTCTCCGTGTACAAGCAGGCTTGGTACAGTCCATGCAACATATGACGGGGTTTCAAAGATGCGAAGGTACTCGTGTGTGTGTGTGTCTGTGTGTGTCAAGTAGTGGAAGATGAGTAAATGAGTAAATCTATAAATATATATGGTATGATTAAAGGCGAGGATGTATATGAGGCAGAGGTCATCAGAGGTTGCACACAGAAAGCACAAGGCTCACTTGGAGTCCTGATGTACAGCATTGTAATTATTACAACAGAGTTCTACAGAATGGATTTTAGCCTATAAATATCTTTCTTACTGTGCTTGGGGATAGTTGTTATCATTATTATAAATATGAACATGATTATTCTGATACTGATCCTCCCATCCCCTTCTCGCCCTGTCAGGGTACTGGACTATACGAGTGTTCTGTATCGCAATGTAACAGTGTGTGTTTTGATATTACCGCCAGTCACTCCCTCAGATCTGTATTTGTCGAAACCCTGACCTCCGACCTCTGACCCAATGATCTGCACCCCAACCTGCCCCCCCTCCTCCCCTCACTGCCCTTCTTAATTTACTGGGGTCGCCTCTTTGTTAATGTACAGTTTTCAGAGCACAAAATGAATGTGTCTTATTTCTAATAAAAGCATATCTATATAATAAAACAGCAGCCGTCCTCTCGTTTTCTCACATTTATTACAGATGATGCATCACGGTGCGCACAGCCTGATGGAAGTGTACTAGGTCTTACTGTATAACAGCGTCACAGGAGCATAAGAAGAGAAGAATCTTAAAGTCATTTCAGTTACACAGCAGGATGTACGTTTGCAATCAGAATGCTATACAGTCACATTTCAAACTTACAAAAGATGAACCCTAAAAACGAACCTATCCAACCCAGATTACTAAATGGTCCCAACAGTTTGATTCTATTAGTTTAAACATTGCTTGAATATGTAAGATACCATGAATAGAGACATTCGCTAGCAGACATAACATTACACTATAAAAGGAACTCTGAGAAGTGTAGGCTTTTTCCTAGCTGTATGTGCGAGAGAGATTAAGACGCATTAAATGACTACTTATTGTGAAAGATACTATATTTAGTAAGCTTCAGAGGGCCGTGGTGTCGGTCCGAGCGCTGACCTTGGACCATGATATCGATAAGATCACTATCTTCTTTAGGTATGTTATTTTGCAAGATGATAAAACACAACAATAAAATACAAATCACAATATATATTCATGTGCAAAATAATAAATAAGGCTCAAATGAAGACTTGTAAAAGAAAAAGATAGCTCATTAAGTAATGATTAAATGAAGATATAACATTAGAAAAATGTAGACATTGCAAAGGGGGACAACGTGCAAGAAGGTGAGAAACACAGTGAATGCAAAGTGTTGCCTTCACTGCACATGGCACTTATAAGGCTCCGAGAATGACTGACATCCCTAAACTAAAAAGCAATCTGGACAACAAAAAGGCCATAGACTTCTAATAAAGATTTAGGCAGCCATAACTTGTCAGACAAATACATGCTAAATAATATATCACTGACAAAAGACGTATGCTTTAGAAAAGCAAATGACCTCAGGCACATTACCTACAAGAACCAATACATTCTTATTTGCACCTGCTTTGATTGTCTTTGTAAAACAAAGAGTAGTCATTGTAAATGGAAGGTCTTCATGGGGATGTGTTTGTATGATGAAGGTGATAGATCACTCACCGGTAGTGACATTCAGTACCTTTAACTGCACCACATATATTAAATAATAAATCATGTGACAGCTTTAGATAAGTGGACAATAAATTGACACACTGAAATGATCTCTGCTGAGATGTGTTGCCTAATGACAACACATGGTCATTTGATGAATGTGTTGTTGTTCTTAAGAGTAAATGATGGTTGATTTAGAGTCAAATATATATTCTGTAATTACTATAATGTCTCAATAGAGCGGTGCAGGGATGACGTATTTCTGTAGGCCGACCTAGGAGTTACAAGGGGTCCAATGAAAAAAAAAAATATTTTCCATTGGTATTCTTATCAGAAATAGAAGCTTCAGACATTCATGAGTACTTAAGTATTTCTTAATTACTTTCCTAATTACTTTAGCTTGTCTTAAACACAGATTTTGTTTCAGGCAGCTTCCGAAAAAACACAATAAATGATTTATACTGGATGACTGAAGATGTTGTTTTAAGTGTTTATCTTTCACCCACCACCCATTCCTGTCTGAGTGTGAGAAGGCTGTTTGACCTTTGTTGCAGATTCACAGCACTTTGTATGGAACGCTGACGCCTGTCATGACGGCTGTGCGAACACACCCACATATTCTCTCTGCACTAATGAACTCCTGACTCACGGTGTAATAAGTGTTTGATCTTCGATGACTTCACTTGATTCTTCTTTCTTCAGAGGCTCATTTTCGTCCGCAGTGCCCTCAGTGGTGCGGTGATGTAGCATGAGGAAACAGTGGCCTGTAACATCATTAGTTTCCATCCAGACACATTAACCTCACGTCGTTAATCAGACCATCAGCACACATTAGCCTCCACTGTGCTGTCCTACACTGGCCATTAATGCACTCTGATAACGCTTCCTGACACTTGTCGCTGATCTCTTCATGTTTCTGTGGCTGGAGGAAGAGCAGGATGATGATGATAAAGACGCTGCTACCATCCAACATTTAAATTAGCTTTACAAAATGTGCATTAAGTAGTCTGCAACTTTTTCAACTTCTACAACAGTAACACTGTGACACTGAATGAACAGGGTTGATTCCGTGTCACTGTGGAGTGGACCCAAATGAAGGATTAGACAGACTAAACAGAAAGTACTTTTCATGTCAGGTAGGCTGAACTACATGGAGCACCCAAAACAAGGCTCTGACCGTGAAGCATGAGCAAGGGAAAAGCAGGACAGAAACAGAAACAAAGGAACGGATTAAGTGCATGTGTGCAGGAGGGGGGGGCTGATGGGCAACAGTGCCCTGTACGATGAAGCCAGTCCAACAGACCCTGGATATGTTTGAGTTATCTGGCTTAACTAACCCTAACAAACACGATCTCGCTAAACGGTCCTACGACACTGGTTATGTCTTATGTCTCATGTCTTTATTAGGATCCCCATTAGCACTAGCATGAGCATTGGCTATTCTTCCTGGGGTCCTCACACACACAACACATACATAGACATACATACAACAAAATTAAAACAAAACAAAACAGCTCATCATTTCATGCAAGTGCTGTATGAAGTGAAAACTAAAATGGTCATTCAATTATCGCCATCCTAAGGCCAAACAAAAGTAAATACAAATAAGTATACATAATAATATATGCATACATAGCCACAGGCACAGTTCAAATGTACTTTATAATACTTAAATAATTTTTTAGCAACCTTTTCAAATGTACTTGAGAATTTTCCTGAATGATGTGGACCGGTAAAGAGTTCCAGCTGACCATGGCTCTGTACATGACTGTTTTCTGTCCCATATTTGATTTAGATTTGGGTAATACAAACCTTCCTTCTATTGTGTGTCGTGCTTGATAGTTATGTTGTGCATATTGCGCTATAAACCTTTGTGATAATATATGTGGTGAGTGAGTCACTGTAATATTTCTAACAAAATATAATTAGACCTCTGTCTGACACGTAACCATTTCAGTGTCTCCAGCACTGCAGTGACTCTGGTTCTGTAGGAGCACTGCAGTGACTCTGGTTCTGTAGGAGCACTGCAGTGACTCTGGTTCTGTAGGAGCACTGCAGTGACTCTGGTTCTGTAGGAGCACTGCAGTGACTCTGGTTCTGTAGGAGCACTGCAGTGACTCTGGTTCTGTAGGAGCATCTCAGTGACTCTGGTTCTGTAGGAGCACTTCAGTGACTCTGGTTCTGTAGGAGCACTGCAGTGACTCTGGTTCTGTAGGAGCACTGCAGTGACTCTGGTTCTGTAGGAGCACTGCAGTGACTCTGGTTCTGTAGGAGCACTGCAGTGACTCTGGTTCTGTAGGAGCACTGCAGTGACTCTGGTTCTGTAGGAGCACTGCAGTGACTCTGGTTCTGTAGGAGCATCTCAGTGACTCTGGTTCTGTAGGAGCATCTCAGTGACTCTGGTTCTGTAGGAGCACTGCAGTGACTCTGGTTCTGTAGGAGCACTGCAGTGACTCTGGTTCTGTAGGAGCACTTCAGTGACTCTGGTTCTGTAGGAGCACTGCAGTGACTCTGGTTCTGTAGGAGCACTTCAGTGACTCTGGTTCTGTAGGAGCACTTCAGTGACTCTGGTTCTGTAGGAGCACTGCAGTGACTCTGGTTCTGTAGGAGCACTGCAGTGCACATCGTGCTGCCTTATTTTGTGCTACTTGTATTTTGTTTAAATCTTTTTCAGCAGCACTAGACCATATAACCAAACAATAATCAAGCTGCGACAGAACCAAAGCATCCAGAACTTGTCTACTGACATCTATTGGCAAATATTTTACAATTCTTTTTACAAGTGACACACCCCTTCCCATTTTACATACAACATTATCAATTTGTTTAGACCAAGATCATTTATGATCCAGGGTTATACCTAGCAATTTTGTCTCCTTGACCTGTTACATTTGAATATGGTTTAAATGTAGTTGCAATTTTGGTTCAACTTTTAACTGATGATTTGATCCTATTAATAAAGATTTAGTTTTTCCAGAATTAAGTACTAACTTATTATTTATGACCCACTCTGATATCAGTTGTCGATCTTTATTCATAACATTTGTCAACTCTCTTATAGTCGATAATAATATATTGCTGAGTCATCTGCATACATTACAATTTTGGCTTTTTCTAACACTAATGGTAGGTCATTTGTAAAAATAGAAAATAAAAGTGGTCCAAACAACTACCCTGAGGTACTCCACAAGTGACTGTCTTCATCTTTGACAGACTTCCATTAAAAAAGAAAGAAGAAAAAACAGTTATCAACTCAGTAAATCAACCCAGGGTTTCTGTCCGGCGTGAAAGGGGCGGGGTTAGCAACATTTGACCAATCACAAACATGGACAAGCGTACTGGCAGCGCCATACTTAATGAAGAGTAAACTATCATGTTAGACAAATATGAAGAAGTTCAACTTTAAACATCCATGACTTAATGAAAAAGAACACCGAGCACCATGATCAGGATGATAACACAGAATGAGAAAATCTTACAGAAATAAAATAAGGAAACAGATAAAACAAAGATCATTATTATCATTTGTATTAGAAGCAGGAGTAGTAGAAGTAATGCTAGTAGAAGTATTTAGTGGGTGTGGCGGGTCAGTGTCCTCCAGAGAGTGTTGCAAATTAAATGGTTTTTTTACATTTACTTTTTTATAAACCAAAAAACAGAGTATTTTTATCATGGTCAACATATTTTAAGTTGTTGTTTTCCAAATAATAATAATAAAAAAACACATTGAGATTTGCAACATGAATCATTCTGTTAAAGATGCAAAAGTTAGATTTTGAAGGGTGAAGGGTCAAACTGTCAGGGTATATATATTTGCAACAACAAAAACATTTTTGAAAGAAAGTAATAATTCCAGCAGAATTGTGTTACCTGATGTGAAATAAAATGTTAATTAACTTATCTGGCAAATTCAAAAAAGTTGTTATTAAAGGTCCCATGTCATGGCCATTTCTACTGATCATAATTCCATTGCTGAGGTCTACTAGAATAGATTTATATTGTGCAATGTTCCAAACTCACATTGGTTTCTCATACAGCATCTCTGTATAGCATGTGTATTCACTCTCTGTCCTTAACGGCTTGTTAGAGCTCCTGCCCCCCCCTCCCTGTGAGCCCATGCAGTGGCCGTCTGCGAGACAGCGAGACACAGCGAAACCCAGCCCGAAACCAGCCCGAGCACACAGACACCCGCAGCCTGGCTGGGAGTGTGTGTGTGTGCTCAGGCTGAGTTCCGCGGTGTCTCGCTGTCTCGCCGACCCCACACCAGTGAGACAGCTCACAGTGTCCGCTCCTCGCAGCAGCGAGCCTCGCAACGTCCCGCCGAGTGTGTGTGTGTGTGTGAGGAAGTCCGCAGATTGGTCCAAATGTAACGGCTCCGAGGACGTAACGTCACTATACCCAAATACGTCACTATACCCAAGAAGAAGAAAATGGAAAAAGAGAAATCTCCAACGAGGCGTTCTGGGGCAGCATAGACAGGTCTTTTCTGTGTTAGAGTTTTACTCGCTACTTTGAGGGTTTGTGACTCTGCAGACCGTTTACATACATACAAAGCTACATAACACACAAGGGGAGGGGTAATAACCGAAAAAGCATGACATGGGACCTTTAAAGTATCAGTTAAATGTTCAGCGACATTTTATTTGGTGGTCTGCCAAAATACCCTGCAGTACAACATCCACACGTAGTGACTGACAGCATTATTTACCTTGTTTGTGGGTGTGTAAAGGCAAACAAGGTTTTACGTTTAGTGCAGATTGTGGTCTGATTTAATACAGAACAGTATCCAGAGACTTAAATCACTACACTCATTATTAAACTTTTTACAGAAAACAAGATCTATACTCTATTTCCATCTGCTGTTCCTCACCTGTCCAGCAGGTCAGCATTTATGATGAGGAGTAGTCCACATTGTTGTCTTAACCTGGGAGATACCACTGGCTGCTGGAATATAATTAGCAGTATTTATTGTGCAGTACAAGGACTGGACTACCTCATCATATTGGAATCACCCTTTTATAATTAGTATCCATATGATGAATGATTGTAGCAACCATAACTGTTTTTATGATGGCATGTCAGTAATGAAAAAATTACTTTTTTCGACATTCCTGCCATTTGAACAAGAAAAACAGTTATGGTTGCTACAATCATTAGATGACAACTGCAGAAGATACACAAAACATGACATGGTCATATAAGCAAAGTTCAATTCATAAGTAACTGAGCAAATAAACAAAATTAATCATTACAATGAATAACTACAGGGTATTTTCCAAAGAACATTAAACAACACGCACAGCAGTGAGTCATATACTGACATCTGTTGGTGTTTATTTCCTGAAACTCCAAACAAAATGCTGCTTTCTATCCAAACTTTGTTCTCCATCAAACTGCAATTCGCCGACAGGCAGCTGTCGCATTGAAACCAGAAGACACCTCTGAGTCGATTTGGCTGTTTGATCCTCACAATAAAAAAAAGCACACTGCCTCACAATGTGCAACCTCACAAGTCAGAGAGTAAATAACTCACATAGACCAGTTAATTCTTCCTTTGCACAGGAGTCAAAATGCAGATTCACCATAAGCATTAAAGAGGCCCTATCATGCTGATGGGGTTTTCCCTTGCCTGAAGTGTGTAATATATGGTCGGCAAAGGCTGAGTCGAAAATAAATGATGAAAATATGTTTTAATATTTGTTGTCATTGTCGAATAACATATATTGTATTGAATATATACACACAATGGATAGATACAGTCTTTCAGTGTGGAGTTAGATGGTTATGGTATTTAGCAGACGCATTTATCCAAAGCAACATACAAAAAACATAAACCACTAAAATAACCATAATTAACACTAGAATATCAATACAAACTTCAATTGATAGAACAACAATAGTGGTGATAACAAAAATAATATATGACATTACACTAGAACTGGGGTCGTTTGGCAATAATAAAATCCATCACACACATCTCACAGATTAAAGCACATGACTAATACTTCGGGTTAAAAACAGTGATGCATAGCACTAGCTGAGACAGGGAATGGATTGATCTGATTAGATGATAATGCAACCCAGTCTCACGGCATTTCGTGTTATAGTCACGAAATGTAATCTATTGATTCGTGTTCACCAAGAGCAATGTATTTCTATTGGTAGTGTGTTTCGTGCCTGCACCACGTGTTTTTGTCCGGTCGGGTCTTGGAAGACTGGAAGCTGTGGGGTTCATAAAAACATTTTCTTACTCAATATCAAGCCATGATTATTGTTTTTATTTTAAATTGTATAATGTCAGACTTTTTTTGCCGAAAATAAATGGGGCTCAGAATACTGAAATATGTATTTCTTAAATCTTTTTTTCCTTCTAATTTGTTATTCTTTTCTAAATAACACACTGTTATTTACTCAACAATAAACACACAATTATCCTTGTTTTTATTTATTTGTTTAATTCTATAATCTCAGGCTTTTTTGCCGTCCGTCAGGAACTGAATTTCAAAATAAAGTAATTAATAATATTATGTATGAATTCATTTTGTCTATTAACTAGGGCGCCGGGTCATGTTATGACCGTCTTTTCTATGTTGCTGTGGGGTTTTTCCATCAGTTTGGGGTTTAAAATATCAAAACAGTCATAAGTAATAAGCCAATAAGTAATAAGCCTTATCAGCCTCAGCCATACCTATCAACAGAATTGCGTTGCCAGGCAACAGCTTGGGTTCATGTTCATTTATAAACTCTTCATCTGTCATGAACTAAACTGGAAACTTATACTGGAAAGTACAATTTATTGTGTTAACACTTTAAACTTGACAGTTTTTTAACCCGCACCACTGGGTTATTACATTTTTTTGTTGAATATGTTATATTTGATGAAAAAAATATTAAGAGTAGGCCTACATACAAAATAGGGGGAAAGTAGAAGGTCAATGATAGAAATATAGAATATAGAAAATCAAGAAGATACTGTAAGTGATCTCTACAATAAAACAGTTTAGTGCCGGATGTACAAAGATATTAATAGGAGGATGTGCAAAACAGACAAACTAATTAACCTTTATTTAAACATTAAAGAATACTCATTCAAATTCTATTTTGGATAGTCTGCCGTGGCTTCATTCCATTTCAAAGAGCTGTTTGACGCTCGGCGTAACCTTGGCGCACTGCCACTCCAACATCCAATCACAGAGCTTGAAGACTAATCATGGGGTTTGTCAAGCAAAGGGACTGTAGTCCCAAACGATAGCTGAGGATTATGGGTAGTGTAGTGTCTTCGGCCATCCTAAACTCCGAAAAACTATTTGTTTCTCCGAATCGAAGGGGAAAAACACAAAAGCATTGTACACAATTTAAACCAATCAATGTTGTGTAATTAACAAGGATAAACTGATGTTCTTTAGTGGATGAGTAGTGCAGATATCACTGTAAAATCATTTGACAGTGAGGGGAATACTTCCGGTTTTACTATGAAAACTTCGAGACCGAAAATACTGTTCTCACCCCAAGCTGTTGCCTGGCAACGCAATTCTGTTGATAGTTATGGCTGATAAGGCTTATTACTTATTGGCTTATTACTTATTAGTTATTACTGTTTTGATATTTTAAACCCCAAACCGATGGAAAAACCCCACAGCAACATAGAAAAGACGGTCATAACATGACCTGGCGCCTTAGTTAATATACAAAATAATTTCATACATAATATTATTAATGACTTTATTTTGAAATTCAGTTCCTGACGGACGGCAAAAAAGCCAGAGATTATAGAATTAAACAAATAAATAAAAACAAGGATAATTGTGTGTTATTGTTGAGTAAATAACAGTGTGTTATTTAGAAAAGAATAACACATTAAGGAAAAAAAGATTTTAAAAATACAGATTTCAGTATTCTGAGGCTCTGAGCCCCATTTATTTTCCTCACGGACGGCAAAAAAAGTCCGACATTATACAATTTTAAATAAAAACAATAATCGTGGCTTGATATCGAGTAAGAAAATGTTTTTATGAACCACACAGCTTCCGGTCTTCCAAGACCCGACCGGACAAAAAGACGTGGTGCAGGCACGAAACACACTACCAATAGAAATACATTGCTTCTAAAATCGTTAATTGAAACGAAAAAAAGGGGGAAATCGTGTTGGTGAACACGAATCAATAGATTACATAACACGAAATGCCGTGAGACTGGGTTGGATAATAATAGTTCCCTGTAGGCTATGGGCAAACCTTTTTCATTCGTGGTTGGTGGGATGAACTACCTGCTGTCCGTTCAGCGACAGCCTTTGTATTTTCAAGAAGCTTTTAAAAACTCACCTTTTAAAACATTTGTCTAATTAGTTCATATATTTGAGTCTTACTCGTAAATGTAATCATATAGTTATTATTTTGTCATCACCACTATTGCTATTAGTCCGTTTTGCTATAAAATTATATTTGTATTAATTACCATAAACATATCAGCCATTTCAACTAAAGTGAATCGGAAGAACGCATGAGAGTGACATGAGAATATTAGAATAAACTAGAGAATGCAATTCCTGAAGAAATTGCTAGTGGGAATGCTTTATGCTGAAAAGCTGACGCTAAACTGCTATGCTGAAATGTAATGTGCAAGAAGAAAGTGAATAATTTAGATCGAAATGATACATGAACACTGAGGGCTTGAATGTGTGATGAGAGAAGAAAAGAAAGTAAAAAGGCTTGGAAAAGCAGCAGAATATTTGAAATGCAAACTTTTGAACTAACTTGATGGCGAATGATCTGTCGCCATGCCAACGGCATTTGATGACATCCCATAATACGCTTAGATGCGTTGATGGCTGTGTTACCAAACCTGTGAAGTTTTGGGCCATTTGGAGCATTTTCACTGAAGTTATGAGAAAACCGTGTTTCATGGCGGGCATTGTGTTGCCATGGCAACGGCATGTCCCGTAGATGTCTTCACGGCTGAAGCACACATGTGAAGTTTGAGCACTTTTTGAACATTTTCATAGGAGTTATAGCGACATCATGTTTTATGGCGAGGGATATGGTGAGATCTCAGATTTGGCGTAGAGCTGTTGAGGCATGGACCGGTGATATACAAGTGAAGATTGGGGGACGATCGGACCGCGTCGATTGGACTTACAGCGACATCGTGTTTCATGGCGAGTGGTCTGTCGCCATGGCAACGGCATTTGAAGAAATCTTAAAACTGTCTCGTAGATGTCTTCACGGCTGGACTGTTAGCACACATGTGAAGTTTGAGCACTTTTTGAACATTTTCATAGGAGTTATAGCGACATCGTCTTTTATGGCGAGCTTCCATGGAAACGGCATATGGTGAGATCTCAGATTTGGCGTAGAGCTGTTGAGGCATGGACCGGTGATATACAAGTGAAGATTGGGGGACGATCGGACCGTGTCCATTGGACTTACAGCGACATCGTGCTTCATGGCGAGCATTGTGTTGCCATGGCAACGGCATTTGAAGAAATCTCAAAACTGTCTCGTAGATGTCTTCACAGCTGGACTGTTAGCACACATGTGAATTTTGAGCACTTTTTGAACAGAGAGAGAGTGAGAGAGAGAGAGAGAGAGAGAGAGAGAGAGAGAGAGAGAGAGAGAGAGAGAGAGAGAGAGAGAGAGAGAGAGAGAGAGAGAGTGTGTGTGTGAGTATGAAATGAACAGTTAGAACTGACTGCTGTCAGTTGGAGTGATGACATCATCGTGTTCCATAACACAGGTGTTTATAGTTGAGCTAACGAGCTATGAAAAGATCAAAGGCTTCATTGTTCTGAATGAGAGATGAACCTCTTACATGTGAACGTTTTGTGGAAGAACAATAACAGATATCTGTGAAATTTCAAAACGTGAAGCATGTCAAGGAAGTTGAGTATCTGAAGTGTAATTTTTGTGTACTTTCGGGTTAATAATGTGGCCTTTTTGGCAGTTTAACTAAAGGTGTGCGGCTGCTGTGAGGAAATATCAGCCTGAAATTACAATGGGCTTTAATGGAGACATGTTGAACGTTTTTGTCACTTCGTGCCCTCAAGAGGCATTTTGTTTAATTATTTTGCTTAATTATTTGTCATTTTTCAAGCTACGAGATGTTTTCCTACGTTTGTCATGAAAAATTATGTCTCAGGAATGTAGGGTTTGGGAATTATGGCAGTTTTTTTTAAAAATATGAAGGGAAATTTCAAGATTTCCTACCCTCTAGCTGTGACATCACGCACTCTAACTTAACGAGCTGCGCAATGTTAAAGTTCAAATGTTAAAAATGTGATGTATTATGGGATGTATCTCTGGAATTATGAAAGTTATGAATGATAAAAGTAATAGCAGTCGATTCCCGACCGAGCTGAACGTTTTGATGTTTGAACGGAGTTTCTGCGATGTTGAATGTGGGAGGAGAAGACGGATAAAATAATTGGACGGAATAATAAACTTTTCGTCCGTAGCATAACATATAGTTGGAATGCTGTATCAGCATTCCCACTAAATAAGCAGCATATAGTGAGTATATAAAATAAACTCTGTTTTAAAAGCTTTCTTGATAAATAGTCACTCCAATCCAAATCCATTTTTGTTAAGTGGAGAAAAGCTTTTATTTATTCACTATTGTTCAAAGAAAGAAGGCATCATGCATATCTCATATAGCACTTAAATTGAACAATTTAGCTAGGGTCCTAGGAATGCGGTCCTGAAACTGCAGCCTCCGGTATTGCAGGAACATGCTACTCACTCTGAGTGAAGCGGTGAGTGACACAAAGCTGAAGGAACAGAAGTTGCAAAGTCTGATTCAGAAACCGAGACAAGCAACTCCAGTCCCAGAACCAACAGACAGGATGACCCGCTCTTTAAGAATCAGTCCGTGTCACTGAGTCACACATGGATTTATTATGTTTTAGAAAAACTCGCGTTACGGTTATTTCCCGTTTCTGTTCGATTAAAAAATATGAGGTCTTGGCTTGCAGATTATAACGTATTTTTGCTATATTCAGACGATAAATACTTGTAAATACTCGTGTAAAGTTTGTAAAGGAAGGAGGAAAACTTCCGCGATCCAGGTCCCCTCTCAATCTGTTCCTCCTCAATGCTACTACCAATAGAAATACAGGTAGTGAGTGACAGGTGATACAGGTATAACACAGCAGGATCTGGGACAGGGGTTCATCTTTGGCTTTCACACTATTACAATATTATTGCTGAATTCAAATAAAAATATATCCTACTTAAATAGTGCTTGATTAAAAAAAAAACGTTATTATTCACTAAAAATGAATGACACAAAAATGTGATCTCTGTTTGATGAGATATGATGAGGCTAACTTAATTTCATAAATTCATGGGATTTATGTATCAGTAAGACAGAGAAATGTTAGTCTGAGCTCACATAGAGTATTTGTTTGTCGACGTGCATAATATATCGATGCACAACCATGTGTTTTTAAAGAAATGGTACAATAGGTGTAATTGTTGAATATTTGCTTGCGAATATTTGCCCTAGACTTCTGCTTTCAGGCGTAGTTATTTATGAAGTTAATACCAAAACCAATAATACTCCAATGTAGAGGCAACATTGTTATATAAAACCTTATTTTATATATTTATATGTATATTTATATAGTCTTAAAGTTACAACCGGCCCTTTGAGGGCAACCATAATGCTGATGTGGCCCGCGATGAAATTGAGTTTGACACCCCTGGGCTAAGGGGTGGGAATGTCTAAGCAGTTGACCAATCACAACAGAGCCAGCCAGCTAACCAATCAGAGCAGACTGGGCTCTGGGGCCTCATTTATAAAGCCTTGCGTAGGATTCACGTGGGAAGGTTGCTTACGTAGGACAAAGCAAATAAATACGCACAGACATTTTCCGATTCATAAAACACTGCGTAGGACTTGCGTGCGGCGTAGGACTTGCGTGCGGCGTAGGACTTGCGTGCGGCGTAGGACTTGCGTGCGGCGTAGGACTCAGCTGCCAAATCTACCAAATATATGGTGTTCTTAGTTTCCATACCTCCTGTGTTTTATGAGCGACTTATCAAGTCTCAGCGAATGGCATAAAACATTATTAAACATGATAGTATATAAAACCATGCTCGTATCTATACAACCTATAGAAATGCAAAACGGCCTCAGTTTAGACGTAATTCTGTCCTTCTGCATACCGCATCATTTATGAGAATACATTTCATAACATTAAGACAACATATTCAAGGTGGTTTTCAATAACACATCCGTATATATTTATTTCTCCAAGTTATGTTTTTGTGTGCACTGAGGAGTCTCAAACAGGCGTTTGTTTAATCATTTTAAGATTGGCTTCTATCAATTTTAGAATTAATTCTTCATATATGATACATGAGGTAACATTTTATTTTCACATATTTGTCTCCATTCTTCCTTCTGCCAACGGTGTCGCAGTTTCTCGTCTCTCCCGTTTTTGTGCGTACGCATGGGTCAGAGTTTGCGTGGAGGACCGCACATTTTCCCGTCAAGTTTGTTTTTTATAAATCCCAAACATTGCGTGGAAACTGGCATACGCCATCTTTTGAGCGTACGCACCGTTTATAAATGAGGCCCCTGGTTTCAGACAGAGGGTGAAAAGTGGTGCTGCAGCACAGGCAGTATGAGAAAAATAAAGAGCTTTTTCAACATTAAAGCATGGAGACATGTCCTCTATAACAAAAACAAGCATAATACTGTATGTCTTCATGGGTTTGATCTGGGCTGTTCCAAATATGAGACATTTTAATTCTACAGCACAAATTCATATTTTAAGAGATAGATTGAAAAGTCAGACCGCCCCCCTCTAACACACATACAATCATGTGGCCTTACTGACAAATGTTCCCATTAAGGGATGTGAGCCAGCTAATGGGAGCAGACACTCAGCAGAGGGATGAGGTGCAGAGGTAAATGTGTCAGCACATGTGTTTCATCTGCTCTGGTGTTTTGGCTGCAGAACAAGGCTTTAGCCTTCAGAGCTCAAATGTGTTGTGACACCTCTTCCTGCTCACAGCACTGTCCTCCTTTTAACACTTTGAAATGTTATACATAAGAAAGAACCCATAAAACAATATCATGTATCATACAATAGTGAAATGAACAGCAGCAAAGTAGAAGTTTAGACCAATTGAAATGATTCTGACTGGATAAAGATAATGTACATTCATTCAGTTAAGTAATAAGTAAAGCAGTTGTGGTGCAGAAGGAAGCTAGGACGCTAACCAGAATGTCAAATACAATTATGAAAGAGGAACTACATTGCCAAGAAGCTGACACTGCTGAAGGACTGAAGCTACTCCTGCTACATGTACTCTTTGTTGTGCAGGTTTCTGGTACCAGTTCTATCAATATCTCAACACTTGACCAACGTTTGCACAAAAACAAGCCATTGAAAAGCTGCTCATTGTATATTCCACACATACAGTATTGTACGGGCTAAATGACTTGAATATAGCTTTGTAGAAGAAACTCTCTATTGTTTTCCAACCCAGTTCAGATTTGACCACGCCTACCTCCGCATGATGAAAGCGCTACAGTCGCACACAAGGGCATCTTTTTTAAGTAGAATGAGGAAAAAAGCGCTTTTTTAAATATGACTGACAATCACATTAGGCAGAGCTGAGTAAATGTTATTGAATCTTTTGATATTAATTCACCATGGATTTAAGAATAATAAATCAGCAAACAAGTATGACAACAACATAAGTACATTACATGTACTTGGTAACTTTCCAACACTGACAGGGTTTATATAAAACATTCAGTTCAATACGTCTTGCAGCACTGGACTTGCACTGATTGCAATGCTAGTTGCTACAGTGGCTAACGAAGGTGCGTCTCGGTAGCTGCAGTCTGTCACCCCCTAGTGAAGTTGCCTCTACGCAGCATGAAGTAAGGGAGATGGACCGTGTGTAGAGGTAATTCGCTAATTCTTTGTGGTCTGATAAACACTGAACTGATCAAATTTGATCTGAAATTGTTTTATTTTCAAGCCAGAGTGAATAAGTAGTCGTACAGAGCTACGTTGATGCAAAAGTGGGCGTGGTTAAATCTTAACTGGGTTGGAAAAAACGATGGCTCCTGTACAGGTGGAGGGAAAACTGCAGCTGGATGCCAGTAGTTTCCCCCGAAGAACAGGTTCCTGACTTATCACAAGCAAAAATATTTTATATTTTTTTGGAGCTAAAAGTGACCTGTAATTTTACACTGGTATTTAAGATCTATAACCATTTTTAGGCCATTTAGCAGTCACTCTGATGGAGCCAGTAACACAGAGCCCGAGTTGTTATTCATTTGACGGATGCATTTCTGTCACTTTTAATTTGCCACATCTAAAAACAATTGTCCTGCAGCTGGATGGGGACAGGCAGGGAAAACAATGACTGGAGGCAGCATATTGCATGTTGAAGGAAAAATTAAATGAGCATAAGCCCCCTGGCTCCATGTCCTAGGTCATCTGTTAATTTTTCATGGGTGCCTCACTAATTCATGAGGACATCTGTTTTTGCATCTTCCATTTTACGAGTCCCATGTTCGGCAGTTAGGAGAGGCTCCAGCTGCACACTGATGAGACGTGACTTCTGATGGAATGTCGAGCAGAATACAACTTTACTCAAACACACCATATACACACACACGCACGCACACACACACACACACACACACACACACACACACACACACACACACACACACACACACACACACACACACACACACACACACACACACACACACACACACACACACACACACACACACACACACACACACACACACACACACACACACACACACACTGGCATATGCTGGCCTGTTAACATAAATTGCAAAACAAAAAATTTAAGTAGTGCTCCCTGAAGAAAGCAGCCTAATAAAATGCAAAACAAATGACACACTGATGACTTTTCTATTATTAAAGCCTTTCCAGCAGTGGGGCTGAAAGGTTAAGTTCTCAGGGTGGTGGTGAAGGAAAGGTCATGGGTCATAAAAACAGATCCCAAGCCTTCCCTCTGTCAGGTATCAGGTGATGGCTAATTAACTGATATTAATGCTAAATTATATATTAAGGTGGTTAACATGTTAAATATGAATGGGGACAGGCTCATGTTCAGGTGTATATCAGTATGTAGTGTCTCTACTTTAAAGAGTCCTCTCCTGCTGATGTTCAGGTGTATATCAGTATGTAGTGTCTTTACCGTGACGTGTCTCCATGCTTTAATGTTCAAAAAGCTCTTTTTCTTTCTCATACTGCCTGTGCTGCAGCACATCTTTTCACCCTCTGTCTGAAACCAGAGCCCAGTCTGCTCTGATTGGTTAGCTGGCTGGCTCTGTTGTGATTGGTCAACCGCTAAGGGATGTCCCGCCCCTTAGCTGGCAGCCCATGTGGCTTGGTCCCAAAAATAGACAAAGATAGGAGCACAAGTGTTACATTAGGCTCGTTTGAAATGAGCGAGACCGACGCAGACCTGCGCAATTGCGATCGCCGTCTTGCTAGTGCATTGCATGATGGTTAGTAATTTTGTCCGACTTGCTCTGGAGGCTCGACTGCATGAGACGTTGAAATCTCGCGGGACAAAGACGCCGGCAGCCTTGAGAGCGAGGCGGAGCAGTTTCTCTCCACGAGCTGAAGAAGCGAAATGCTTGATGGGAAACGACTCGCTTGTATATCGAGCTGAGCGCTCATTGGTGGTTTTTACCCCGTGCTGGTGATGAAACTCTCCAATTGGCTCCGCAAAGAGTTTGTTGTTGTTTTGTGTTAGTTTCACGATGTCTGTGGGAGGGAACACAGGAATTCTTGCCTTTGCTGACTATTTACATGCACAGAAACCTATAGAACACACTACAGGAGATGGAAAACCCAAACAAAGCATAATGGGGCCTCTTTAACATCAAGGTAAACATTAGATAAACTCTAATAATGTTACAATATAATGGGCCAGAAAAATATTTACCACATGGCGAAGGGCAGCCCCAAAGTTGACCCGGTGACCTTGCTGACACAGTGATGGAAGATAAACGGGACACATTAAGAATAAGCTTTGAAGCTTTATTGCATCTAGAATGATACACTTTGACTGTTTAACCTTTTGAACTATAATAACCATTGATTGTTGCCACGGATGCTAACGTTAGCATTACTCATTCCCTGTTATATGCCCTGAGTCTGACCTCTGCTCTGTGAATACACACTCACACACACAGCACTAGCATCAGGATCTCTGATTGTCTGGATATTACAATGTTAAACAGGCCTAAACTCATTATAATGATTGATCATGAAAGTGTTCTCAAAGCTGGTAAAGGTGCAGCTAGTTGTAATGACTTTGTATACTGCAGGGTAGCTTGTGAATTTACTCCAGGTGGAACTAAAGTCTGATTTAACACTTGATTATATTTCACATCATTCATCCACATCTGTAAAGTAACTAAAGGTATTAAATACATGTAGTGGAGTAAAAGTACACCATGTACCTCTGAACTGTAGTGGAGTAGAAGTATAAGAAGCAAAACATTGAAATACTCAAGTAAAGTACAAGTACCTCAAAATTGTACTTAAGTATAGTACTTGAGTAAATGTACTTAGTTACTTTACACCACTGCCTTGCTGTTAACAGCATGAGGTTTTCTCTGCAACGCTTCCAATGACAGAACAACTCGAACTGGAGCAGACTGGTGTCATTGTTTCCCTTTTATTTCTTCAACACTAGTCGTTTTAATCCCCAAACACAATAATAACATAGTGTGGGAGGAAACTACATATTATTGGTAATAAGGCAGAGCAGTTTTGCTGCAGAGGGAGTGTATATTCATGTTTGTTGTGGTTCTCCTTATTGTTTACCAGTGTTAATAAGGGGGAGACTTAATAATGCGATGTAGAGACACTGGCTGTGTTCACTCCACATGAGAAGACTAATTACTGTAAATCTAATCTGCAGGAGAGGCCTATATCTAATTACATGGAAATAAAGGCTCAGTGTGTCTCTGCTGTGCTGTTAGTGGGATTGTGCATGAACGGACATATTCGCTCTGATCTTTCGCTCTGTTTCCTTCTCTATATCTCTCTGTGTGCATTCCTCCCCAGGCACAATCCTATTCAGGACCTACATGTGTGTTCATCAAACAAAATCAATAAGATACAGCTGAAAATAGCAGCTTCTGTCTTTGCCGATAGGATCCCGCTGACAATCCTCTAGATTCAGGCAAAGGAAATAATGAAAAGGGAAAAAATATATATATTTGTTGTAGAAGAAGAAGGTTGGAAGAGAATGTAGCCCTGGGTCAAACTGCGATAAAGACATCGGCCCGTGAGGCGTTATTAAAGCGCATCAGCATCTGTGTGTATCTGAAACTTGATCCGGTCATACACATGAAAAGCATTTTCTGCCAGTGATCTCATGGAAACTGTGTGTGTACAGTTAAATAATCTTGGCATGACACCAGTGTTAGTGTTGGGGGGGATCTCAGGTCAAACTGTACTGTGGAACTGTGTGGAAGTTGGATGTTTGCAGTTTGTAATCCAATGAATCAAAGTTGTTGTCATTGTTTTTTAAAACAAAGCCTAGTAGATTGCAAAGAGTAAAGCAAAGGACCCTTTCCATAAACGATAAAAATGTCCCCTGCACTGAGATGTATAGCAGTGCTCTGGGTCTGCATGGGTAGGCTCTCTATGTACTCCATACGTCTTAGCTGATCTGCATCTTACCAAAATACACTTCCCGGCTATGTTCAACTCCAGAGAAATATTTGGTCAGGCCAGGCTGCTTGTGTTTTGTCCTGAAAGTTTAAGATGCTGGTGAATATTTTTCGCAATACAAATAGCATGAAGCAAATTGAAAGCAAGTTGAAAAAAGGTTCAGAAAGGTTCCCTTCCTTAGTAAACCTCTGGTCACACCAGAAAATGGCACAGCAGCTTGTTGAGCCATTACCAAGAAGTAATTAAGAGATAACAATCTTTTATGCTTTGTGTGAATGGTGTCCACCGTCTCCTCTGCTCATCAATCTGTGTGAAAGTGACAATGTACCTCTAAGTTTGCACACGCTTTCTACATCAAATTGCTCTCCAGGCAATATGCAACTCTTCTACGGCAGTATCTGCCAGGCTGTGCATAATGCAGCCTCCTTAGGATTCTGTTCAGCCAGAAGCCACACTACTGTTAGTAGTATTTTGAAGTTGTCTGGAATCTCACATTGGCCACATTTATTTCTAAAATAAATAGAATATATAAATATATATAATATAGCATTATGTCATTTCAATCTACAATTTCTATAGCCAGATAATACATATATTTTCAAAAATATAATAATAGGTGATATGTTTGTTTTATCTTCTTTTTTATACAGATGGACATAAAATATTAAATCATAAGGTCATTTGCTGATTTTAGAAATGCTTTCAAAATGGCATTGATTTTCTTAAACAACTTACTTCTTTTATTTGTGCAACCAGTTAACTCCACTTACACTATTAACAACTTTAATCTAGAATGAGGTAAAAGTCGTTTTTTTATGGAATATAAATGTGCCATGGTTTGATTTTAACAACCACAACTTAACTTATATTGTTTGGTGATATTAGGAAACATAAAGGCCTTTCTTTCTTCCATGAATAACATGATGTAACTCGAAGGGCTGAAACATTTATCAGAAAACAGCTGTGGTGTCTCAATATATTACCACCACAGCCTAAAGAACTGTGTTAAACATTAAACCCATCAGATTTGTGTATTTCTTTTTTATTGTATTCCTCAACAATCAAGTGTTTATGGCATTAGCCGCCAACAGCCGCCCAACCTGCCACTGATCCGACAAACAGACGCTGATGTACAGCCTGTCACTCCAACAATCTGACGGAGAAATGTTCCCAGCAGGCGCTGGACGCAAAGCTTTCCACATTGATCTGTGTCTGCCCACAGCCAATGATTAATGTTCCTGTCAGGAATCAACTGACACACACACACACACACACACACACACACACACACACACACACACACACACACACACACACACACACACACACACACACACACACACACACACACACACACACACACACACACACACACACACACACACACACACACACACACACACACACACACACACACACAGAGAGTACTGTGTTTTCTAAATGTTAAAATACCTATTTCCCCCCTGGGACAAAAACAGAACTTTGCTTTCAATAACAACAAAGAAAATGGTATGCTAATAGCAGAACAGAATGTGCTTTCATGCACACCTGAATCAATTTTTTTTAATTTAGGACTGCTCGTCTCAAAGTATGGCCCTAGAGTCTCACTATGCTGCAGCTGAAAGCAGGAGTTGTACAGGCCCGCTCCACAGCCGGCTATCATGGATAACTTCTAATGGTTATTATTGCTTGCATAATTGGAAAACTCATTAAAAATAAATCAACAATAATGCTTAGCTTTACAGTCATAATAGCTCAGCCATCAGTTGCCTGTTCATTCGAAACGCGATGGCTGCAGAAAATAGAAGAGTCTACCCAAATTAAAGAAAACGTGTCACCATCAAGAAAAATGAGCGTTCCTGTTTAGTGGGGCATGTTCAGGAAATCACAACAAACTGGCTGGATTCAGACCACACTATACAATCAGTTCTGAGCAACACTCACAAGCCACAATAGTTTGTTCTAACTCTCCATGAATAAGGTTTGCAATTGATTTGATCAATTAATTTGAACTCATATAAGCTCCATTTTGGGACCTCACTTTTTAAGAGGCAAAAACATGGCCGTTAAAGTGGCCCATACGTAAAGCAGTAGGGAGCCCCTGTTGCTAATTACCTGTCCCATATCGACCATGTTGCTGTCCACCCTGATGTGTGTCTTCACTGGGGTTTAAAGAAGAGTTCAGAATACGCTGTGCCAGAAAAGCTTTCATAGTAATAATGCTGATTAGAAATCACAGAAATGATATGAGTCACTGGGCTTCTGTGCAGGCTGAGCGAAGATGACTCTTGTTCCTCATAATGAGATCCAAACGACCCTCGGCTATTCCCGGCGCTGTGTGCTCTTCTCAGGCTGAGGCCTTACTCTGATGAATACAGCTGCTCCCATACTGTCCAGCTTTCATAGTTCATCATGTTTAGTAGAATACATGCTTTTACCACTTCCTATTAGTGCTTAATATGACTTATTGCTTACTTGAGGAATACTTCAACTATGAAATGCACTATATATATGCCTCCTATATATATCTCCTTTTCAAGATTATGAGGAGAAAAGGTAGAGTTACGATGTGTTTAGCCTAGCGTAGCTTAACAAGTGAAAGTAGGGATAGCAAGCTAGCATGACTCTTTCCGAAGTGAAAAAAAGCAATAAAATACAATAAACATCTCAAAAGCTGTGGATTGTTTACGACTAAATATATAAATATACTGTGAAATGTTCCAAGTTACACTAAGTGTAAGAATGCAATGTAAAGCTATATGACCACACAACCCAGTCTCACGGCATTTCGTGTAATAGTCACGAAATACATTTAATCTATTGATTCGTGTTCACCAACACCATTTTCCCATTTTTTTCAAAGCAATGTATTTCTATTGGTAGTATGGTTCGTGCCTGCACCACGTCTTTTTGTCCGGTCGGGTCTTGGAAGACCAGAAGCTGTGTGGTTCATAAAAACATTTTCTTACTCAATATCAAGCCACGATTATTGTTTTTATTTTAAATTGTATAATGTCTGACTTTTTTTGCCGTCCGCGAGGAAAAGAAATGGGGCTCAGAGCCTCAGAATACTGAAATCTGTATTTTTTGTAATCTTTTTTTCCTTCTAATTTGTTATTATTTGGTGCAGGCACGAAACATACTACCAATAGAAATACATTGCTTCTAAAATCGTTCTGTGTCAGAATACTGAAATCTGTATTTTTTAAAAATCTTTTTTTCCTTCTAATTTGTTATTATTTACATTGCTTTTAAAATCGTTCTGTGTGACACGAAAAAAAATCAGAAATCGTGTTGGTGAACACGAATCAATAGATTAATTTCGTGACTATAACACGAAATGCTGTGAGACTGGGTTGGACCACAGCACGAGAGACCTGCAGCTGTTGACAGCATTTTACACTGGAAATCAAACATAGCTTTAATAGTGTCTCACTAATAATAATATTTAAAAAATCCTAAATGCATCTGTGAATTATAACAGGCAAAGTGGCCTTGATGTAACTTTACACACACAGTCAAGCGTCTGTTGCAGCTGTTGGTCCGAGCGTGTTAGCAACAAGGTGCTAACGCTAATCTGAGCTGAGCTTGTGTTGCAGCACAAGGTTCCGAAAAAAGCCACACCTCCAAGTTAATACAATGGTCATGACACTGACTTCAAATGTGTCTTTACAATCTTTGTAGTTTTTAATTGTTTGTTTGTTTGTAGCCTTTATTTAACCAGGTTAAAAAATCCCATTGAGATCAACGATCTCTTTTTCAAGGGAGACCTGCAATTAATACTCAATCATTGTACAAGAGTTTGGCCCCACAATCGAAGCTAGCCGCTAGCCACTGTCCATTAGCCATCAGTTACGTAGCAAAACAACATGAAAATGGCACAACCCACAGCAATCAAGTTATGAGTTTGGTAACAAACAACAGGTATCAACCCATCCTTTCTGATGGACCTTGTTAAACTAAATGTTTTCCTGTTGTTTAGGAGACACTCAGAGAAAAATAAATCCTTAGGACCTCACATCGGGTGATGAAAATACAGAAAGACATAACACAGTGTGCTTTGTCTGTGCCGTGTCATCTGATGAGTGATAGCTAGTTAATCGCAATGCCCGACTGTGAGGTATATTTAGCAGACATTAGTTAGGTGTGAGTTGTAACATAGCGTTCAGGTGGTTCACTAAAACCCCAAAGGACATCATGTCTAGCTGCAGATCTGGCTATCTTTTTCGAACATACACTTTTTGGCAGATAGAGCAGGAGTTAACGAGAGAGGATGGTCTTTTCTAACGGTAACATAAGATGTGACCTTTAATAAGGCATCTAGGTCCATTTCATTGTTATTTTTGCAGAATCAAATATCAGTTGTAGCCCTTTTAAGACACACACATAGGAAATAAATATACATATTTATACTATGATAAAAAACAAATGAATTGAAATAAAAATAAATGTATTTAGGAAATATATATATATATATATACAGTGTGTCCATATGGAAAGTCTCCTCTTGACTCTGCCTTTATTGCTCCTACAGATGCTCAGTGTAATATGGAACATTGCTTTTAAGATGCTTTTCATCTCCCTGTTTCTACTCATCCATCTCATCTTTAAAAAAATACAATTTCCTGTCTTCAGGCCAGCCTGTTTTTTGATGGAAAAGATCACACATGCTGCACATCTTTTTTTTCACTTTCATTGTCATTACACAGTACAGGTACTATGTAACGAAACAGTTTCTCTGCATTTGACCCATCCTAGTGTTAGGAGCAGTGGGCTGCCATTATGAACGGCGCCCGGGGAGCAGTGTAGGGAACGGTGCCTTGCTCAGGGACACCTCGGTAGCACTTGGTCTTGCCGGGACTTGAACTGGTGACCTTCCAGTTGCCAAGCCAAGTCCCTATCTACTTTGCCACCACCGCCCTTATGAGCCACCACTGGTTATGAACATATTAATGCATTTGCATTGCAATGTGTTTGCAAAAGCTTACTTGGGCAGCACAGTGAGTTTACCTACTTTAATTTAACATTCCTGTAATATTTTACATTTTCATTTGTTTCTACAATTACTTATGTCTGTCATCAGTTTCATTTAATCTATCATGGTAACCTCAACCTTCTGAACAGTGAGTTTATGATAAAAAAAAACATGTACTTTCAGACTGTAGTCCTGTCATAGTTTCTGAGTGAGAACAGATGTGTCTTTTCAAGTGAAAGGGTTTAACTAGTGATGTGACAAAAAAAAACAATGAGGCAGCGTAGAGTTAAGACATCATTTGTTCTTCTTACCTGCATACTTGCATATTTTGTCCCAGTTAAAGAGGTACATAGGCTATTTTTGTAAGTGGGGTTTTATTCTCCAATGTTCCATAATAAATTCCATCCACACAAGCAGAGTCCTCCGTCCAGATGAAAACGAAGAAACCTGCAATTGAATAACTGTCAAGACCATCAGCAAGGTCAGACAACATATTATATACACACGCACAATCGCACAAACACACACACCGTTTTTGTCGTGTGGTTGTAGGATACAACTTTATCCCCTCACAAAATATCTTCCCTTTCTACATGGCAACACTAAAAACTCAGTTTTTAAAATATCTTCACACTGGCTGGTATTTAACAAATCTCTTTTTGAGTGACCTAAAACTCCAGCCTACAGCATAAATGTTATGTCTTTCAAAAGCTCTTTCTGGATATGAAAGGGCAGAGGACTTGAGACAGAGTCCAAAAGTTGAAACTGAAGATGTTGCAGTAGATATGTGGGTGGTATGTGAAAATGGACAACAACATATGTCACCCTTAAAGTAAACAGATATGGTTCTAAACTGTATTGAAGTAAACATGTATTATTTTGAATTGTATTTTAGTGAACATGTATTGTTTGAACTGTTTTAAGTAATCCTATATATATATATTGTCTTTCTCACTTACAACTCACTGACCCAGAGATCCTGTTTCACACACATACACCTCCTCCCACCAGCACACACACATATTCTTTTTAAGGTCCTTTCTGGGCATCAATATATCTGTGTACAATGTTTGTTTGTCTGGGAAAGAATAGTTTGTGTGAAATATTCCTTGGGAAAGTAAAGGAGTGAATACAGGTGCAGAGATAAGATTGACTCTGTCCTTGTGTACTTCCGAATCTCACGCTCTGCTCAGAAGAAAACATACTTTTTCTCAGAACTCTGATTCGCTGTATTGGACCCGACCAGAAGTGAATCCAACCAGTAAAAACACTTGGGGGAGTGAGCAGCTCACACAGCTCCTCCCCACGGACTCTCTGATTCGCTTCGGAGTAAAATGGGAAGGAAGAGTCGACACATCTCCGCCCCAAAAATATGAATATGAATACTGTTGTTTTTGCATGTAAAATGCTTCCTGTTTCTGACTGGCTGGTCCCGATACCTGTATCGCACAGCAGTAGAAACCTGAAGTCCGGAGTACTCTGTAAACTTGTATACGTGTTTTGTTTCTTACCAGTAAAATCAGATTATTGTTATAACCTTTACTCCGGTGTCATTGAATTCCTTCTTTATTAAATATAACCAGGCTCATCTAACGAACGGCGCGTAGCGGAGGTGGGCTTTAAGCCACCATCCACAGTGTTTGCTACAACACCCTGTATATTCCACAATATCACCATGGACAGCCCACAATAGGCGCTTTCACACCAAGTGCTTTTCCCAGGAATTTAAAAAAAACACACACGACTCAACCCAGCGAAAAACCGGTCTCGCGCGTAGACTTTCATTCAGAATTTCCTAGCAAAATAAAAATATGATATTAAACTAATCTTTCAACATAGTTTAACCCTCCTGTTATCCTCAGATTGACTTTACACCCTTTATCCACTGGGGTCAATTTGACACACACATCTGTGTGCAGGGAGCAGGCAGCTCAGCTGATTTCTCCTCCCTGGCTGCAGGCTGATAACAGACAGTTGGGATCGTGGCGAAATTCTTTCCGCAGACCCATTCTCACAGCGTTTATCAACCTTTTTCTTACTCAATATCAAGCCACACTTATTGTTTTTACTTCGGCTGTGACTTTGTGTGTGCTCAGGATGAGTTTGGCTGTGTATCGCTATGTATCCTAAACAAGGAAACAACACCTCCACAGAGCTCAGCGCGATTCACAACGTCCCGACCAATCAGAGCACACTGTGCTCACAGGGAGGGTGGGGGCTGGAGCTTTTGGAGCTACAACGAGCCGTTAAAGGCAGAGAGTGAAATTCAGTGAATACACGTAGTTTACAGTGATTCTGTATGAGAAACCAATGTGAGTTTGGAAAAATGCACAGTATAAATCTATTCTAGTAGACCTCAACAATGGAATTATGATCAGTGGAAATGGCCATGACACCTCTCCTTTAAAGTAAGATCTTTTTGATGTTGTTAATGGAACAATAACTAAAGCAGAGGGTCGTTTTTTTTTTTACAATGATACATTTGCATGTAATAGTCACCACAATATCATCCTACACAATCAACACAAATATGTGTAAAATGTTGACATTTGTATATGTTTTATACTACTAAAACAGCCTGGGGTCAAATTGACCCCAAGGAACACCGATGCGTACAAAGTGCGTTCAGGACATTTAAAAAAGATCTTCATGTTTACCCATTAGTCCCATGACGCCGGGTCTGTATAGGACCTACATCTTCTACCTCTTCTCTCGATTCTGGTCCCTGGTTCCAGCAGACGGCCCCAAACTTCCCTTTCCCTTGCCACATCAACCAGCTCTGACCAGCGTGGAGATAGAATCCCTCCACCTGGTCCTGGTCTGCCCCTCATTCTCCTCCCAGCTGGACTGCCTGGACCACCTCAACAGGCTCCTTTTTACACAAAGGAGCAGCGGCTCTACTCCTAGTTCCTCCTGGATGACCTTAACCCTAAGGGAGATGCCACCCTCTCTTCGGAGAACACCCATTTTCAGCTGCTTAATTATTATCTCATTTTATATTGGTGATTTAAAAGCTAAATCATTGCTATCTTTTTATTTATGTAAAGATTTGTTAAGAGAGACTATGTCAACTTTAAATGGGTCATTGTTTATTTAAAGGGCCCATGTCATGCTTTTCCGGTTATTACCCGTCCCCTTGTGAGTTATGAAGGTTTTTATGCATGTAAACGGTCTGCAGAGTTAAAGACCCTCAAAGTACACCCTGTAGCGAGTAAAACTCTAACACAGAAAATACCTGTCTATGCTGCCCCAAAACGCCTCGTTGGAGATTTCTCATTTTCCATTGTTTGCTTCCTGGGTTCTGTGACGTGTGAACACCCAAATCAACAACAAATGACCGGATTGGCCCAAATGGACCAATCCGCGGAGCAACTCACACATCAGGATCCCTTGGCTAACTAACAGGGAGTCCCATTGACTTGCATAGAGCTCCCTGAATGCTGGTAATAGACGAGTTGGGATGGCGGAGAAATGCTCTCCGCAGACCCATTCTCACAGCGTTATAAACCTTTTTCTTACTCAATATCAAGCCACACTTATTGTTTTTACTTCGGCTGTGAGTGTTTGTGTTTGCTCAGGATGACTTTCGCTTGTTCTCGCGGTATCGCCGACCCGGAAACCTGTCTGCTCCTCGCAGCAGCAAAGTCCCGACCAATCAGAGCACACTGGGCTCACAGGGAGGGGGGGGGCAGGAGCTCCAACAAGCCGTTTAGGACAGAGAGTGAATACCGGTGAATACACATACTTTACAGAGATGCTGTATGAGTAACCAATGTGAGTTGGAGCTCCGGCCCCCCCCTCCCTGTGAGCCCAGTGTGCTCTGATTGGTCGGGACGTTGCGAGGCTCGCTGCTCAATGATCTGGCTTACTGGTGTGGTTTCCGGGTCGGCGATTCGGCGATTCGGCGATACAGCAGGACAGCGCGAAACTCATCCTGAGCACACAAAAACACTCACAGCTGAAGTAAAAACAATAAGTGTGGCTTGATATTGAGTAAGAAAAAGGTTTATAAACGCTGTGAGAATGGGTCTGCGGAGAGCATTTCTCCGCCATCCCAACTCGTCTATTACCAACCAGGGAGCTCTATGCAAGTCAATGGGACTCCCTGTTAGTTGAAAATGTACGCTAAACGTCCTGGTGTGTGAGGAGCTCCGTGGATTGGTCCATTTTGGTTCCCAGAAGAAACAAATGGAAAAAGAGAAATCTCCAACGAGGCGTTCTGGGGCAGCATAGACAGGTCTTTTCTGTGTTAGAGTTTTACTCGCTACAGGGTGTACTTTGAGGGTTTTGACTCTGCACACCGTTTACATGCATAAAAACCTTCATAACACACAAGGGGACGGGTAATAACCGGAAAAGCATGACATGGGCCCTTTAAATCTAAAACAAAGAAAGGGAAAAACAGCATAAATTAAAGTATCTCTGCGGGTCCTGGATGATGGTTTTTCCCCACAACGTATAATCTTCCAGTGCTGATAAATTAGGCACCTCCCCTTTTATTAATTGCTTATATTTACCATAGACAAGACATATGACAGCTACCGCATTCTGGTACTGGGTAATATGGTGTAAACCGATGTGTAATACATTAAAGTCACACACATTAGATATTTAATGTCTCTTAACTCCTGCAGCGCTTCATAAATCTTAATTGCAGTCAACCGGCTATAGAGGTTACACATGGTAGCTGGTTGGCCCATCATTACTCTTAATGCACACACTGAGGATGTGTGTGTGTGTGTGTGTGTGTGTGTGTGTGTGTGTGTGTTTATTTTATTATTTTACTGCAGCATTACAGTAAATGCTGGCCCAGTGTTATCATGTGAAACGTGTTATATTTCATCCTTACTGACCGCCAGAGGCGGTGCTTTAGCACTGGATATCTTCTGTCTCGCGCATGCGTAGGTCGAATATTTATATCAACAAAGTCACGTGTGACCTCGTATGACCCCGGAAGGCATAAGTTCCGGTGTTGTCAACGAGTTCAGTTATTTTTCATCTTCTCGCTGCACAGGTTACTACTTTTTGAGTAGAAGCCAAGCTAGCTTATTGAAAATTCGATTCTAGCTCATCGCTACCTGTAGCCTTGTGATCGTCTCGATCGGAGCTGCGGGCTAGAAACGCTCGCCCTCCAAAGGCTGCGACGAGCTGTTGCCTCCCAAGGGAGGGGACCGCGGTGTTCACCGCTCGGACCCCAGGAGCCGGACTGGTTAAGAGCGGACGCTCCTGCACGTCAGTCGGTGAGATCGCTACCATTTTGTGCTATATATTCTCAAGCTAATGAGATAATTGTGTCCAAGTTAGCCGAGTGTTTTCGCTCAAGCTAATTTGTTACTGCACTAGTGAAGAGAGCGTCTCAGGGTTGAAGATTCGGCCATACTTAGACGACTGGTTAATCTGTGCACCATCCCGGTTACAGTCGATCCAGGACACGGCTCTCCTTCTCTCTCATGTCGCCCGGCTAGGCCTCAGGGTGAACATGGAGAAGAGTTGTCTGAACCCCTCTCAGTGTATGGAGCTAATTTCCTGCCATAACTCCACAAACAAACTAAACAGGTTTTACAAATGCCTTATGATTCACTAACAAACACAATGTGGTTTGCAAATACAAAACACCATCTACAAACTAATGAATTTAGTTTTGCAAAGAAAAGACGTATCTATCAAACAAACACATAACATTTCAGCTTAGGTTTTACAAGTACACAACTTTTTTTTACAAGTGCACAAATTTGTTTTACAACTACAACACTTTGTTTTACAACTACAAAACTTTTTTTTACAAGTACAAAACTTTTTCTTCTCACGGCGGAATATTACTGCCAAAAGTCACGTGAGTGAGTCACGTGACTTTTGGCAGTAATATTCCGCCGTGGCTGGCTCATACACAGTCACACATGCTCACTCACACATGCTACACGGCAGCAGGGGGCGCTACTGAGTCCATTGGGAAGACGGGAGGTTGAGCAGAGCATGGAACAGCCCTTGCCAGTCTGATGACAGGTGTTATAGTGATAATATTATAAACAAGGTGAATTTAGCGATCACAACGAAAACAGCCAAGACACATATTGAGCCCAGAAAATAAATGTTATTAGGGGCTGTAAATATAATAAGCCTTTGTCTAAAATGGACAACATTGTAACTAAGGAGATTTAAACTATATATACAGCCAGGGGACGTTCGGGACGAATCCCGATGGGCCGGTACTGAAGTGGGCCGGTCGGATAAGTCACTGCTCACCCCCCCTTCCCCCCCGTCGACAATTTCCTCGCGGTATTTACTTGCGGCACCACCGAGGTGGGCCGCTTACTTGCGGTACCGAGTTGGGCCGGCGGTACCGAAGTGGGCCGGTCGAGAGTCCCGGGCTGATTTGTAGTCCCAGTCCGCCCCTGTATACAGCGATTCTGCACTCGGTCAATCAGCTGTTTTCATTTTTATTCCTGCTATATTCAATGAGTGATACAAATATTTTTTACCACAAGTTCTTAATAAAACTGACACTGTTGGACTTGGTACTAGTTGACTGCTACCAGAAATAAAATGAAGTACTTTACTGTGTACTTTGTGAGTAATCCTCTGTCAGAGTCCCCTCCATAGTACATAATGCATGTTTTCTGCTATCTTTGATGAATGATAAAAATAAAATTTTACCATTAGTTCTTAATGAAATTGATACGGTTTGACTTTGTATTAGTAAGCCTACTACTAACAATACATTGAAGTACTTTTACTGTGTATTTTTTGAGAAATACTCTGTCAAAGTCCCCTCCTGTGAACAAAATCAAGCCACTTCTGCTAAGTTTGATGAGGGAATTCTTTTTTGTTGCCATTAGTTCTTCGTGAGATTGATCCTGTTGGACTCAGTACTACTGAAACTACCCCCACAAGTACTATGAAGTACTTATTGTGTACTTTTCCAGTAATCCTCTGTCAATGTCCCACAAGAATGCATGTTTTTCTTTTAATAAGCGTTAAAAAACATTTCTTCCTGAGACTGATATTGTTGGACAGAGTATTTTAATAGGATGGTAGACATGATATCAGCAATACTTCCAGTCAGTACTCCGGCAGCAGCATTTTCACACCTTGGAAAGTCTTTAGAGTCTGGCCTGGAATGGATAGCTGGTCACAAATATCCTTCAGCAAAGTAACACACTCTGTCACATGGTTGCCCTCTTATGATGCTGCTGTCTTTTAATATATAATTATTCCTCTGCCGCTAGTTCGTTCCTCGCAGATTCTTCAGTCTCATCAGCCTCATCCTTCCATCAGTCCCAGTTAACGCCTCCAGCCCACTTCCAGTATCTGACTCCATATGATATTGTCCTGATGCTGTAAGGGTGATGCCCCATGATCACAAAATGACCCCTCTAGAGTGCCAAGGACCTCATATTATGTCTGTCATTAATGTTACATCACCCATTAAATCACCCAAAAAAATTTTTTTTCCCTCATCAAACTTAGAAGAAGTGGCTTGATTTTGTTCTCAGGAGGGGACTTTGACAGAGTATTTCTCAAAAAATACACAGTAATAGTACTTCAATGTATTGTTAGTAGTAGGCTTACTAATACAAAGTCAAACCGTATCAATTTCATTAAGAACTAATGGTAACATTATATTTTTGGGTCATTCCAGAATTGGAGGACATTTCATGTCCCCCATATAAAAAATCTAATAATCCATGCCCAAAAAGCTAAGACATGCACTTGTTGTGTTAAATATACTTGTCTTGAGACAAGATGCATATAAAGTTGTAGAAAAAGTGGTTTCAAAATATTATTTAAAATATCAAATAGCTCTCGAACACCCCCTAAAATTGCCCTTTTCTCTTGTCCCAGCTTCTTGGTGACCAACTTGCATGTCAACTATAACATTTAAAATAGGGTTTTTATTTACTTTTTTGGTATTATTCTATTGATATATGTGTCTTGTAATGGTAAAATCAATTTGTTAAATCATAAACACATTTTAAATAACAGTAATTTTGCACAGAAGGTGTGTCCCTCAACATGCGCGCAACCCTGTTACCGAAACCTTTTTAGCTTGGCAGAGGAAGTGAAAAAACTGTTTGTCGCATGACACAGTGGAAAGGACATCAGCAAGCCATGTGCTACTACCATGGGTAGACCAAAACTAAGTCCTCTCTTTTATTTGTAATATATTTCCAATCTTGTCACTCTTGAAGGAGTGTGGCACTCATACAAACGCAACCCTGTTACTCAAATTATGAGACAAAAACAAATTAATTTCAAATGTATCTTTCTTTTGTTAAATATATATAAATATAAATATAATATAAAGTGTGTCCATTCCTTGACAATAGCATTACATTGTGCAGCTAGCATTAATTCCTGAGGTAAAAGCTAAAATTAGCATTTATTTTCAACCCTGTTACTTGCAACCCTGTTACTATAATTAGAGTAACAGGGTTAATTCTTCATTGGAAAATATACATTTGATGCCTTAGCTGGGCAAATCACTTTTTTTTATGGTTTATTATCTGTTTTTCCTAAATACATAACAAAAAATAATCAAATGAAAGGTTCATTTTTCAAAAATGTTGGTGTCTAAATTGTCCTCCAATTCTGGAATGACCCTTTTATCATTCATCAAAGATAGCAAAAAACATGCATTATGTACTATGGAGGGGACTCTGACAGAGGATTACTCACAAAGTACACAGTAAAGTACTTCCTTTTATTTCTGGTAGCAGTCAACTAGTACCGAGTCCAACAGTATCAGTTTTATTCAGAACGTATGGTAAAAAATATTTGTATCACTCATTGAATATAGCAGGAAAGAAAATGAAGAGCAGCTGATTGACCGAGTGCAGAATCGCTGTATAGTTTAAATCTCCTTAGTTACAATGTTGTCTATTTTAGACAAAGGCTTATATTGAAGTATTCGATGTTCTCGCGCCCAGGAGAGGAGTTTAAAATAACGAGACTAATGTAGTCTCTGAAAAGGTTCAAATGGGTAGTTTAATTAAGTAACGTGGTTAAAGAACAAGCATGGGTAATGGAGAGACAAAGCCGGTGTTGTCTTGAGGGTGGCTGCAGCGAAGGGAAGAGAGCGGTTGGTCGTATCTCATCTGTTTTTATCCTCCTCTCGTTGTCCCCCGCTGTGCAAATAGTGGGTCCTCCCTACTCATTTGTCAGTTCAATATCGCGAGAGCACAGATGATTTCAACATTTTGTATTCCCTGCCTACTTCCTTAAGCCTTTTCTCCTCCTTATCTCTGTGATGACTTTCTATTTAATACCTTATAAACAGCTGTAATACTTAGTTTAGAAGTCCTAGTGGTTCCGCTCCGGCACAGTTCTTATTTTACGGAAATTCCCTCTGACGTCATAGCTTCTCACGTATCTGTAAACACTACGATCAACTAGACCTTCATTTAATATTCAGCAGTAATAATATCTTAACGTCTATCGATGTAGTGTTAAAGTCCGTACGTTTGTGTGTAACACTCCAAGTCATTTTCACTTTACATTCAGAAAACGCAACATTAGTCACAAGCTAACTGGATAAAGGATTTTCAGAATAAAAGCTTGGCATTGATTTCCTGAGAACTTCCGGGCTTTTCCACAATAAAACAGCTTTAAACTGACGATATGTTTTAGACTGAATTATGCTGTTTAACATTGATTTTAATTTCTAACACTTATTATATTTACAGCCCTAAGAACATTCATTTTCTGGGCTCAATATGTGTCTTGGCTGTTTTCGTTGTGATCGCTAAATTCAGATCGCTGGATCGCTAGAAACACTGCTGTCATCAGGCTGGCAAGGGCTGTTCCATGCTCTGCTCAACCTCCCGCCTTCCCAATGGACTCAGTAGTGCCCCCTGCTGCCGTGGAGCATGTGTGAGTGAGCATGTGTGAGTGTGTATGAGCCAGCCACGGCGGAATATTACTGCCAAAAGTCACGTGAGTGAGTCACGTGACTTTTGGCAGTAATATTCTGCCGTGAGAAGAAAAAGTTTTGTAGTTGTAAAAACAAGTTTTGTACTTGTAAAAATAAGTGTTGTAGTTGTAAAAAAAATGTGTGTACTTGTAAAACCTATGCTGAATTTGTCTATGAAACATGATTTATTAGAATAATGGTATGTGTTTATTTGATAGATACGTTTTTTCTTTGCAAAACTAAATGCATTAGTTTGTAGATGGTGTTTTGTATTTGCAAACCACATTGTGTTTGTTAGTGAATCATGTGGCATTTGTAAAACCTGTTTAGTTTGTTTGTGGAGTTATGGCAGGAAATTAGCTCCATAGGGGTGGCTCTGGACACAGTCACTCAACCAGCGAAGGAGGTGTTCTCGCCCCCACTCCTGGTAGACGTGCTGCTTCATTCTCGCAGCAGCCGACTGGATAAGCTGTCCTGCTAAAACTTCTTTATTTTTTCCAGCTAGGTGAAGGCAGTGCTCTCGCTCCCGCTCCCTCTGCTGGTAACATGGGTGTAGTTACATCCCTTTTGTGTTCGGGAGTAGGAGCGTTGCTCTACTCTTTCCGTTCAGCAGGTAGCTGGTGAAGGCTGTGTTCTCGCACCCCGCTCCCGCCTACGCTGCATCTGGCATTCGTTATTAACTCAACCAGTGAGGGCGGTGTTCTCGCCCCGCTCCTGGTAGACGCGCTGCTTCATTCTAGCAGCAGCTGCCTGGCTAAACTGCCCTGTTCAATTTCCTTATCTAATCCACCTAGGTGAAGGCAGTGCTCTCGCTCCCGCTCCCTCTGCTGGTAACGTGGGTGTAGGACATTTACATCCCTCTCTGTGTTCGGCGAGTAGGAGCATTGCTCTACTCTTTACGTTCAGCAGGTAGCTAGTGGAGGCTGTGTTCTCGCACCCCCTCCCGGTTACGCTGCATCTGGAATTCGTTATCAACTCAACCAGTGAAGGCAGTGCTCTCGCCCCCGCCCCTGGTAGGCGTGTTGCTTGATTCTAGCAGGAGCCGCCTGGCTAGGCTGTCCTGTTAAACTTCCTTATTTAACCCAGCTAGGTGCGGGCCTGTCCATCTGCTGCACAGACTCTGCTGTGGGACGCCTTGGCGTCTCCCCAACAGGAAGGACCTCTTGTCTCAGTTGGAGGGTGTGGCATCCCGACCCCTGCCGCCTCCAGCATATTTTGTATTTTCCATATTAATTTATTTCTTCACCTTTTTAAAAGCCCAACTGTATCTCAAATGACCTCAGTGGAGGATGGGGTCATTGGTAGTGAAATATTTTTCCTTAGGCAGTTTTCCCATGCCCCCGGTACCGGGGGCACAACGCAACATCTTGCAAGAAACAGCATCTGAGGGCTTCTTAACATTTAACAAACTATGAATGTGTCATACCCACTTAACGGGAAGAAACTCAGCTATCAGACGATATTAACCATTTTTAGCTAAACGAAACACAAGGGTAATACCAAGCCTCTGAATTAGCACTAAGCGAAAGAATGCTAACGCACTTAGCACAGAACTCAGGGTAGAAATATGTTATACTTCATCGGTTCTGTACAAACAAGATATCAAATTAAAGCTGAGATTCCACAGATTCTAATGGTATAAGAATATATCATCACTCCACGACCAAAACTCAGGCGACACCAGACAAAACACAACTTAGCTTTACGGGGCCAAAACAGCAAATATGTCTTACCTTTGCTGTTTTCTGATCAAAAGTTTGTTCAATGGCATTAAAACGCATAAAAACGCTGCTGAAGGTTAATCCAATGTGTCTGTGTCACTTTGAAATGATTACTGATAATCTGTCATATTTGTGGCAAAAACTGAGTTTTCATAGTTGTTATGAAATGAGAGTGTATGACAGCTTCCGGTTTTGGGCTTGCTGGCTGCGCATCACTCATTCACCAATGGTAATGTTTAGATGGATTTAGGAACTCCTCTCCCGATTCTATTGGCTCTATCGGTTAAAAAGAGGTGTCAATCATCAAAATCGACCGATGGGTTCCAGAGATATGGAAAATTCACCCAAATGACCCCAGAAGTGGGTTTTTTTTTCTAAATCTCTCTAAAAAAGTCAAATGTCACTTGTTTTGCATCAATCTTGATACAGGGTACTTATTATATGTTATAGTTTGAATTCCTAAAGCTTTTAGTCTACTATCCCATCATTCAAGGGTGGTTTTTACTATAAGTAATGTTTTTTTTTTGGACGGACACTATCATTTACATTTTTGTTACTATGTTCAATCTGAATTTACTTTAAAATAAAAAAATTCTATATTGATTCTGACTTTTCTACATCCAACTCACAGGTTTATCATTGCTTTGAGAAAAAAGATTATTAATTTACCCCTTTTAGAAGTAAAGATACTAGGCTTGTTTGAGATGAGCGACACCGACGCAGACCTGCGCAATTGCGATCAACGTCTTGCTAGTGTGTTGCATGATGGTTAGTCATTTTGTCCGACTTGCTTTGGAGGCTCGCCTACATGAGACGTTGAAATCTGTCCAGCCAGGACAAAGACGCCCGCAGACTTGAGAGTGAGGCGCGGCGAGGCGGCGTAGTTTCTCTCCACGGGCTGCGGAAGCGAAATGCTTGATGGGAAACGACTCGCTGGTATCTCGAGCTGAGCGCTCATTGGTGGGTTTTACCCCGTGCTGGAGATGAAACTCTCCATTGGCTCGGCAAAAGTTTGTTGTTGTTTTGTGTCAGTTTTACGTCGCCACTTCCATTCACATTTTTCATCATTGTTCCACAATGTTTATCATCATGAAATTAATATCTATATATTTTATACTATACTTGCACTGCTTACCGTTTTCATACTTTATATATCTTAGCATATTCATACACACTGTTAATACTGTTCTGCTCATAGACTACTGTGTATATCTAGTGTATTCATACCCCTCACTGTTTATTCATCATTCAATTCATTCTATATTTTATTCTGTAGATTGTGTACATTACTTTTCACTTTACTGCTTTTTGCACTCCTGGTTAGAAGCTAAACTGCATTTCGTTGTCTCAGTACCTGTAATCTGTGCAATAACAATAAAGTTGAATCTAATCTTGAGCAGGAACAAATGTATTTACTTAGTACATATCTGACAATAACGATTAAACACATTTGTGCATTCTTTAGAAGAGAGAAACTTGCTCTGTCATATGCCTACTGGGTCAGGCTACAAGGAAGTGGAGAGGAAAATATCACAAACAGAATACTACAGGATTGCTGGGAATATACAAAGTTCCAGGGGCGTGGGTTTGGCTGGACAAGTAAGGAGAGAACGAGGGCATATGGAGTGGAGACCATAAAGTTTGCCAAAGCAAGCCCATTTAGCAGTGTTCCCCCATGGCTTTTCCCAGAAGCTAACATAGATATGAGTATCATAGAAAGGAAAAACGAGTGGCAAATAAATTAAGTGGGAATTAAAACGAGTATGTACCTGAACGAAAAGTTTTACAATGACCTCAAAATGTATACAGATGGATCTAAGAAGCAAGAATGCGTGGGGATAGGCGTGTATATACCAGAATTCAAAATATCAATCTCAAAACGAGTGTCACGTAACTTATCAGTTTATACAGCAGAAATACTAGCAGAAATGATTGGGCTACAATAGGTTGAAGAAGTCCGATAGGGTGGTGATATGCACAGACTCACTATCTGCTTTGGAAAGCATACAGTCGACAATAACTGTTAGAGAAGATTTCATTATTGAACTTAACCATTGCTTACTGAGACTTCAGAGAAGGGGAATCGATGTGCAGTTATGCTGGGTGCCTGCACCTGAGAGGGTTCAAGGGAATGAGCATGCTGATAAGTTAGCAAAAGATGTGTTACAGAAGGAAATAGCAATACCAGTTTCACTTGGAAAAGGAGAAGGAAAAGCAATAATTAAGAAGAAGGGTATGGAAATATGGCAGAAAAGGTGGGAGGAAGATCAGAAAGGGAGGAGATAGCACAAGTTACAGAAATCAGTCATAATAAAGATCTATACAGAAAGGAACAGACGGGAGGAGATCATCATCACTAAGGGGTTCAAGGTTCAAGGGTTCAAGGTTCTTTATTGTCAATCTGACATAGCTACAGAGTAATTATGTAGTTGAAAATCTTATGTCACAGGCTTCTCCAACAATGCAACATAATAACATAATAACAATAAGAGCAAGAGCAATACAAAAAGACAAATAGTATAAAATAAAGTGATGTGTGGAATAGTGCAGTCCAAGTCTATATACAAGTTATTGGAATGATATATATATATATTAGGTATTAGATACATACTACTGAGTAGCAGATGAATGTTTTGAAGTTGTTTCAACAGTTCAATTTTTTAACAGTCTCACTGCCCGCGGGAAGAAACTGTCTCCGAATCTTCTTGTCCTTGCCAGGATGCTGCGGTAACGTCTGCCAGACGGCAACAGAAAGAACAGTTTGTGGCTGGGGTGATGGGGGTCTTTGATAATCCGTAGTGATTTCTTCCTGAGCCGCTGGGAGTAAAGGTCCTCCATGGATGGCAGCTCCGTCCTGGTGATGTGCTGTGCAGTTTTCACCACCCTCTGTAAAGCCTTACGATCGAGGTCGGTGCAGCTGCCGTACCAGGCCGTCATGCTGCCAGTCAGGATACTCTCTATGGTGCACCTGTAGAAGTTGCAGAGTATCCTGGAATCCATTTTGAACCTCCTCAACCTGCGGAGGAAGAAGAGCCGCAGTCGAGCTTTCTTGGTGATGGTGGTGGTGTGAAGAGACCATGTCAGGTCCTCAGTGATGTGGACCCCAAGGAACCTGAAGCTTTTGACTCTCTCCACCGTAGTCCCATTGATGGCGATGGGGGCGTGTCCCTCTCCCTGCTGCTTCCTGTAATCCACAATCAGCTCCTTTGTTTTGCTGATGTTGAGATGGAGGTTGTTATCCTGGCACCAAGATGTCAGGTTTTCGACCTCCTCTCTGTACGCCGTCTCGTCATCGTCTGTGATCTGGCCGATGACGGTCGTGTCATCAGCAAACTTCACGATGGTGTTGGAGCTGTGTGTGGCCACGCAGTCGTGGGTGAACAGGGAGTAGAGGAGAGGGCTGAGCACGCAGCCTTGAGGGGCACCGGTGTTGAGAATCAGGGTGGAGGATGTGATGTTTCCGACCCGCACTGCCTGGGGTCTGCCCGTCAAGAAGTTCAGGATCCAGTCACAGAGGGCGCTGTTGAGCCCGAGGTCTCTGAGCTTGATGGCCAGCTTGGAGGGCACAATGGTATTGAATGCTGAACTGTAGTCAATGAACAGCATTCTCACATATGTGTTCCTGTTCTTCGGGTCCAGGTGTGAGAGGGCAGTGTGGAGGGTGAGGGCTATGGCGTCGTCTGTGGACCTGTTTGCTCTGTAGGCAAACTGCAGGGGGTCCAGAGAGTCAGGGAGGGAGGAGGTGATGAATGATTTGACTAACCGCTCAAAGCACTTCATTATGATGGAGGTGAGTGCTACTGGGCGGTAGTCGTTGGGGCAGGTGATTATTGTCTTTTTCGGGACAGGAACGATAGTGGAATGTTTGAAGCATGTGGGGACTACAGACTGCAACAGGGACCTGTTGAAGATGTCTGTGAACACCTCTGCCAGCTGAACTGCACACACCCCGAGAACACGGCCAGGGATGCCATCAGGTCCAGGAGCCTTGTGTGGGTTAACCCTTTTAAAGGATTTACACACATCTGCCCTATTTAAAACAAAAGGGCAGGGTAGCTCCTGGTCCCTCTGTACCTCCACAGGCCGGCTGCTCTCAAAGCGTGCAAAAAAACTGTTCAGCTCATCTGGGAGAGATGCGCACGCAGACACTCCCGCAGCACCCCCCGCTGCTCCTTTGTAGTCAGTCATTGTCCTTAGTCCCGCCCACATATTCCTGGTGTTACAGCCTTTGAAGTCAGATTCCACCTTCTCTTTGTACTGTCTCTTTGCATTTTTAATTGCTCTCCGGAGATCATACCTAGACTTCCTGTACTCCTCCAAATCTCCAGCTCTGTGCGCGATAGTGCGCGCTTTCAGTTTGCCACGCACATCGCAGTTTATCCAGGGCTTTTGATTTGGGAATGTCCGTACAGAAACCTTCGGTACCACGTCATCGATGCATTTCCCAATGTAGCAGATGACAGTGTCCGTGTGTGTGTTGATGTTATTGTCCTCAAACACACTCCACTCCGTAGATGCAAAGCAATCCTGCAGAGCTGAATCTGACTCCTCACTCCATCGCTGTACTGTCCTTGTTACCGGTCTGTCCCGTTTAAGTTTCTGCTTGTAAGCAGGCAACAGTAGCAGTGAGATATGGTCTGATTTGCCGAAGGGAGGGCGAGGGAGAGCCTTGTATCCATTTCGGAAAGGGGAATAAACATGGTCCAGTATGTTTCCCCCGCGTGTCGGGCAGCTGATGTGTTGGTAATATTTTGGCAAAACCTTCTTCATGTTGGCGGTGTTGAAATCTCAGGCCACAACGAACACCGCATCTGGCCGTGAAGTCTCGGTTTTATCAATAATCCCAAACAGCTGATCGAGTGCTGTGTTGTTGTCGGCGAGCGACTGCGGGGGGATATACACTGCTGTTATCACAACAGATGTGAATTCCCTCGGCAGATGAAAGGTCCGGCATGAGATCATGAGGTGCTCTAGATGAGCGGAACAGTCCGATGAAATAATCTTCACATCTGAGCACTAGTTGTTATTAGTCATTACACACACACCGCCTCCCTTACTTTTCCCCGAGTTAGCAGTCCGGTCCTGACGAAAAATAGAGAATCCATCAGGAACAATGGCGGAGTCCGGGATAGCGGGGTTGAGCCAAGTCTCAGTGAGAATGAACACGTTACAGTTCTTAATGTCCCGTTGAAAAGCAATCCGGCTTCTGAGTTCATCTAGCTTATTTTCAATGGATTGAACATTAGCCAGAACAATACTCGGAAGAGGGGGTCGATTCTCTCGTTTCCTCAGTCTGACCAGCAGCCCTGCCCGGCATCCACGCTTTGTTTTCTTCTTGCGTCTCTCAGGTAGAACAGCAACAGGTAGCCATGGTGAATCTCCATTGTCTGTCGGAGGGTTGTTATTGTCCACGAAGTTTCGCAATTGAAGAAGTTCCTGTCTGCTATATTGTATGGCAGAGTAGGTGCGGTCGGCTAGCATGTTGCGAACCATGTTAAAAGTAAAACGGCAAAAGTAAAATAAATATGTACAAAATACGAAAATGGGCAAAGTTGGAGAGGAGCACAAAGACGATGCGGCCATCTTCACCGGCGCATCTTAGCTCAAATATTAGACTATATACTAGACTCAGATTGGATCATACAGGATTAAATGGCACAATGTTTATAATGGTAAAAAGCGAAGTTGAAGAATGCAGGGGGTGTGGAGTGAAAGAAAATGTGGAACACATCATATTACACTGCAACATGTACAAAACAGAGATGGAAAAACTAAGAGACAGGGTCAGAGAGGCAGGAAAGGAGTGGAGCCTGATGGGGATACTGGGAACTGAAGGTGAGGGGGTAAGAGCTACCAGGAAGGCCATTCTTAAGTATTTGAGTAAAACAGGATTGATTGGAAGAATTTAAAACAACGTAAATACATGGTATAATTCCACAAGTGGTGATAGGATGATATGGTGATACACACTCTTGTACAGTAGGTGGCGGTATGCACCTTAAAGTTGTTTGCAATCCGCCAAAAACCGAGAGGAGAAGAAGAAGAAGAAGAAGAAGAAGAAGAAGAAGAAGAAGAAGAAGAAGAAGAAGAAGAAGAAGAAGAAGAAGACGACGACGACTTCAGGCGAGCTTTTTGAGACCTCCCTCGGCTGCAATTGGCTATTCTCGTCTACTTTCGAGGCGAGCTCAAACAAACCTATAGTCATTTGTTCTGGGCATGTCATTTTCGAGCCTGAGACCTGAAAAACAGGCTCGGGGCTTAACTGGTTAAAGAGGTATTTTATGCCTTAGCCCTAATGTGACACAGGTTACTGCAACAGAGCTTCTGAAAAAAAGGTCTAAATGTTTGCTGCACCATGGTTTATGTGAGACTGACATGACTAAAAATGGCATCAGCATGACATGTGACATGTGTGTGTGTTAAACCAGTGGAAGTAACACCAAGGGCGCCAGAAGCGGGGGGGCCAGGGGGCCATTGGCCCCCCCACTTTTCAGCCCTGCCCCACATTTTCGCAGCGGCGGATGCCGTGGAACACTGTACAAATCCCGTTTCAATAATTCCCCTCTACTCTAAAGTCGCATCTAAAACGCTATCTGATATAGCTGTGTATATTTTGTTATGTTTGATTGTTATATTCAATCTCATTAGCTACAGGCATTTTTTAAGCTTGTAAAGCTCTCACTCGCCACTCTGTTGTTCCACAGCGCCGCTTCCCCTCCCTCTGCTGAAATTATGAATGTAAGGCGTATAGTAATCATAGATAACACGGCAGGGTCCGTTACAATTTGTTTTTATCTGATTTCAAATAAACAAAGTCTTGGCTTTCAGAATATTAAACTTGTTTCGGCAAATTTAGATGATAAATACAACTTTGAAGCTTGTAACGGCATAATTACAAGCGGAGAACGGAGTAACTTTACGTCACTGCAGGCATAACAGCCGGTGTTTCTCGTGAGTGTTTTCCCCGGGAAACAAACACAATACACACAAACGCAAAAATACACAAACACACACACGTATACACACACACACTCGCGGGCTTCCCCTATCTTCCCTTCGTACTATTTTGATCATTTGCTCCACTAATAAATCAATCAGATCGATCCAGAGAAGAGGAAACTTTAAAGGCCTTTTTCTCAAAATGATGACTCTGTAACAGTCATTATATAATGTGACATATTTTGCTTAATATTTGGAGTAGCCTACAACAATCCTTCCTGATATCATTAGAAAGCTAGGAATCTCCTCTTTCCAACAGTGTATACAACTCAAAATGTGTCTTCGGGTCAATGCGACTGATTTCGATGGAGCAGGTCACTTTGCATTAGGTAAAATAAAGCAGGCAGACATAACAGGAAGAATATGTACATTTTAACCCAATCAAATAGGACATTGTCACACCATTCAAATGTATCCATGTAAATTACAACCAATAAAAAAGCTTAGATTTGTTTATTCGTTACGTTGTTTACTTTATTTGTTACGTTGTTCTGTGTGTGTCAGCCGTTAACCGATAGAAAAAATATATACACTTGCAAACACGTCAGAAGAACCAGCGCAGAAGAAAACTAAATACAGTCAATCTAAACTTAAATTAACAACTGGAAGGTCACATCCCTGACATCCACGTCTCCGGAGCCTGGACCTTCATCAATCATAGAAACAGCGAAGCCAGATGAACCCAAAAGCAGCAGCTCTGCGGCCGCAGAGACTGTCAAAACCACCGCCACCGGCGTCGTTGAACCGAAACAGGCTGGTTCCGACTGCATGGAGGTTTGTTGTCGGGACATTGAGACGGGTAAAGCTGCAGCTAACTGACCGCTAGATCGTCTGGGCAAAGAGAAAGGTACTTCAACGCAGAATGGTACAAAAACAGAGAGTGGTTAATTATTTGCAAAACCACTAAACGGGCCTTCTGTGAAATATGCAGATTTGCTGCTGTCAAACGGCTTGTAACTTTCTCAAAATGTGGAGATGATAGCTTTGTTAATATCGGAGTTAATAACTGGAAAAAGAGCCACGAAAAGTCTAATTTCCACAGAGAGTGTATTAAAAAAAAGTGCGCTTTCTTCAGTCAAACACCAGTCAACATACAGCTTGTCAAACAACAGCGTATTGAGCAGGAAAAAAGAAGAGATGGAATGATGGAGCAACTGCGCTGTCTGCAGTTTCTAACCCGACAGGGCCTAGCAATCAGGGGGCATGCGGATAAGGAGAGCAATTTCCAAAAGAACTCGTAGCTGAGAAAAACCCCACTCTGAAAAGCTTCATGCTCACCGGGAAATATGCATCATGAGACAATTAATGAACTTATAAATCTAATGTATCGGGAGTCTCTCACCACTATATTAACTGAAATTTAAAAGCAATGCAAAACATGCAGTTATTGTGCTTTCAGCAAACATCCACTGATAAACTGCGATGTGAACAACCTCATGATAACCTCATATTGTTTTAACTGAGAATCTACCTGTGTTTAGTCTAGAAAAAGGTAAATGTGTGCATTTTATTATAAAGTTGTGTATATTTACAGACTGTTGCAAAAACTAAGAAACTTATAAACATCAGGTTTAAAACTAAAAGAGCTTTACAAAAAAGTAACACAATTAGAGATGTTTGGAGTTTTATTTGAGTTATTAATTTAGATTTTTTGTCAAAGAGATGCTGATTTGAAACCGTTGTTACAGTTACGGCATTTCCTGTTTCTGCCGGAGAGAGGGGAGTTTGTCCCAAAGTTTGCCGCTGTATCTACTCCCTCCATCTGACAGGAGGGAGCCTCATGTGTCACTCCACGGAGTTCACTCCGTCACGGAGGGGGAGTGTGTAGGGGTAGGGTGTAGGGCGTGGTTTGGGATTGGGCCATACACACGCACTTTTTTGGCCCCCCCACTTTTAAAATGAATCCGGCGCGCCTGAGTAACACACACCTTTTTTACCCACAACACTTGAATATGATGCTTTGATTAAAACCGTTCAACATTATATTCTATCAGTACCTGAAACAATGAGTGGACTGACAGAAAATGAATTGGCACCAAGTTGTTTTTGTCGGAAAGATTTCACAGTTCCAGCTTCTTAAATGTGAATATTGCAGCTTTACATTTTTATGTTTTTTTTTAGCTGTAAGTACTTTTACTCCTCATAATTTAAGGAAATGTTCCTGAAAATATTTAAATTCCTTAGGTATTCTTCTCAATTAAGAACTTTTACTTACTTTTTAATTATAGAATTATGTTAAAGGTGGGGTAGGTAATTTTGGAGAAACCAACTTGAGTGCGCTAGAATTTGAAAATACACAACCGGAGAAAATCTGCCACTTCCTTACAGAGCCCCTCCTCCAACACACACAAACGCGCACATGACCAATGAGGGCACGAGATAAGTTTGTGCACAGATGGAAGGCTGACAGGCAGGTAGGCCATCCAGTTATTTTAGCCGGGCCGGCTAAAATGATTGGTCGTGCTTTTTACAGTACTACGGCTTCCACACTACTACTCCACACAAAATCAAAGTAGTAGTAGTTCACGGCCCTATCGGCTGCCTGAACACAAGAGGAAAATTGTTCAGGCGGAGCTTCAGGCTATGCTAGAGATGGGAGTGATAGAAGAGTCCACCAGTGACTGGTGTTGACCCGTCGTGCTGGTATGTAAGTCCGACGGGTCAATCCGGTTCTGTGTGGACTACCGCAGGGTGAACGAGGTGTCCAAATGCGATGCTTATCCAATGCCCCGGGTCGACGAACTCCTGGATCGGCTAGGCACTGCTCGCTTTTACACGACACTGGATTTAACCAAGGGCTATTGGTAGATTCCCCTTTCTCCAGAGTCTAAGGAAAAAACGGCCTTCTCCACTCTGTATGGTTTGTACCAATTTGTCACCCTGCTTACTTGGATGATGTCATCATTCACAGTGAGACATGGGAGCAGCATATGCAGCAGGTGGGGGCAGTGCTCGAGTCCCTGAGGCAGGCGGGGCTCACGGCTAACCCGAAGAAGTGTGCAGTTGTACCCCAGGTACGGTATCTGTCAGCTTGCGGCCGGCGGGATCAAACCCTGCTCTTTCCGTCCCTCTTTGAACCCTGTGTGAGCGGAGAACCTCACAATGTTCATTGTCAGAAAACCATTCCATGTGAAATACTAACAGAGGATATTAACTTGCTATTATTCTAATGACAAAACAATATGTTGTAGGGATAGTGGCACAAAGATACGTGGACATTGGTATCTGTAACTGTTTTTGTCTTTAGATTAAAGCTAAACCACCGACCACAATGCTTTAAAGTAATTATTAGTAGGAAAGCTAGACTTTGTTTTCACAGAAACTTTGTAGACCTTGAGACAGTTAAATTGTTGATTCCTAACACATTATTCCCTCTGATATCAGTGTGCTGCAGAGATAACTGTAGTGTATTGATTGTGAATTCCCTCCCCTAACCTGCAATCAAACGCATGGTGTGTGTGTTGGGAGATCAATGACAGCCGTGGCAGAACCCCCCCCCCCAGGGACTCTGTGGAGGTCAGCCCTGATGTGGGTGGTTGGTAGAGGAGACAATCTCTCCTCAGTTTCCCCACAGGCTGTGTGTGTGTGTGTGTGTGTGTGTGTGTGTGTGTGTGTGTGTGTGTGTGTGTGTGTGTGTGTGTGTGTGTGTGTGTGTGTGTGTGTGTGTGTGTGTGTGTGTGGTGTGTGTGTGTGTGTGGGTGTGTGTGTGTGTGTGTGTGTGTGTGTGTGTGTGTGTTTGTGTGTGTGTGTGTGTGTGTGTGTGTGTGTGTGTGTGTGTGTGTGTAACTGGTCGGTCAGTGACAGTGTAGCCGTGAGAAGCTTCTCAGTTGTCATTCCCCATGGCTGTGAATCGCAGTTTGTTGCTTGGTGACGGAGATGAGATGATGAACATACATTAGATCGAAAAAGGTTATTTGTCCTTTCTGGCTCAATTACAATCTGAAGCCTTTGTATATCATGACATCCTAAAAGATACACACTTTAGGAAAAAGGTAATGTGGCAATGGGAGGGTGTGGGAGAGAAACTCCCTCTGGAGCAGGGGTGTCAAACTCAAATACACAGTGGGCCGAAATAAATAAATCGCTACTAGTCGAGGGCCGGGCTGGTTCAATGTTTATTACAAAACGTATTGAAATGAACTTATTGCGCATATTAAACCTGGAACTAACAAAGCTTAAATTGTTGCCTATAAAAACAACATTAAACATTAAATAATCAGTTGCATTCATTTCGTATGGCTCGATCTGCAGCTTTTCCAGAGTCATTTCTTATGATTACATTTTTCCACAGGCCAACAGCTTCAACAAAACTATTTCCCTCAAAGAGAAAAACAAACATGCCCTGTTGTCGTGAGAGAAAAAGTGCAGAAGGAAACATTGAAACTCAGTTTGCTGCTCTGTGATGCTAGTTCAGATACTTGGCATCTCATCTTGGGTGCAAGTTCATCAATGTTTGGGCTCAGTCTCTGAGCTGAGGAAACCCTCAGGATTGAGTGAAGGTGTGCGTCCAATATACCGGCGGGCCAGATCTAATAGTAATTAAGAATTAACCTGCGGGCCGAAATTAAATCCACCAAGGGCCTGATTTGGCCCCCGGGCCTTGAGTTTGACACATGTGCTCTGGAGGGAGGGATTAAAGCCTTTGCAGACCATTTACATGCACACAAACCGATAGAACACACTACAGGAAAACCCCAAAATTATTAAAAAGCTTAAAAGGGCCTCTTTACAATATGAAAATAATCCAATGCTGTAGCAAAAGTTCTGTTGCACTCCGTCTTGCCCTCGCTGCAGTCATGCTTGTTTTCTTTCACCAAGCCCTCGGAACAGGTCAATTTGGCCCCTTCTCTCTGAAACAGGTTGGAGATTGGTGAGTATTGTTGTTTCTCAAGTGAAAGTTCCATCAAATTGTCAATCATTTTATCGAATTACAAGAGGACCGCTCCACCTCCTAAAAAACTGCCGCCTGTACAATAGTTGTATCTATGTTTGATATTCAGGTTTTATATGCTACTAATCACACTTAGTGGCCTATCTTTGAATTAGATTGTAAAGCTTCTAATTTCATATGTCTGTAACAGTCTGGTTGATATGTAACGTGTGCACTGATTCTGTTAGTCAAGTAGTGTGTTGCTGCTTTTGTTTTTTCAGTGTGAAAGGCTCGAGGATAGACCGAATTTCACACCATGTCACTGTGAGCAGACCACTTATAATATATACTTTATAGAGAGAAAAAGACATGAATATTTCACCAACACGATCACCTTCCCACAGAGGACACTTCAGCCTTGGGGGCCTGTTAATGTGATTTCAGACCTTTGGTTCGTATGTGTACACCAGAAAATACTTATTTAATCTTGTGTTTATTTGCACATAATGGTAAGGAGAACGCTCCCTCAGTAAGTCCCTGTGCAGATAAAAGTGAAATCGAAAAATAATGGAATAAATCTCACTGTGAAAGCCTGAAAATGTTTACATTTGACTCTTGCGTAGGTGTTTTTCTCTCTGTCTCCCCCTTTCTCCCAATAACACGTATGCACAAACAGCCAGGCCCGGGTTGAGATGCTAACAGAACCACGAGCCGTTGACCTCTCAGTGCCATTCACCGTGAACTGCTGAATAATACATGGACGGTATGTGAAGTACAAAGCGGAGCATCTCTGCCTGGCAGGGCGACTCCGATGAATCACACATGCGTGACAGTTTGTTGCATCTTTAGAAGTCAAACTCCTCACACTGTCTGTTTGCATTGCTCACGTCTTCTTTACAGAAACACCTGAATAACGACTGCATTTGCAAACAGCTGCAAAATTCAAGAGTTGTTTTTTGCCCCTGAAAAATAAAGAACACCCAATCCTGTCCACTACGCTCCTGCTACTGCCTAAACATAAAGGGGGTTTATAACTAACGCTCCACAAAGACTGGGCTCAGACTGTACCTTGGCACATCAAATACAAAATATTTCTGTTAGTGGTCTCAATCAATACAAAAATTACAATCACAAGTTTAAAAATACTAGTATTGACTTGTGTGTTGGGGGGAGATAAAACACATACATGTGTGGTGTTGTGATGAAGAAATGCATGACAAACTGGTAAGAGAATTCAGAGGCTTTTTGAAATGTAGCTGAAGAATGGACAAGCCGCTGTGATTCCTCTCTGTGTGCTGCACATGTGCCTGTGAGGGAGTGTACTTCACTCCTCTATCATAATGTGAGCACTATCTGTTCCTACAGTGGTGAGTGTGTCTTCTGCCTTTCTCTCCTGTGCAACCTCAAACTCCTGGTGCCTTTCCTCTGTTTTCACCACACCTGAAGAGTGCAGTTTCCGTTTCTTCACCTTTCACAGCCATGTGATTCATTTACAGCTGGAAATACGGGACGAAATTGGGGCCAAACTTAGTAATGTAATTAATACAATACAAATGAAGGGATCCAGATTAATCATAAGTGTTTCCCGTTAACTTTGACAGCCCTCACTATTTTCTCTGAATGTAGCACTTGGACAAAGATCAGATTATTTGAAGAATGTGATGTACCTCATGATTCAGTTACTGTTTGGGTTCTACACACGTGGTTAATGCACCAATTGTTGCTGTGGATGAAAGCTTCAGATAAATAAATGTTATGTCGTCTAAAAGCCTTTGAAACATGCTGAGTTGAGTCAAACCTGACAAACCACCACAACAGAACAATTGACTTGGTTTCAACAGGAAATTAGCATTAGTTTAAAAATTCAAACAAACATAAAAAAACAAACAATTCCTATTTTGGTTTTAATGAATGAATGAGTTTTAATTATGCCTGTTTTTGCTTTTGTATTACTTGTGTAATCTTTTCCTAGGGGGGAGCAACTCCTCATTAGCTGTCTTTGCATTTTAACACAAATTCCTTTTCTCAATATTCCATCAGACGACATAAGGAAGCCTTAGACTGTGTTGGTTTCCCAGCGTGTGATTTCCACTGGCAGGAAGCAGGCTCTCCTAAATCTACAACTCCTTCCCCTTGTCAGTTGAGTTGAGTATGTGTGTTTTATGCAAACAATAAATTATAGATATCTTTAAGTGCAAAGCCATGTAATGCTTTGTAAATTAGAGGCGTGACTTTATAATTAATACATGCATTTAGAGCTCTGGCTGTATTCAAGCAAGCTGGTTCACCGTGGAAACATTATTTTAAATTGTTGGTTTGCACTAACGGCTGAAAAACACATTTTATCCTGGAAAACATTTGAACAGACAGGTAAGACATTAGCTCATTAGCATTGTGCGTATTGGTAGTTGAGTAGCATGACCCAAGCTTTCCTCTTCTCCACGTCTCAGGAGATAAGACCTCAAGACCCCCCCCCCCCCTGAATACCTGCTGGAATTAGCATAGCAAAGGGAGTCAGCATATGTCTAATTTCCTCTAGGGCTCTTCAGCATCACTTCCACTGATGCGACGCTGCAAGGTTCATCAGAGCTATCACTCCTCTTCTCTTCCATTGTTCTTAACCCCCCCCTCTTCATACCAGCTTTCTATGCAATCTCCTCATTCCAGCCTCACTCCTCCCTCTGACACATGTGCCCCCCCCCCCCCCTTCTCCACCATGGCCTCTCCACAGTCTTTCTTCTACCTCCTCATTTCAGTTATATCATGACATCAGAAAAGGAGATTAAAAACAACCATGGACATAATTGATAAATACATTATAACAGTTTTATGTTAATTGGTAAATTACCATTTCACAGAAACAAAATTAGGAGGCTACACTTGAACTTAGTCAGCTGGTTCAACCTGTGTTGTGGGTAGTCATATGGGATATAGCAAATTGTAGAAATCCATCACTGCTAGTTGATATGTTGCAGTCAGGTGATGCAATTGATCATTATAAAATGTGTTACCTCCACTTTAATTCTAAAGGTATTTGATGAGAACATGTATTTTATTTTGTTAAAATGTCAGCTTAAAGTCTCTACAGCCACCATTACCATACTATACCACATTACCACAGGGCTCTATCTTGGGGCCCTTGCTCTTTTCATTATATGTAAACAATATTTGTAATCAGATGCAATTTTCTACCTATCATATGTATGCTGATGACACTATTGTATACTCGTGTGCTCCTTCTCTGGATATGGCCGTTTCCAATTTAAAATCAGATTTTATCACGCTGCAGCATGCGCTTCTTGATTCTAAACTGCTATTGAACAGTAAGAAAACCAAAGCAATGCTTTTTGCTCCCAAGTCAGCGTCCTCCTCTTGCCTCTCCATTGACACCCTTGATGGCGTTTCTGTTGAATTTGTTGATACCTACAAATATCTGGGCTTTTGGTTGGACAGTAATCTGAACTTTAAACACCATATTGAAGTTTTAACAAAGAAATTGAAATTCACTCTTGGCTTCCTTTTCAGATTTAAATGTTGTTTTTCAATTTCATCCCGTAAAAGGTTGGTCTCTGGCTTATTCCTGTCCCAGCTGGACTACGGTGATACCATTTATAGATTTGCCTGTCCCACTGTTTGGCCAAACTTGACCTACTTTACCATGCTGCACTGCGTTATATATCAAATGCACCCTATAGGACTCATCATTGCACATTGTATAGCCTAACTGGATGGTCCTCACTTACTATGCGTAGGATGCAGCACTGGTTTTTATTAATGTATAAAGCCATTTTAGGTAAGCTTCCACTCTACATATGTGTCAGATTTGCCCCAGTTTGTGACTCTTACAAACTCAGATCCAGTGCCTGGATACGGTTCCAGGTACCTACTGTACGGACTGAGGCTGGAAAAAGGAGTCTTTCTTATTATGGTCCTTGGTCTTGGAATGACCTTCAATCACGCCTTAAACTGAGGGCATTTGTCTCTATTTCATGTTTTAAATTGAAGTTGTCTGAAGTCCTCACCACCAGCTGCTCTTGCAGTAACAAGTAGTGTACTTTTTTTATTGTCCTAATGTGCACAATGTAGTGACTGCTTTTTCGTCTTTTGTTTTCTTTATGTTCTCTGTATTTTATATGTTTGTGTTATGTGTTATGTGTAACGTTGCTGCCTTCTTGGCCAGGTCAGCATTGAAAATGAGATTTTATCTCAATGTTTTTTATCTGGTTAAATAAAGGTTAAAAAAAAAAAAAAAAAATACCCCACCTATTCTTGTTATTACTAAGTTATTACCTTTTGTAATAATTCCTGATCACAAGTGTTTGAAGAGTTGTTCCTCAGTTGTCTGTCAGAAGTGGATAAATTATGCTTATATTAATTTACTATATTGAGTTAAGAGATTTAGTTTAGTTTATTAGTTTATGGTTTCGTGGACAGTCCCCATTAATTAACTAACAAAAACAGTAATTGGGGCAGCTTTAGACCCCATTTACACGCAAACGAAACGCAAACGAACCGAATACGATATCAAAAAAGTCTTCCGTTCACGAAAGCGCTGGAGACACTGTAGTACATATGCCGGGCCTGTAAGTGGCGCTGTACGTCCGCCACAAAATACACCAAAAGCAGCGAAGAAGACCCCCGAGCATGGTTGCCATGGTTGCCCGCGGTGGATTTAGCAACATGTAGTTCATGTAATTCTCCATGTCCACTTGTTGCTGATGGTTGTGGTAGAGGAGCTGTAGATTTTGCACTAACATCTGTAGCATGGTCAGTAGCAGTAGCTACTGACCAGGGGGGTCTCTAGGGGGGTCCTCACCTCCTCTAGGGGGGACCTCACATCCTCTAGGGGGGTCTGGGGGCCTGCACCCCCGGGAAGATTATTTTTAAATGTTGAAGTGAAATGCATCAATCTGGTGCACTTTGAGCACAACATGAATTGATGGATACAGCTCTCAACACTCAGATGAAAGGGAGCTGTATACTTTTCAATAATCCAAACATCTTTAGAATATGATCACAACCAATAACAAATCATTTCAACTGGTTTATTCTTATCTTATGTTACCTAGTTAGCATTCTTTCTTTTTATTTATGCTTATTTTACTAATCACTCCCCTTTCAAACTGTTTTTTTTTTTTTTACTGTCCTATAGTACACATTGGAATGATTTCTTACTTTATCTATATTAAATAGATAAAGGTATTCTCTCTCTCTCTCTCCTCTCTCTCTCTCTCTCTCTCTCTCTCTCTCTCTCTCTACTTCTCTCTCTCTCTCTCTCTCTCTCTCTCTCTCTCTCTCTCTCTCTCTCTCTCTCTCTCTCTCTCTCTCTCTCTCTCAGAGACTGTGTGCTCCTCCGTGGCGATGACGGCTTGCGTTAAAAAATAATAATAAACAAATTTGTAAAGTGGGGGGTAGGGATGGGTACCGAGCCCCGGTATTAAACGGGCCCCGGGGCTGAATTATTAAAGACCGTGGTACCGTTAAGCTCCGACGTTATCGGTCTTTTTATCGGTACTGGAGACATCTAAAAAATATGTCATGTGTATTATTGCTACACAAACATTATATTGCTGTTTTAGTGTCGCCAACTCCGTTTCTAATACGCAAAAAGACTGCAAAATGCGTCATTTTTTGTATTTTCGATCTCTCCAATCCAGACGAGAGATCTCTCTCCCCCGTCTGTGTGCGAGGGGGCGGGGCAGTTTACACACACGCAGCTGCTACATGCAGCAACACACACACATGGAGGAGATGGCGGAGAAAACGCGCTCCGAGGTGTGGTTAAACTTTACCCGTCTCGCTCGTTGCCTAAAGTGCAATAAGAGTTTAGCATGTCAGGGCGGTAACACGAGCAATTTGTCTAAACATCTTGCAAAAGTGCACCACATTCAGACGGAGGAATGCACCGGGTTCGACTGTCTCTCTAGTAGCTCTGTAGCCCCATCCACGAGTAACGTTTCCACGTCAGGTATATTATGTATGCTAGCAGCAACACACGGAGCTAACTCAATGATCCAAACATGGGTTAATGATTAGAGGTAACTGAGTTATTTAGTTTGTTAAAATTTCAGCCATTCTGTTCACAGTTCTGTCATCACATTATTTAATATGATTTGTTAAAACGTTGTTGTTTCTGTTGATGTGAAATATTATGTATTTAATTTAAATAAAAAGCAATGTTAGTTTTGTTCACAATTTGTTAATTTTCATTTAATTGTTTATTTGAATAGGGACAATGCACATTAATGAACACTTTAGACAAATAATGCTTCAAGTGTAAATATGCCGGATTTTAGCTTTGAGCTAATTTCCATCCGTTGTCCCTGACATACAACATATAGTTAGTTTACCTCATTTTTCTCTCCAAAAGAACCGATAAGAGTACCGTTAAAAGACCGGACCGATAAGCGGTATCGATAAAAGTAGTAGTACCGTTAAAACCTTAACGATACCCATCCCTAGTGGGGGGACACAAACGGGATTTCGAAAAGAGCGGGGGACATTTCCCCCCTGTCCCAGGTGGAAATTACGCCATGCGTGTGTGTGCGTCAAGTGCAATAAATATATATGCAAGTTGCAACACACACAGTAAAACTCTGCCCCTCATGTGCTGTATAGGCTGGCATGATAGGCTGTTCAATGGGGCTGATGTGTTGTGTAGATTCTGCCAGAAGGGAAATCAGCGGGGAGGTGCCACATTGCTTTTCTTCCCGACTGCAACGCTGGTCCCGCAAATCAAGCAAGAACGTGATTGGTCGATATTCATTGTGGGGGTGGGGGGAGGAGGGGTGTTAGATAGATATAGAGTTGTAGTAAGTAGATAGAGTTCGCTATGATTTAGGTTTCGTTTATGCATAGGGTTGATTCTTTTAATTACATTTCCTTTTTTGTTTTGTGTATTTTATACATTTTGGATTTGCTTGGTGAGCTATCTTTAGAACATGCCCCGCGGGCGACTCACGTTGCCCCCGCGGGCGACTCACGTTGCCCCTGCGGGCGACTAAGTGCCCGCGGGCACCGTGTTGGCTACCCCTGGTATAGGGCGTACACACTGAGCCGTTTTCCCCCCCAGAGCGTTCCGTTTGCAGATCTATCCACCTTGGGACCTGTTGTCGTTTGCGGGGACCGTTTCCGCTTTCCGTTACGGCCTCGTGTGAACGAACGGTCTATACGAAAGAGAAAAGTAACGGATACAACCGTTTGCGTTCTCGTGTAAACAGCACCTTAGACAACATAGGTAATTTCCAGCTGTTTCCAGATGATAATAGACACCCTAAAAGCACAATACATGACAAGCATTAATTAATTAAGAAGAAAGGAGGAAAGACAAGAAGACAGAGGAGATAGGATAAAAGAGAGCAGTAAAATGCAGTTGTAAAACCACAAGTTCAATGCAGGACATACAAGCACAGAAAGGGATCAGCACCAATGTAGTTCACATAACAATAAAGTGTGGCACAGAAGCAACATGTGATCACATGCAGCACAGAAGCAACATGTGATCACATGCAGCACAGAAGCAACATGTGATCACATGCAGCACAGAAGCAACATGTGATCACATGCAGCACAGAAGCAACACATGCAGCATGCCAGCACTTTAAATGTACATGAGCACAAGCAACACAGAAACAGCATACAAACTACATACCATTCATCCATAACATTCATCTGGCTGCAACTTACAAATTATTTATCTAATATATCATATTCCAATCACTTGTATATAGACTCTTATTGCACTATTTCACTATTTTACTATTTTCTTTTTTGTATTTAAAGGTGGGGTAGGTAATGTTGGAGAAACAGCTTGAGTGCGCTAGAATTTGAAAATACACAGCCGGAAAAAATCTGCTCCTTCCTTCAGACTTCCTTACAGAGCCCCTCCTCCAACACGCACGAACGCGCACATGACCAATGAGGGCACGAGATAAGTTTGTGCACAGATGGAAGGCTGACAGGCAGGTAGGCCATCCTTTAATTGCACCATTTTTTCTGTTTATCTGTTTTATTGTGTTGCACTGTTGGAGGAGCCTGTGACCTAAGATTCTCATCGACATAACTACACTGTAGCTATGTACGTATGACTAATAAAAGCCTTGAACCTTGAATACAGAACATGTCACATAGCACATCACAATCACATAGGAGAAGTTACCAGAAACGGGGGGCAACATCCATGATCATTACATATACCCAACCACCACACATGCCATGTCCAACACAAGGGGAAGTTAGCAGAGACATGTTATTGCTCAGGGAACCACACAGAATACAGCTGGTGTCACTCCTCATTTGCTCCATGCATATAAAGGCAACGTATAGCTTGTGCTTCCTCAACTGGCACTTTTATAATAATCTATTTAAAGCTATACAGCTAAGTATGTTTCTACTGTCAAGATGTCCGGCTGTGTATACAAAAAATGATTTTATTGATAGAAAAGCTGCCTTTCACTCAGCATATTCAGGCAGTAGCCTATACACCAACACTGAAACATATGAGCACAGACTACAGTTTCAAAAAGCAGAAATAAAATCAGAGCTGACAGAAAATGCTTCGTTTTAGTTTAATACACAGTTAAGCTCACACACACTATTTTATGAACATATAGGTTCACCTGCTGAATTAAAAACAGAACAAATGAAGCAAAGAAAGTGAAAACCATAAAGCAGATTCAGGCAGTAGAAGTATAGATTCACTCTTAAAGTATTATCCTACAGAACAGTACAGCTTGTAGAGATAACATCTGATCCTTTACAACAAAAACAATATGATCTTATAGTTTACAGTATATGCATTGAAAGCACCCACAGCATTTTGTGGGTTGTTATATGTAACTGTAAGGGAATACAGTTACCTTTCATTGTATCCTGATTGTGTAATCTATTACATGCAATCCAGTTCTACCCAATGCTGCATATTCATGTCAGTCCACAAAAGCACCTTCTCTGTATTAGGGGGGCAGTTTCAGGGGGCTCAGTGATTCATTGAACAGCTTTGTGTTCATGGTTATTTGAGAGGATAATTTGACAAAGACTGTCACAACAGCTTGTCAGACACTGCTATCATTATTTTTAACAGGATAGTGGGAGGACGTTTCCACGAACAATATGAGCCATTCACTTACATTGAATACACTATCATTACATTTAATGTCCCACCATTCATTCAAAAGATTATTGGGTTTCTTTGTGATTTTACATTTGCAGATATTTACATTGTTCACAAAGAGTTGCCAAGGACCAATCCAATTCAATATAAACATTCTAAAGTTACGTTTAAAATATCTCCCATGTGTTGTTTGAGTGGTGTTGCTAAAGGCACTCTTGTTGTCCCCAAGCAATGTCATACTTGAATTTGGATGTCAAGGGTTTGTGAAACCTGTCCCTGTAATTAAATTCTCCAAGGTGCCTACAAAGAACCAAAAGAACCATTAAGTGGGCGGCTGTGGCTCAGTGGATAGAGTGCTGGACTTCAAATCAGGGGATAGCAAGTTCAAGTCCCACTGCAGTCAGCATGTCGTTGTGTCCCTGAGACACTTCACCCCAAAGTGCTCCTGTGGGGATTGCCCACAGTACTGAATGTATGTAAGTCGCTTTGGATAAAAGCGTCTAACAAATTACATGGAAAAAAGTGCACTTTAACGCTTGAACACACGTACACAGATCTGGGCTTCCACGGCGGGGGGGTTGCATGGGGCCTCCTCTTCAGGAACCCCTGGATGAACAGTAGGCCTGCATGTCAACTCATCTAAAAGTCATGTTGTGTGCCTTCAGCTTCAAGATGACCTCTGATCATTTACAGCTTTTATATTATGTTGGAATGCATCAGCTACGACCTGAAGACGATAAGCCCCCGGAGCAGGGGGCTACTTCTGGGGGTCTCATTTTGGCCACAGATATCCAGGCCAAGACTTATTTTTCTGTGTACTGCTCATTATTAACAGTCAGATTGGAAACTTATCAGGAAGGAACGGGTCTACAAAGGAGTATGTGCCCACTGCACAAGGTGATCAAAGAGGGAAGACAGTCAGTGATATCATCACATCAATCTGGTGTTTTTTTCTTCAGGAATAATAGCTTGAGGTAGAATTGTGACAAATACAAATGCAGCTCATAATAATGATAATAATTTGAAATAGCATTTCCACGTTTATGATGTGCTCACAGCAGCCACAGGATGCAGTCCCTTGAAGGCACATCTTTCAGAGCGTTATGGCTCACTGCCTCTCAGCTCTGATGATTGGAGCTCGACAAGAAGAAAACTAATTTAGTCAGTGACAATATTGTTTGTTTAACATCGTATTGACAATCCTGTGTGGAGGTCCCCCCTGCTTCCTTCTGTCCTTCATCTGGTAGAGCCACCCACATACTGGGGCTCAGTCCCTGTGTGCATGGTACCATTTAATGAGGGGAAACAGCAGTTCAGTCTGTAGGGACTTGGGAACTGAAGGTTTATGTCCTGACCAAAAATATAGAGTGTGGACCGGTAGCCTAAGAGATGCCTGTTCACCTCCTGGTCACTGGCAGGGTGTCATGTCAAGGCACCGAACCCCCAACTTCTCCCGGGTGCCGAAACAATGACAGCCCCTTCACCTGAAACCTCACGTAAGAAATACAAATGCATGTGGTGCTGCAAGTGTGTGTTCAGACCTAATGTGTATAGTTCCTGTGCATGAGTGTATTTGTACTGTGTATAGATATACTAACTGAGTGGCAAACTGAATTCCCCATTGGGGAATAATTGTAGTGTCTTATTATTATTATTGTTAATTCTGCAACACCTGTTTATGGATTATGGCGTTCTCAGAGTCGCCTTCTTGAGCGAAATATGTGTACTCATCATAGGAATTTGACTATTTGAGAAATAAACAAAACAGGGTGAACAAAGCCAATAAAGATAAGCAAAGATACCAACTATTATGTTCTCCATGTCAGCAGAATCCTTCTCTGTCTTAAGAATAAGCTTAAAGACCTGAGAGAAATCCTTTCTCAATCTCCTCCGTCATCTTTTCCCTGTATCTCTGTTTCTCTCTAAGTGTCATTTGCTATGCAGTTTTGTGTTTCTTCATGCACCTGCGGTAATTGTGTTAAATGGAACCTAACTGATTGTTACAGGGCTTATTCTCAAAGGATACTCCTTGACATACCTTTTTCATATGTCATGATGCACCATTGAATGAATAAATGTACATCCGTCTGAGCGCTAGCTATCAACCCCACACACAGGTAGAGCCTCTCAATGTAATCCAAACGCTCGATAGACCCTTTAGAATGACTCTACCTGAAGCTACTTTGTTTATGATCATAGTACTGACATATATTTTTAAATATTTATCTAATACTTTAAACTGATGGAAAGAAAAAGCAGTATTATAAAACTATTATCTAACTATTAATACTTTAATTTATTTGTGTACTTCAACTAAATGCAACATCAATGTTAGTGGCAGTGCATTAAGCTCTCTCACTAACGTATAAATAGGTAAAATAAAGCGCTCAGGCAGATAGGAGGCTTAATCTGCTCCTCTGTGTGTTTCCCCTGCTATTTGTGGGGTGCAGATCAAATTTACAAAGGATTATTTGCTGGAGACTGCAGTAAAATATCTGATACCATCTGACTTTTAGCCCAAAGTCAATTTGTCTCAGGCATCAGAGGGATGCAATTAAAACTTTTATCGAGGCTGTCGCAGCATGTAATGGTACCGGCTGAAATGAGATCCACTGGGCTGACTCCATCAGTGCAGAGGTGCAGCTCTGGCATTTTATTGGCTGCAGTCTGCTGCCCTGTTTACTGTAATGCTACACATCACCACAGTTTACTTCAACCTTCAACGTGACCTTACCAGAGCCTTTACAGTGGACGAGAAGAACTAAATGTTATCAGAGTCTCTCTTTGATTACATTTTGATCAAAAGGAGTAGAGTAAAAAATCTGTATGATAAGATAATATCATTTGAATAAGTGGTAGTTTATGAAATATTGTTCAATCTATCAGTTTCAGATGTATAGTACATTGTTGAATCCAGGATGCCTTCTCACAACACCTCTTAAATGATTGGCAACTCGATTTATTTTCGTGTCAGTCGATTTTGAACAAAAGAAGAGAACAATTGCCAAGTTATAGAGCAACATTACAATTCAAACATATTGTTTGAGTTCCAATCGTTTGGGAATTTGTCCTAAATTCCAGCGCTTTCGAGCGTCTCCGCTCGAAAGCGCTGGAGACGCTGTAGTACATATGCCAGGCCTGTAAGTGGCGCTGTAGTCTGCCACAAAAGCAGCGAAGAAGACTTCCCGCCCATAGTTACCATGGTTACCCTTCTGTTTATTCTCCGCTGTGGCTTTTTTTCTCCCTCCCCGAGGCAAGCGTTTGCTCCCGCTGCTTTAATTCAATGCAATCCCTCCCCGTTGAGGCAAGCACTGTAATTCTCTCCGGTTAGTCCACCAGCAGATGACAAACACCCACCTCTCAGCCTCTTCCAAGGAACGAGGGGACCGTGCGGCAGAGTTTCAGTTTCAGTTTCTTTCGCCGGTCAAGATGTCCGTTAAAGTTTAAATCTTCCGGACAAAATTAGAAAAGTGCCGGTCAAAGGTCTTCTTTGTTATTTATTGAGCTTTAAAACAAATGAATAACGACACTATATAATAAAACACGGAGGACGGAGATCTCTTTTTCTCCCCCTCTTCTGACAGCCCAGCAGCTGATCAGAGCACGTCTCCCCTCTCCTGCAGGGGGGCGTGGTCAGCAGAATCAGACCCGTAGATAGCAAACAGCACATAGAGCGAAATGAGGCATGGCTAAAATGCATGATCTGTTTGGTATTTTGAAAACAGAAACGTATAAATATACCTTATATAGGTATGGCCCTACAATATATCATTTAAATATAGCATGATAGGTCCACTTTAAATGAAATGAATAAGTACAAAATACTGTAAATGAATGGAAACAGTATATCAAATCAGTGTCACAGATATGATTAAATATCTGTATATTACTTTTGACACTTGAATCAAATCCTATTCTATTTCTTCCTTTTGCAAGCCTCTTTTGATTTTATGGTGCATTTATTTCAGAATGACCTTCGCCTATCAATTCATCTCTAGAAGTGGGATCAATAACTTTAATTAAAGGTCCCATGTCATGCTTTTCCGGTTATTACCCGTCCCCTTGTGTGTTATGAAGGTTTTTATGCATGTAAACGGTCTGCAGAGTCAAAAACCCTCAAAGTACACCCTGTAGTGAGTAAAACTCTAACACAGTCTATGCTGCCCCAAAACGCCTCGTTGGAGATTTCTCATTTTCCATTGTTTACTTCCTAGGTACTGTGACGTGAGAATACCCAGAGGCCACACCCTCTGCCAGCATTTCACGAAACAAAGCTTCCCAAACCTTTCAGCGATTCATGCCGGATATGTACAGCGTAGGGCACTGAAGAACGATGCTGTTCCTACTTTGTTTGGACCAGCGGGAGATTCGGGTACACAACCTGTAAGTATTCATTGTTGTTTGTGTATTTATGATGTTTAAAACAAACAAGGTATCTACCACGACTGTTTAAATGGGTAAACGTTTTCCGGGCTGCTAAGTTGGGATCACGGAAAAATGCTCTCCGCAGACCCATTCTCACAGCGTTATAAACCTTTTTCTTACTCAATATCAAGCCACACTTATTGTTTTTACTTCGGCTGTGAGTGTTTGTGTGTGCTCAGGATGAGTTTAACTTGTTCTCGCTGTATCGCCGACCCGGAAGCCTGTCCGCTCCTCGCAGCAGATCGCAGCAACGAGCCTCGCAACTCCCCGACCAATCAGAGCACACTGGGCTCACAGGGAGGGGGGGGGTGCAGGAGCTTCAACAAGCCGTTTAGGACAGAGAGTGAATACCGGTGAATACACATACTATACAGAGATGCTGTATGAGAAACCAATGTGAGTTTAGAAAATTGCACAGTATAAATCTATTTTAGTATACCTCAACAATGGAATTATGATCAGTAGAAATGGGACCTTTAAGCTGTAACCCGCAAATTGTTTATTACTTTAGACCAGGGCACACTAGGAATAAGTGGAATAAGTGTGCAAAATATTAAAATTGTATTTTCGGATCCTGAACAAGACCGCCGCCATAGCGCGTCTCCCCGTTACCTGCAGAAGGAAGCCATGCAACCATGCAACGCAGCCCCGCTCTCTTTAACTCCAGGCGACTTTCTGCCGCTTTTCTCCGTAATGCAGTGCTGATAGTTTCACCACAGAGGAAAGCACTTCACAAATTGCAGTACCCATAAGGAGCTGTAAAAATACCGCAGTTTTTGCGTGGCGATCGGTATCGGCCGATACTCACTCTCTGCCGATCGATCGGTGCTCTCTGAAAATGCCGATCGCGAGACGTAAAATACATGACACTTTTCTCTGTGTGCGGCAAAACAAGCTCGCCAAAATGGCTTCACCAGTCTGGCAGTATTTTAAGGTGTCCGAAAATGACAATAAAATAGCGGTGCAACGTGTGTGAAGCAGAAATCCTGCAGCTCCACCCGCTGTGACGGACCGGTGAGCGGAGCAAAACACACAAGAGTTAGACCTAACACACTTAGCTATTTGATCTACCTCTGGAACTAGTTATAAATATATGTATTCTTCACTGTCGGGTCACTCATTACTGGATCAGTGAGCTGCAGGAGATACTGACAGGCTGGCAGGAGAGAGAGAGAGGGGGAGAGAGGAAAAGAAAGCGCTTCAGCTCATTTCTCCCGTGTTATTATCCAAAGTTAATGTAAACTTGAATAATGTAGGCTACTTCATTTGAATGTAACAATTATGTTGGTTATTGTTTGTGGAAACGCCAGTGAATGAGCCCCATTAACTGAGTTTTAAACACTTCTTTAAATGGAAGATCCCCATAGGACCCGCCCACTCGATCGGATCGGCGATCGGAGCATCCCTAATGTAAGTTGCGCTGACAGGTCCACACACTGCTTCCCCGCAGCGAGGCTCCCCCGTCCTCCTGTTGACAGTTCACGAGCGTCGAGCTCTTCAGCTCCCCCCCGTTGATAATTCACGATCGTCGGCACGCTGATACATTTTTTTTTTTTTAATGACACTTCATATCAAAAAGGTTGCCGACCCCTGCTTTAGACTGTAAAAGATGTGTTCGGTTGACTTCTCCATTTATGGAGAGACTTAGTTGTGATCAGGTAAATTAGCTATAGAGACCAAAAACAAGACTGTAAACATGTTTATTTCTACGTTAGGCATTTTTAACATTGGGCTCTATGGGGGTTGACTCAAGTGGCCATTCAAGGAACTTTCATTCATTTTTGAGCACCAGAGGTTGCTGCCTGATTAGGACAAAAGTTTTACTTTCTATTAACATTTTTAATGATTTCACCGAAATGGAAGAAGCATTTGAGTGAGGATCTGACATTCATGACTCTTCAGGGGGTCCTGTGGATGATTACTAGGTGGTCTACCACAAGTAGAGTCCAGCCAAAGGTAAGGCTCAGTTTTAAAGTGATTTTGTTAAAAAGACTTCTAACAGACGTACTGTCATTCTTGTTCCAATAAGTCATGAAAATGCTGAATGTTTGTAGGCAACGGTCACTATGTTCGCTACTATAGAGGAAAGTTCAACACTGTAGCAATGTGACGTGCCCCAGAGTGTGAGAGGACAACTATACACATGCCCAAACACCAAACCCTTCAAAAATGACCCATCTCATCTTCCAAACAAACTGTTAAAAGATACATCTCTTTCACCCTTCAGTGCCATTATTTGTCTTTCTTTCAATGCAGATACACTTGGATGTACTGATATATTGGAAGCTGTTGCAGGATCTGAGCTAACCTCATGAGCCGCCATGTTTTCACACTCCTAAAGCACTTTGTACCTGTCAGAAGCTCCTTTCAGGCTGCTGATTGGTCCAGACAAACTGCATTACTCAAAGCCTACAAGATGGATTTTTGTGTGACCTTGTGATCCAGCGAGTATAGTATAGTATAGTACCATCTGCTGAGGGCGGACAGGACGAGAGAGAGTGGTAAGAGGAAAGGAGGAGGGCTGGCTGTGTTTGTGAACGATAGATGGTGTAATCCAGGGCACATCACTATTAAAGAACAAATCTGCAACAGGGACATAGAGCTGTTAGCTGTTAGCATGAGGCCCCACTATTTACCTCGGGAATTCACGACTTGAATAACTTCTTCAACAGATTTGATCAGTCATGCGCCTCCCACCCCCCCGACCCATTCCCCCCTGCTGCACCCCCCATTGTCTCCACTGCCTGGAAATGGCCCTGTCACCCCTCCCACCTCTACTCAGCCCCCGGTCATCAGCTCACAGACACCTCTCACATCAGCCCCTGGTTCTCCACCCGCTGACGACACCTTGTCCTTCACAACCAACCAGGTGAGGAGGGAGCTGCAGAAGTGTAAGGCGAGGAAAGCGGCGGGTCCAGATGGCATAATAATAATAATGGGTTCCATTTATAAAGCACTTCATATTTGATTTCAAATCCCGAAGTGCTACAAGCAGTGAGCATGAACAGTATAAATAAACATTACACAACACGGAAGAATTAATAAAAAGCAATACAAAAATAAAAAATAAATAAAAGGGTGGTAAAAAGGTCTAGGCAAAGGCTCTTTTGAAGAGATGGGTTTTGAGGCCTTTTTTAAAAGCCTCCACGGTCTGTGGTGCTCTCATGTGGTCGGGGAGAGCATTCCACAGACTGGGAGCAGCCGAGCAGAAGGCCCGGTCTCCCATAGTATGGAGCTTAGTCCTGGGGGGTTTGAGGAAGTTGGAGTTGCTGGAGCGGGTGGCCCGCAAGGAGGTATGGGGGGTGAGGAGTTCCTTGAGGTAGGGAGGGGCAGTTCCATGGACACACTGGTGGGTGAGGACGGAGACCTTGAATTCGATCCTCAGTTCCACGGGTAGCCAGTGTAGTGCTTTAAGGATGGGGGTGATGTGATCATATTTGCGCACCCTCATCAGGATCCTAGCAGCGCTGTTCTGAATGTATTGGAGCTTCTGGATGCTTTTGTTAGGGATCCCGATGAGGAGTGCATTGCAGTAGTCCAGCCTGGAGGAGACAAAGGCGTGGACCAGCTTTTCGGCGTCAGACAGAGTGAGTGTGGGGTGGAGTTTGGCGATGTTCCTGAGGTGATAAAAGGAGTTCTTGCACAGCTGTTTAATGTGGGCCTCAAAGGTCAGATGGGCGTCCATTTTAACACCCAGGTTGGTGACTATTGAGGAGAGGGTAATGTCCTGGCCGGAGAAGGTGATGGTGGTGATGGTGGATGACCGAACCTGGTGTGGGGTGCCAACTATAATGGCTTCGGTCTTGGAGCTGTTGAGTTTCAGGAAGTTTTGCTTCATCCACGCCTGTATCTCCTCCAGGCAGGCAGTGAGTGTGGGTGAAGGCAGGGCTGCAGAGGAGGTAGGGTTGATCCTGAGGTACAGTTGGGTGTCATCAGCGTAGCAATGGAATGATACTCCATGTCGGCTGATGATAGAGCCAAGGGGGAGCATGTAGAGTGTGAAGAGGGTGGGGCCGAGAACTGATCCTTGAGGGACACCACAGGTGACGTCGTGGGTACCCGACTCTGCCTCACCCAAGGAGACGTACTCTGTTCTCCCGGTGAGGTATGATCTGAACCAGTCAAGGGGAGAGTCAGAGAGTCCGATGGTGGAGTGCAGACGATGGAGGAGGATGCCGTGATCGACGGTGTCGAAAGCTGCAGTGAGATCGAGGAGGATGAGGAGAGAGGCAGAGCCAGCATCAGCCGTCATCAGCAGGTCGTTGGTGACCCTGACCAGGGCAGTTTCTGTGCTGTGGCCTGAGCGGAAACCAGACTGGAACTTCTCAAATAGGTTGTTGGAGTTTAGGTGGTCCTGGAGCTGAGCAGCAACTAGTTTTTCCAGCACCTTTGATAGAAAAGGAAGGTTGGAAATGGGTCTGTAGTTGGCCAGGACTCCCGGGTCAAGGGAGGGTTTTTTGAGACAAGGTTTGATGACAGCGGTTTTTAGGGCAGAGGGGACATGGCCAGCCTGGAGAGAGAGGTTTACGATCTTAGTGATCATGGGGCTCATGGTACAGATGTACGATTTCACAAGAGCTGACGGAAGGGGGTCCAGGACACAGGTGGAGGGCTTCATCCTCCTAACGATGCCCTCAACCTCTCGCTGAGAGATGTCCGTGAAACAGCGAAGAGGCTGGGTTGTCCCAGGCTGTGGGTCAGCAGTTGGAACTGGAGGTGCAGAGGGGCTAGAGAGGAGGGAGCGGATGGTGTCAACTTTGTTTGTGAAGAAGGCGGCGAAGTTGCTACACTGCTTCTCAGTGGAGTCGGAGTGTAGAGGACTTTGGGGTTTGAGGAGGTGGTTTATGGTGGAGAAGAGTTGCTTGGAGTTTCCAGTACTGTTGTTGATGATGGAGGAGTAGTACTGGGACCGTGCATCTCTGAGGCACTGTGCGTAGGCCTTCTGGTGTTCACGATAGGCTAACCGGTGAACAGTGAGTCCTGAGGCCTTGAGCCGCTGCTCAAGGACACGCCCAGCTGTCTTCATTCTCCGCAGCTCGCCGGTGTACCAAGGGGCTGAGCGCGAGAAGGTGACCATCCTGGTTTTGAGGGGGGCGTGCAGATCAAGGAGATGGTCCACTCCACGTTTTCCAGACTCCTTCGTGTGTGGCGGTCTCGCGATGCTCTCCGTGTATTCATGCAGCGGTCTCGCAATGTTTCTGGCGCGATTTGACCCCGCCATGACCAGGCTCTGATGACGCGTCAGATGTGCAACACGACGGCAGACAGAGTGGATGGATGGAATATCTGCATCTCCGTGCTGGGAATATACAGTTTGTCTTCTTCTTTGGCTTCGGTGGATATAGCGAGGCCGACGAAGAAGTCCAAGTTGTTTAATGACTGAGGTGCAGGTTGGAGCGTTGGAGTGGTTGAAACTCAGGAGTTGGGGAATAGAAAACCTCAACATGTCAACAGGTTGAGCGCCGAAGAACTTTGGTGGCGGTGTTTAGCAGCGAGGGCTAACAGCAACGAGACAGCTGGAAGGCTATCCCGTTAGTATACCTCACGTCTGGGAATGAAACAGAGGATTGGGAGTCCGCCTGCTATCACAGTAGTAGCGGGAGAGAGGCAAGCAGTCAGCCGGAGATAGTCGGCGAATTTGGGCGATACAGCAGGTGATTCCCGACAGCCGTCAGGTCCAAAACCGTCAATAATCACGAGGTTTAAGATATAAAAGCACTTGTTAAACAGACTCAAAGTTTAGCCATATAACTATAGCTTAAAAGCAGATAAAATAGCTTAAAAGCAGATACAAATTCTGAGGCGTAGGAGAAGCGGCGAACAAACAAGTGCAGCGAACAAACAAGCGCCAGCGTCCTCTCCTTCCTGTATTGCTGCATCAGCTCGAGGCTCCTCAAATCCTGTGTGGATCAGCTGTGTGGGATTGTGGAGCTTATATTCAACCTGAGCCTGAAGCAAGGGAGGGTACCACAACTGTGGAAGACGTCCTGTGTGGTACCTGTGCCAAAGATCCCTCGTCCCAAGGAATTCAACAGCTACCGGCCGGTGGCGCTGACATCACAGCTGATGAAGACCCTGGAGAGGCTGGTCCTTGGACACCTCCGGCCCCTTGTGGGACCATCAATGGACCCGCTGCAGTTCGCCTACCAGCCTGCCATCGGGGTGGATGACGCCGTCATCTACCTGCTGCAGAGGTCCCTCTCCCACGTGGAGAAGCCGGGGGGCACTGTGAGGATCATGTTCTTTGATTTCTCCAGTGCCTTCAACACCATCCAGCCCCCGCTCCTGGGGGACAAGCTGCAGCTCTCGGGGGTGGATCACCACCTCACCTCCTGGATCCTGGACTACCTCACCAACCGCCCACAGTACGTAAGGACCAGGGAGTGTCAATCAGACACCATCATCAGCAGTACGGGGGCTCCCCAGGGGACGGTGCTGGCACCGTTTCTCTTCACCCTCTACACTGCAGACTTCACCCACAACACGGCAACCTGTCACCTGCAGAAGTTCTCTGACGACTCCGCCATTGTTGGACTCATCTCCAACGAGGACGACAGGGAGTACAGGGAGCTGACGCAGGACTTCACCCTCTGGTGCCAGAGGAACCACCTCCAGCTCAACGCAACGAAGACCAAGGAACTGGTGGTGGATTTCAGACGGTGCGAACACTCCCCCCCGACACCAGTGAACATCCAGGGAGCGGACATTGAGATTGTGAAATCTTACAAATACCTGGGCGTTCATCTGAACAATAAACTGGACTGGACTGATAATTCTGCTGCTCTGTACAAGAAGGGACAGAGCAGACTCTTTCTGCTGAGGAGACTGAGGTCTTTCGGGGTGCAGGGGGAACTCCTTCAGACTTTTTACGACTCTGTTGTGGCATCAGCCATTTTCTATGGTGTGGCCTGCTGGGGCAGCAGCATCTCGGCTGCTGACAGGAAGAGACTGAACAGACTGGTAAGGAAGGCCAGCTCTGTCCTGGGGAGTCCTCTGGACACTGTGGAGGTGGTGGGAGACAGGAGAGTGGCAGCCAAGCTGTCCTCCCTGCTGGACAATATGTCCCACCCCCTCCAGGACACCCTGTCCTCACTGTGCAGCTCCTTCAGTGACAGGCTGCTGCACCCCACCTGTCACACGGAGAGATACCGCAGGTCCTTCCTTCCTGCAGCGGTCAGACTATACAATCAACACAGCCCCTACTAGACCCCCCTCCTCCCCTACACACACCACAACACAGACTATATCACCCCTTGCTGCTAAATACCAATCAACTATGTGCAAAATGTGCTATATGTGCAATATATATATATGCCGTTAATAACTGTGTAATTTATACCTGGCTGCTAATCCTTAGAACCGTTACAAGGTGTGTTTTTTTGCATTTTGTATTTTGTAAACTGTAACTTTTTTTTATATTATATTTTTTATTATATTGTAACTTAGTACTTTTTTTTCTTAACATAGGTAACATTAAGCTGTCTGTGGCTCTTTCCTGCTGTAACGATGCAAAGTTCCCCTCCGTGGGACTAATAAAGGTATTCTGATTCTGATTTACCACAAACACTAAACTCCAACTCAAGATCATCTAAACACTTTGTTTCGAGAAGTCAAACTCAGTAGCAGCTTACAAATAATTTTTTTTTTTACTAGTATGAATAAAAGTGTGTTTTAAGGTCTGACTCCAGAGTGTACCGGTCAGAATCAGTCAATAGAACCCTGATAGGCTCAGCTGTGTAACGGTGTAATGGGACTCATTTGTTCCTCAGTTGTTTCCATATGAAGAATATGTCCTGTCTCTTGGCCCTGCAGTGTAGCATCACTCACACATCGACCCTTCATCTGAAAGGTTCAGATCACAAACAGTCCATACGCTCAGATCATCAAAAGGTTGTGACCTTCAAATTGGTATTTCGCTGACTTTCATGCCTCTCTCCTCAAAGATAATCACACTGCTTTCAACACGACGCGGCAGATCTGAAAGCTATCCAACCAGCATCAAAACTGCTGATGCACTTTATCCCGGGACTTTGATATTCAGGAAATGGCTTTATAGTAAAGAGGCTGTAATTGCAGTTTGATAAGGTGCACAAACTGGGAATGTAATTGCTATATTTCACTAAACTGCATGCAAAACCAACTCTGACAGTTATGATTGAGGTTTATGAAACTATTTACCTGCTTCCCTTTCTGTGCTGTTTGTCAGCTGTGATCCCGGGATGTCAGTGTTATGACAGGCTGAGGAGTGAGGTAATGAGTCTGCCTGCCGGTCACTCAGATTCATGTCTGTTAGCTGACCTAGATTTGTGCTTAGCAACACAAATTGAATTACTGTAAAGATAGTGCAGGTTGGAAATGACAAAAGCCTCACCCATTGCTAGCTCATGGACATTCTTCTAACTGCCCAGACAAGTGTATTTCCTACTGTAACTGGCAACACAAAACAAAAGTTGCAGATGACATTTCTATGATCTTTTTCACTACAGCTGGGTGCTATAACCATTCAATGCAATTCATTAAAGAGGCCCTATTTTGCTTGTGGGGTGTTCCCTCTCCTGTGGTGTGTTATATAGGTTTGTGTGCAAGGGTTAAAATCCCTGTGTTCCCTCCAGAGGGAGCAGATTGCTAAAGCAGTGTGAACATTTTGATCATTATTTGGAGAAAATTGAGCCGTAAACAGGATATAAGCACTTTTCTGCCTCTCATCTTTTCTTTAATGGATTTAATATTGAAATTGTACAGTATATCTTGAAATATTTGGCCATTTATTCATTTTTTTCAAAGTCTCAATATAGTTTGAAATGATGCTATCCTAGGTTTAGTGAATTTGTTTCTAGATGTGACATTTCTTCTTTATTTGCCGTTGTTCCACCCAGTATGCCTGGACTGAGAGTTGTGCCAAGTTTTGTTTAATGTTTGCCTGTTTGACTGGGTCGTTCCCGGTAAGTCTCCACATTCATCCAGGCAGCGGAATGGTAGGCTCTGGTTGTTTGACTGTTTATACATTACTTCAGCAGACTGTAGCTGGTACTGTGTGTGTGCATAATGTGGTGCGTAATACGGTTGCTGGCCCAATAGCGGCAGCAGGCAGTACCTGTTGATGTGCTGCTAGGAAGGTGGAGGCATGGAGGAGGAGGAGGAGGAGGAGGAGGAGGAGGATGATGAGGATGCTTGCGGGTGTGGTACAGGGTGCAGCAACACTTTATAGTAATTTTCTATTGGATGAATTCATAACTGTTGGGGAAATAATTTCCAAGGCGCATAACTGTGACCCGGTTTATCAGTTCATACTGTCCTGCCTGAGCACAGGCACCTGTAACCTTGGCTGCTGTGCTCCCAGTGTTTCGTCTCCCTGTTCCTGCCTGTTGGCGTCAGCTGATAGAGGTGTTATCATTCTATGTTGATTATTCTCTCTGAACTAGCTAAATACATGGGTCTGGGGTAGAGTTCTTCAGAATTGATTGTGGCATCTCAACCGCTGTGTCAACTCGTGACACAGCGCATGTCTTGTCAATTCTCCGGCCGTAACTCCAAATAAACTGTCAGTGTTTGCCATCAAAGCTCCAGCTCTCATTGTGTCTTTCTGAGTCCTGTTTCCAATTGCTTCAGAAGTTTCCCCCACAATAATAAATACTTATTTTATACTGGTTAAAGTACTGTTTGTAAATGTATTCAATTGTTTTGATTTTATAAAGAAATATCATACTCTTGGGAATAAATCCTTGTCTTGATCCTTTTTGTTGACTGCCAACCGTATCGTTTTAAATTGAATCTGAGGGTTTTTTGCTGTTTAAAAAATGTGAGTTTGAGTTAAAGGGCAAACATAAATCCTTATATAATATTTAAATGATTTAACAGAAAGTGCTTAGGGAGCAGAAAAGGCCCAGCCTACTCCAACATGTTTGCTGGCCACTGTCACAGCTGGAGCCCGACTGTGAGCAGGCCGCAGGCCTTCAAGGTTCAAGGTTCAAGGTTCTTTATTGTCAATCTGACATAGCTACAGAGTAATTATGCAGTTGAAAATCTTATGTCACAGGCTTCTCCAACAATGCAACATAATAACATAACATAATAACAATAAGAGCAAGAGCAATACAAAAATAATAATAGTTATAAAAATGAAATAAAGTTATGATGTGGAATAGTGCAGTATGAGTCTATATACAAGTTATTGGAATGATATATATATATATTAGGTATTAGATACATACTACTGAGTAGCAGTTGAATGTTTGAAGTTGTTTCAACAGTTCAATTTTTTAACAGTCTCACTGCCCGCGGGAAGAAACTGTCTCCGAATCTTCTTGTCCTTGCCAGGATGCTGCGGTAACGTCTGCCAGACGGCAACAGAAAGAACAGTTTGTGGCTGGGGTGATGGGGGTCTTTGATAATCCGTAGTGATTTCTTCCTGAGCCGCTGGGAGTAAAGGTCCTCCATGGATGGCAGCTCCGTCCTGGTGATGTGCTGTGCAGTTTTCACCACCCTCTGTAAAGCCTTACGATCGAGGTCGGTGCAGCTGCCGTACCAGGCCGTCATGCTGCCAGTGAGGATACTCTCTATCGTGCACCTGTAGAAGTTGCAGAGTATCCTGGAATCCATTTTGAACCTCCTCAACCTGCGGAGGAAGAAGAGCCGCTGTCGAGCTTTCTTAGTGATGGTGGTGGTGTGAAGAGACCATGTCAGGTCCTCAGTGATGTGGACCCCAAGGAACCTGAAGCTTTTGACTCTCTCCACCGTAGTCCCATTGATGGCGATGGGGGCGTGTCCCTCTCCCTGCTGCTTCCTGTAGTCCACAATCAGCTCCTTTGTTTTGCTGATGTTGAGATGGAGGTTGTTATCCTGGCACCAAGATGTCAGGTTTTCGACCTCCTCTCTGTATGCCGTCTCGTCATCGTCTGTGATCTGGCCGATGACGGTCGTGTCATCAGCAAACTTCACGATGGTGTTGGAGCTGTGTGTGGCCACGCAGTCGTGGGTGAACAGGGAGTAGAGGAGAGGGCTGAGCACGCAGCCTTGAGGGGCACCGGTGTTGAGAATCAGGGTGGAGGATGTGATATTTCCCACCCGCACTGCCTGGGGTCTGCCCGTCAGGAAGTTCAGGATCCAGTCGCAGAGGGCGCTGTTGAGTCCGAGGTCTCTGAGCTTGATGGCCAGCTTGGAGGGCACAATGGTGTTGAATGCTGAACTGTAGTCAATGAACAGCATTCTCACATATGTGTTCCTCTTCTTCGGGTCCAGGTGTGAGAGGGCAGTGTGGAGGGTGAGGGCTATGGCGTCGTCTGTGGACCTGTTTGCTCTGTAGGCAAACTGCAGGGGGTCCAGAGATTCAGGGAGGGAGGAGGTGATGAATAATTTGACTAACCGCTCAAAGCACTTCATTATGATGGAGGTGAGTGCTACTGGGCGGTAGTCGTTGGGGCAGGTGATGATTGTCTTTTTGGGGACAGGAATGATGGTGGAGTGTTTAAGACATGTGGGGACTACAGACTGCAGCAGGGACCTGTTGAAGATGTCTGTGAACACCTCTGCCAGCTGAACTGCACACACCCTGAGAACACGGCCAGGGATGCCATCAGGTCCAGGAGCCTTGTGTGGGTTAACCCTTTTAAAGGATTTACACACATCTGCCCTATTTAAAACAAAAGGGCAGTGTAGCTCCTGGTCCCTCTGTACCTCCACAGCCTGGCTGCTCTCAAAGCGTGCAAAAAAACTGTTTAGCTCATCTGGGAGAGATGCGCACGCAGACACTCCCGCAGCACCCCCCGCTGCTCCTTTGTAGTCAGTCATTGTCCTTAGTCCCGCCCACATATTCCTAGTGTTACAGCCTTTGAAGTCAGATTCCACCTTCTCTTTGTACTGTCTCTTTGCATTTTTTATTGCTCTCCGGAGATCATACCTAGACTTCCTGTACTCCTCCAAATCTCCCGCTGTGTGCGCGAGAGTGCGCGCTTTCAGTTTGCCGCGCACCTCACCGTTTACCCAGGGCTTTTGATTTGGGAATGTCCGTACAGAAACCTTCGGTACCACGTCATCGATGCATTTCCCAATGTAGCAGATGACAGTGTCCGTGTGTGTGTTGATGTTATTGTCCTCAAACACACTCCAATCTGTAGATGCAAAGCAATCCTGCAGTGCTGAATCTGACTCCTCGCTCCATCGTTGTACTGTCCTTGTTATCGGTCTGTCCCTTTTAAGTTTCTGCTTGTAAGCAGGCAACAACAGTAGTGAGATATGGTCTGATTTGCCGAAGGGAGGGCGAGGGAGAGCCTTATATCCATTCCGGAAAGGGGAATAAACATGGTCCAGTATGTTTCCCCCGCGCGTCGGGAAGTTGATGTGTTGGTAATATTTTGGCAAAACCTTCTTCATGTTGGCGGTGTTGAAATCTCCGGCCACAACGAACGCCGCATCTGGCCGTGAAGTCTCGGTTTTATCAATAAACCCAAACAGCTGATCGAGTGCCGTGTTGTTGTCGGCGAGTGGCTGCGGCGGGATATACACTGCTGTTATCACAACAGATGTGAATTCCCTCGGCAGATGGAAGGCCCGACATGAGATCATGAGGTGCTCTAGCTGTGCGGAACAGTCCGATGAAATAATCTTCACATCTGAGCACCAGTTGTTGTTAGTCATTACACACACACCGCCTCCCTTACTTTTCCCCGAGTTTGCAGTCCGGTCCTGACGAAAAATAGAGAATCCGTCAGGGACAATAGCGGAGTCCGGGATAGCGGGGTTGAGCCAAGTCTCAGTGAGAATTAACACGTTACAGTTCTTAATGTCCCGTTGAAAAGCAATCCGGCTTCTGAGTTCATCTAGCTTATTTTCAATGGATTGAACATTAGCCAGAAGAATACTCGGAAGAGGGGGCCGATTCTCACGTTTTCTCAGTTTGACCAGCAACCCGGCCCGGCACCCGCGCTTTGTCTTCTTCTTGCGTCTCTCAGGTAGAACAGCAACAGGTAGCCATGGTGAATCTCCATTGTCTGTCGGAGGGTTAATATTGTCCACGAAGTTTCGCAATTGGAAAAGTTCCTCTCTGCTATATTGTATGGCAGAGTAGGTGCGGTCGGCTAGCATGTTGCGAACCATGTTAAAAGTAAAACGGCAAAAGTAAAAGAAATATGTACAAAATACGAAAATGGGCAAAGTTGGAGAGGAGCACGAAGACGATGCGGCCATCTTCACCGGCGCATCCGTCAACTCACCGGCGCATCCGTATCACACACATCAGTGTCGGACCTCACTAATGCTGGAGCAAATCCCCCATAATCCCTCACACTGGGCAGGTCTGCTAAATAAAGAAGTTGTGTATCTGACAATGTTCTGGTACAAAGTCATTGTTATGAAGGATTCCTCTGTAATTTATAGAAATGGCTTTTCTAATACTTTGGTCATGCATTTAATTTAATTCCGTTTTATTTTTATTTTCTGTTCATTGTGGTTTGTGCTGATTGTAAAAACTTAAAAATTAAACATAACAGATTTTCTTACTGCTGTGAAGTTCTACCTTTTGTCCCTTTCTTCTATTTTGCAATATTCATTTCCACAAAGACCGGCTTTGCTCTCCTTTGTTCTTCAGTGGAACACATTTCTGGCCTTAATTGTGGCACTAAAATTCATATTGAATTATCTGGAGTGAAATACAGCTGTGATTTTCCCTGAGGGAATAGCACGATGCACAGTTTCCATGGTGCTGATGTCACTTAAATCAAGGCTTCCTGCGCACAGAGCTGCCAGTTACGAGCAGGCTGCTGAAATGTCTTCCTGGGATGGTCCAGACATCAGCAGGACTGCAGCACTTTGATTTGATTGTTCCTGTGTGTATGCCGTATGTTACTGTGTGAGCTGAGCAGCTTCTTTTGGCTGTTTAGCCAGTTGCAGGTATAACACTAAGAGACAAGGATCATTGGATTCTGTGGGAGAATTACCTTAATTATGCTTTGGTGGGTGTTTCCTTTCCTGTAGTGTGTTCGGTTTGTGGGCATGTCAATGGTCACAGGGAGTTTCTCTCCCCCCCCCCCTCCCGATGCCTGAAACCCCTCCATTGTTTACTTCCATAACATAATGACATCACTCAGAGGTCGATGTCATAATCGCGCTTCTATTGGCTATAGTGCTCCAACACATATTACATGTTATGCTACGGGACGGTTGACCAATCACAACAGAGCCGGCCAGTTAACCAATCAGAGCAGACTGGGTGAAAAGAGGTGCTGCAGCACAGGCAGTATGAGGAAAAGAAAGAGATTTTTGAACATTAAAGCATGGAGACGTGTCAGGAGAGACAATAAAAACTCAAATGAACCTGAAAATAAAAGGCCCATTTAATTTGTAGTTTTGAGTAGATGTAATTCACTGTGTGGCGACTGTGGCCAGTGCGCTCATCTTGAGATCAGGAGAGCACCGGTGCAATCCCACCTTGATACTTCACCCCAAAATGCTCCTGTGCGTTGACCACAGTTTTGAGTGTATGTAAGTTGCTTTCTAACAAGTAATGACATTTGTATTAAATGGACAAGAATATGTTGTATACATTCCTGTAAGATAAGGAGAGGTTAAGCTTCAAGTTCTAAATTATAGGAATAAGAAAAGAAGTAAACTTTCTTGTAGTAAAGTGTTAGGATTGAAATCTGTATATTATGTATGAGATGGTTGGTTATTGTAATCTAAAGATCTGGGTCAGATACCGCAGTACTTGTTGCTTTGCTTCATTTGAGATTGTCAGCACTCTCACTTAAGTTATTATTATTTTCCATTCCCACTGGACAGAAAGTTAGATAACCCTTCCTTGCTTTATGCGGGATGGGGCACATTCACTAAAGAATATTCCGTTTTTTGCGGTGACTACGTTTGTGCAAATGAAAACCGACAAATTCCAAATGCATCCCTTATCACAATGCCAGGCAAATTAGCTAATGGAGCACGCTCGTGTACTGGTGTGCTGTTTGCGCCGGAGCCTCGCAGCGGGGAAAATGTGGCGCGCATAGTTGCGACGCATTTGCGCATTATGACGAGGCCCCCTCTGCAAGATGAGGCCCCACGCAGTCTGCGTGATCTGCGTGTAGGCAGCAGTGGCAGCAGCAGCATTAGCGAGGCAGAGGCAGGAAGATCTGGCAGCTTAAATACAGCGGCAGGTTTAGGAGAATGTGTTTGGTTGGTTGTAAGAGGGACGAGGCGCGTCACGTGTTAATGTATCATTGGTGCTCGAGTTGACTGCCTGAACTAGCTCGCAGGCTTCGCCCCATTCATTGCGCAGTGCTACGTTGATTCAGAAGTGAGCGTGGTTAAATCTCATCTGGGTTGGAAAAACGATTGGCTGGCTCTGCTAACCCCTCTGCTTCTCCCCTTACGTATTTGTTAATAAACTCAGATTTTTGGGTTCAATCAGTGATCCAGCTGAACAGTTACATTCAGTGCTCCATAATGTTGTAAGTGCTGCTGGTGCACTGCCAATATCTTACTGTAAAACTCTCTCTCTTGTTATTGCTTAAGTATTCATTATCTTTGCAATATACTGTATTTACGTGTGAGTGTATGCAGCGTACTGATTTCTCCGCACACAAAGCCCTGCAGAGGCATATGGGGGTTTGATGGTGCAGATGGAGGTCACCTGGAGGTCAATGATCCTCTACCTGATTACAGTCCTTACTGTATGTGAGAGCAGTCTGCTGTTAATATGATTTTTATGTCTTTATTCATGAGTGGGCCGTGTTTCAGCAGAGTCAGTTCATTATTACTCATGGACTACAGCAGATGGACAGATGCTCTGCCATACTGTATCCTAACCTTGTCTTTTTGCCATTAAAAAGAGTTTGGAGAAAGAAGTTCTACTTTGTGTGTAGAATTCTACGTCATGTCAATGTCAAAGCAAAGTGTAATGACTGAGAGAGTATCAGCGTATCTCTGTTGGAAGTTTTCTGTTGCTAAAGACAACATGCTAGGGTATGTGTATATCCTTCCGTTAAATAAGAACATATGTAATCAGATTACTGTTACATTGTTAACAATTGGGAATACTAGCAGGATTCCAATGTTACTAAAAATCTAGTGTTTGTTGTAAAGGATCAGATGTTATCTCTTCTCTGTGAGCTGTACTGTTCTGTAGGATAATACTTTAAGTGTGAATCTATACGCCTACTGCCTGAATCTGCTTTATGGTTTTCACTTTCTTTGCTTCATTTGTTCTGTTTTTAATTCAGTAAATTCACTTTTGATCCTAAATATCTTATCGATATTTATTTTCTTAATTATTTATCTGCATTGCATTTGGTATTGAGGTGATCCAAAAGTAACAGAAAGTAATCACGTTACATTTATTTTATATTTTGATACTCACATTAGGTTGATGATAAAAAAAATCACAGGTAAGTAGTTATTACAATGGAATAGATTAGCAACCATCCCAGCCCTGGTCACAGGTTCACTATTTGCCTCACTTTAAAAAACAAAAACTAGGGGGCCCGCTGGTCATTTGTAATATTTGTGGAAGCTTTTCTGATCTTAAAACCTGCTCCCCTTACCACCTCCATCCAGAACAACCACATCAAACACATTAATGCAGCAAGTTCGACACAACTAAAACTACCCAGCAGAATTAGGGAGCAGCACCACACCTCAGCTGTGTCCCTTCCTGCATTTCCATAAAACATGCCCACTCCTCATGTTCCGCTCTCATATTCTGCGTATTCAGAAATATTACAGCAGATTGAACAGAAGAATCTGATCGTCACCAATGTTGTTCAATCAGAAGAGACTAAAATGTTAAGCGTGATATAATAAATGTATTGACATGGTGCACAAAAAAAGTTTAGAAACATGAAGAGTCTTTGGCAGAGTTCGATTCATAAAGCCCAGAAAACTTGAAAAGGAAACACACATGACAAAAATGAGTGTGTTTTCAAGTGATTTTGTTGACCAAAATGAGGAAAATTAGCACAAACCAATCCTATGATCCTGTATTTTTGACAAAATCTATACCTTTTCATTTAAGAGCTAACTAATGAATATACTGACTAATTGAATTAGTTGTGAAAATGTATTTAAAGGTTCAGAACAGGTTCCTGTATGAATATTGAAAAAGTTTGTGAACACACACACTCAATAAAAGTCAACTTGAACTGCTGGAGCAAATACACTGACTTCAGTTTGGTTGCCAGTATATATCCACCTTGAGTGTGTGAGTTATTGAGTATCAGAATGATGTGTGACTGATGAAGTGTTGGTGGGTTAGAGGCTGGAACCCACACTCGTCCCTTGCTGCCCTTTTGGCTCCCGCAGAGGATCCAGCAGGGCGGGAGATTGCCCTTTGGAGCCTCTGTCTGAGGCAAATTGTCAGAGGGATCGCCCACCTTTTCTATCAATTTACAGACCTTTTGTGCGCGGGCGGCTCTCATTACCACAGCCCCCGGTTCACACGCAATCTTTTATATTCAATTAGCTCAGATGCGCAGCAAAATATCGAAGGGCATTTTGCTCGAGCAAAGCCTCAAGGAAACTAGAAAAGGTCATGCCTCTGACTTCCTCTCTGAGAGGTGCGGGGAGGTAGATGGGAGAACAAATGTCACGTTCAATGGGCAAAATGGCATTGCCTTCACTGCGCTCCACAGCGACCAAACTTCATTTCCCCTCTGTAAACATACCGCCTGAGGCAATGAACTCTTTCAGTTTTATACTTAGAACAGTTGGCTTTTAATATCTCGAGTATATTGTTCAAAGTTTAGCTCTTTATTAATATTCAAGCTCACAGCCATTCTTCACGGTAATGCAAAAGGCTGTCATGGTTCCTGCGACAGTAGAAACACTAACTGTTCAGCATGGTGCTCCAGTGGAACAGACACTGCTGTGATGGTGGAATTACAGCCTTTGTTTTTCCTGAAGAAAGTGTCCCTTTTGACAAGACAATTAACATAGAAACGCTGTATTATAAATGCAAATCAGGGCCCTCCTGTTCCATGTGCCGGCCTTATGGAGGATGACCTTGGTGGGCGACAGGTGTTGGGGGGGGGGATAGAAATTCTCCTGTCTCCTGCAGGTGACATAAAATTCCCAATTAAACTTGAGGATGTTAGGATTCATGTGAACTAAACAAAACGTGCATGGCATCAGTGATGTGGTTGACCCGTTTAATGCATGCAATTAAGTGTTACAGTAAAGAACTGAACGACTGAACAAAATGATGTGTGTCCATGCAAGTTACAGCAGTGTTCGGCTTTATAGTACTATTTGTCACCAGCTTGTATTAAAGGGTACAGCAGCTTTCAGATATTTAGCATTAGTGCACATCCCTGCCGGCTAACAGCTGAAAGAGACGTCAGGATTACTTCATAATTCTAACACAGGTGTTCATAGAAAGTGTCACATTTGATCCATTGTTCACATGAAAACATCTTAGTCAGAGCAGCTTCAGACAATACATTGATTCCATTTAATTATTACAGTCTCTTCTCACAAAATGATAGCTACGCTAGTTATCTGTTTGTAGCATTTTCTAAAATGGCACTACTCTGATCGTAATGCCATTGCTGCGTATCATCTTCATAAATGAACTGTTTTAGGATTTGTATGTTTTCTTGTGATAGTAAAAATAAGTATGTAATATTAAAAAAGAACATTATATTTAGAGATTCTTCTTAACTGTGTGCTCTTGTCTGCGTGACGTGTTGTAACATAAATGTACGACATGTCATGTTAAGTTGTTTATCATGTTTATGTTTTATGGTTCACGTTGAGTGTATAGTCCATGTTTATATTTACTTATATGTTAAAGGAGAGGTGTCATGCTTTTCCGGTTATTACCCGTCCCCTTGTGTGTTATGAAGGTTTTTATGCATGTAAACGGTGTGCAGAGTCAAAACCCTCAAAGTACATCCTGTAGCGAGTAAAACTCTAACACAGAAAATACCTCCCCAAAACGCCTCGTTGGAGATACGTCACTGCCCATTTGATTCTTCCGGGTACGGCATGATGTCAAGCCGTACCCGGAACGAAATGGACCAATCCATGGAGCCGTTACGTTACGTCCGCGGAGCCGTTACGTTAAGCCCCCGCTGATTGGTCCAAATTGACCAATCCATGGACTTCCTCACACACACATCTGTGTGCAGGGAGCAGGCAGCTCAGCTGATTTCTCCTCCCTGGCTGCAGGCTGATAACAGACAGTTGGGATCGCGGCGAAATTCTCTCTGCAGACCCATTCTCACAGCGTTTATCAACCTTTTTCTTACTCAATATCAAGCCACACTTATTGTTTTTACTTCGGCTGTGACTTTGTGTGTGCTCAGGATGAGTTTGGCTGTGTTTGGCTGTGTATCCTAAACAAGGAAACAACACCTCCACGGAGCTCAGCGCGATTCACAACGTCCCGACCAATCAGAGCACACTGTGCTCACAGGGAGGGTGGGGGCTGGAGCTATCGGAGCTCCAACGAGCCGTTAAAGGCAGATAGTGAAATTCAGTGAATACACGTAGTTTACAGAGATGCTGTATGAGAAACCAATGTGAGTTTGGAAAAATGCACAGTATAAATCTATTCTAGTAGACCTCAACAATGGAATTATGATCAGTGGAAATGGCCATGACACCTCTCCTTTAAGTCATGTCTCATTGATCACTTGTTAAGTTACAGTCACTCATGTCTAGGTTCGTCATTGCACTTCCTGTTTTATTTTGTGCTTACCTTTCCTTCTCGTTTCAGAGCCCTTTTACTTCCTGCCATTATGTGTTTTCCTGCCTGTCAGCCCCTCACTTGATTGTTGCCATCAGTTTGCCATTACCTCTTGTATACATAGTCCTTTTCTCCCTTTGTCCTGTGCCAGTTTATCTTCTTTCATGTGCAGTCAAGAGAGCCAGTGTTTAAAGCCAAGAACCCTTTTTGTTATTTCCCACTGTCAAATGTATTTAGTCTCAAGTTTTTGCCTCTAAAGAGTGATTTTTGTTGTGCTTTATTTTCTTCTTTAAAGGTCCCATGTCATGGCCATTTCTACTGATCATAATTCCATTGTTGAGGTCTACTAGAATAGATTTATACTGTGCAATTTTCCAAACTCACATTGGTTTCTCGTACAGCATCTCTGTATAGTATGTGTATTCACTCTCTGTCCTAAACGGCTTGTTGGAGCTCCTGCCCCCCCCCTCCCTGTGAGCCCAGTGGCCGTCTGCGAGACAGCGAGACACAGCGAAACCCAGCCCAAAACCAGCCCGAGCACACAGACACACCCGCAGCCTGGCTGGGAGTTTGTGTGTGTGCTCACACACCGACTCACAGCCTCGCCGCGTCCCGCCGTCTCAAGGAGGAGAAATCGGCGGAGCTGCAGCTGAGAAAAGATCGAGTGTGTGTGTGTGAGAAAGTCCGCGGATTGGACCATTTGGACCAATCCACGTAACGTAACGGCTCCACGGATTGGTCCTTTTGGACCAATGGGTCCATTTGGGTATGGGCACGTCACTGTACCCAGGAAGAAAACAAGGGAAAAGGAGAAATCTCCAACGAGGCTTTCTGAGGCAGCATAGACAGGTCTTTTCTGTGTTAGAGTTTTACTCGCTACAGGGTGTACTTTGAGGGTTTGTGACTCTGCAGACCGTTTACATGCATAAAAACCTTCATAACACACAAGGGGACGGGCAATAACTGGAAAAGCATGACATGGGACCTTTAAGTAAAGACCTTTTTGATGTTGAACTTTGTCTTGAGTCGTTTCATTTGAGTCCAAGTGTTTGTGTCACGTTCCTAACACATGTGTGTCAAAACAAAGGAATGGATGATCTGGAGGTTTCCTAGCAGCCACTTCACCATGTACAGCCCTGATGGATCACCAGGTTAAAAGGTTGGGAGGACCAACTGAATGAGGATGCCAAATGCATTGTCATAGAACAGCGATGAAGTGCTGTTCGGTAAACTTCTCCCTCCTGTTAAAGTGAAGCAGGCTGATTCCTCCTCACTTTGACACAGAACACAAGACATTTGCTTAATTGTTACTGATTAGTAACGACATCCCTGATGAACTGGTTCTGCCTTCCAAAGTAAACTTTACATAATAGTAGCTTCATACTCATGACTATTCACATTTATTTTACAGCTCTGGAGAGATAAACAGTGCGTACATTAATAATATTTATGCTGCGAGATGGACAGTAAAGTAACATTCATCCTAAGTTAGGTTTGGGGAGCTTCTTGCCAGATAAAAACGTCTTGCTTTACAAGTTCCCCAAGGATGATTCCTGGGACCACTCGACCCCTCCTCTAACACCAAGGGGTACAAATGGAGGTTGGTGAGCACTTACCTTTGAGCACTTACAAATAATTTGGAAATGTATTGATTGCTATGTTCTTCAAAATATGACTATTATTGTACAGCTTACACTGTGTTTCTCTTTAAATACATTGTCCATTTGCAGTTTAAATGTATATGTTATTAAACCCATTTTTGTAAAGTGTCTTTGTGTATTTTGAAAAGCGCTTTATTAATTAAATGCATTATTATTATTATTACACCTGTTTTACACCCATGTTAAACTGTGATTACACCGTTAAACTGTGATTACACCATTATTCCAACCAAATTACAGACATTTAAACACCAATATTACACCTATAATACACCATTATAACACCATTATTACACCCATATCACATTCATATAACATTACTCCCATACCCATAACACACCGTTATTGCATCTAATTTACATTCATATTACAATTACATTACACTCATGTTTCACATTGACACAGTCTGTCAAATGGTTATATTCCACAGGATACAACAAACATTTAAGGGTTAAAAAAGACTAAAACAACATCTAGTATGACTCATGATCTAAGAAGCATGTACAGAAGTAGAGCTTTAGTTCTAACGTATGAGGGATCGATGAATGGTCCCATATGGAATACGTATAATATATTTATATTAGGGCTGTCAAGTTAACGCGTTATTAGAATGCGTTAACGCAAAAAAAAATTAACGCCACTAATTATTTTAACGCGATTAACGCATGTGTATTTTTTGTCCTCGGCCGCCCCGTAGTTTCAGAGCGCATCGAGTTTAAAATACCATCTACAAGCTGATGCTGACAGCCGCGCTCCTGCCGCCCGCTTGTGGCAGACCACACTTCCACGCTCACCGGCAGGCCCGGACTGGCCAACGGGAGGACCGGGAGGGTGTGTGTATGTGTGGCGCGACTCGCGAGCGAGGCACACCTTACGTGTTGTTGTTGTTAGCATCTGGTGCTAGCTAGATAGATAGTACTTTATTGATCCCAAATTGGGAAATTGTTTTTGTTACAGCAGCATAAAAGGCATTTTACAATAAAACAAAATATACAAGAATAGAATAAAATAAAATATACATGTCAAAATACAAAATATACATACAGATATTTTATATATATATATATATATATATATATATACACACACAAATATATATATATATTCAAAATATATGGAATTATGGAGTATTAAATATGAAACAGATTATGTGTGAGTAAAATGTACAACGTGGTTTTATTTCTAGAGAAACTATGGAGCAGAGAGTTCTCTTCCAGCCAGAGGTGATTTGTTGTACAGAGTTATTGTTAGGATGCGTGGAAGGGTAGGACCCAAATGCAGACTATCAAAAAAGGTAAACGGTCTCGAAACAAAAAGCGAGCTTTATTTTAAAAGCTGAACATGGCATGAAACAAATAGGTTGTACAAAAACTGACCGTTACCAACATGGAGGGAGACAGGAGAGACAACCGTGACTGACATGGAGGAAGACAGGAAAAACCAACAATGAACCGACAGGGGAACACAGGAAGAGACCAGACTAAATACAGGGAGGGGTAATCACAAGACAAGACACAGCTGGGGTAAGGGAGGCAGAAACACAAGGGCAACAGGTGAACACAATCAGACAATCAGACACACCAGGGAAACTAACGACAGGAAGGCAAACACAGGAAGAAGGAACAGAGAAGACACAAGGAGGAAAACATTTCAAAACAAAAGTGGAAAAAAGAAAACATAAATACAAAACAAACCCTAACAGAACCCCCCCCTCAAGGGACGGATTCCAGACGTCCCAAGAAAACCCCCAAAAGTCCAAAACCTCTAGAAGGGTGGGCGGAGGGGGCCCGGAGGAGGGACGCACAACCAGGACCAACAGGGTGGGTGGAGGGGGTCCGGAGGACGGGCCCGGAAGGGGTCCTGGGCGGATGGCCCGGGGGCAAGGCAGAGTCCAAAAAGGGGCGAAGGCCACAGCGGGCGAACTCAGGGGCCCGGGCATGAGAGCGAAGGCAGTGGCTGGAAGAGTCAGGAGGCCGGGCTCGAGGGCGAAGGCAGCGGCTGGAAGAGTCAGGGGGCCGGGCTCGAGGGCGAAGACCGCGGTTGGGGAACTCAGGAGGCCGGGCTCGAGGGCGAAGACCGCGGCACTCAGGGGGCTGGGCTCGAGGGCGAACAAGAAGGCGGCGACGGGACAGCTCCGGAGGACGGGCAGGAAGGCGCTGACGGGACAGCTCCGGAGGCCGGGCAGGAAGGCGCTGACGGGACAACTCCGGAGGACGGGCAGGAAGGCGCTGACGGGACAGCTCCGGAGGCCGGGCAGGAAGACGCTGACGGGACAGCTCCGGAGGCCGGGCAGGACCCGTTGTCGGCCGGACCTCCAACAGGACAGAACATGGAGCTGGCAGGACCCCCGGCGGGACAGGTGTCGGCGGGACCCCCAACAGGACAGGATATGGTGTTGGCAGGAAACCCGGCGGAGCAGTAGTCGGCGGGACCCCCAACGGCACAGGACATAGGGTTGGCAGGACCCCCGGCAGAAGAGTAGTCGGCGGGACCCCCAACGGGACAGGACATAGGATTGGCAAGACCCCCGGCAGAAGAGTAGTCGACGGGACAGGACATGGAGTTGGCAAGACCCCCGGCAGGAGAGTAGTCGGCGGGACCTCCAACAGCACAGGACATAGGGTTGGCAGGACCCCCGACAGAAGAGTAGTCGGCGGAACCCCCAACGGGACAGGACATAGGATTGGCAAGACCCCCGGCAGAAGAGTAGTCGGCGGGACCTCCAACGGCACAGGACATAGGGTTGGCAGGACCCCCGGCAGAAGAGTAGTCGGCGGGACCTCCAACGGCACAGGACATAGGGTTGGCAGGACCCCGGCAGAAGAGTAGTCGGCGGGACCCCCAACGGGACAGGACATAGGATTGGCAAGACCCCCGGCAGAAGAGTAGTCGACGGGACAGGACATGGAGTTGGCAATACCCCCGGCAGGAGAGTAGTCGGCGGGACCTCCAACAGCACAGGACATAGGGTTGGCAGGACCCCCGGCAGAAGAGTAGTCGGCGGGACCCCCAATGGGACAGGACATGGAGTTGGCAAGACCCCCGGCAGGAGAGTAGTCGGCGGGACCTCCAACAGCACAGGACATAGGGTTGGCAGGACCCCCGGCAGAAGAGTAGTAGGCGGGACCCCCAACGGGACAGGACATGGAGTTGGCAGGCCCCCCGGCAGAAGAGTAGTCGGCGGGACCTCCAACGGTACAGGACATGGGGTAGGCGTCGGCCGTAGAGCCAACAGGAGACGAGGTGCTGGAGTCGGCCGGACCACCGACAGGACACGAGGGGCTGGAGTGGGCCGAACCACTGACAAAACACGGAGGCCTGGCGTCGGCCGGGGAGCCAGTACTGGAGCCGAAACTGGAGCCGGAACCATGGCTGCTGGGGCCGGAACTGGGGCCGGAACCATGGCTGCTGGGGCCAGATCTGGAGCTGGAACAATGGCTGCTGGGGCCAGATCTGGAGCTGGAACCACTGGAGCACGGGCTGGAATCTTGGTCTTGCGTCTCCTAGAGATTCTTTGGAGGATCTGTGGGCCTCCCAAGGCCTGGTCATACCCCAGGAAAGGGTTAGAGGCTTCGGACAAGTCCTCCGGACTACTTGTGAAAAGTTGTAGCCACGCAGGCAACATGCTCCTAAGCCAGGGCTGGCGAGCAACCTCCTGACGTGCCTCCTTCAACGCAGCCTCTCTACCACGTCTAGAAGAGGCGCCATTCCAAGTATAAAAAATGTACTCCAGAGAGTACCCAAGACATTCTGCCTGTAGAGCAAAACGATCCGAGTCTGCTGAGTCCAAAGCTGGTCGGTTCATTCTGTTAGGATGCGTGGAAGGGTAGGACCCAAATGCAGACTATCAAAAAAGGTAAACGGTCTCGAAACAAAAAGCGAGCTTTATTTTAAAAGCTGAACAAAAACATGGCATGAAACAAATAGGTTGTACAAAAACTGACCGTTACCAACATGGAGGGAGACAGGAGAGACAACCGTGACTGACATGGAGGAAGACAGGAAAAACCAACAATGAACCGACAGGGGAACACAGGAAGAGACCAGACTAAATACAGGGAGGGGTAATCACAAGACAAGACACAGCTGGGGTAAGGGAGGCAGAAACACAAGGGCAACAGGTGAACACAATCAGACAATCAGACACACCAGGGAAACTAACGACAGGAAGGCAAACACAGGAAGAAGGAACAGAGAAGACACAAGGAAGAAAACATTTCAAAACAAAAGTGGAAAAAAGAAAACATAAATACAAAACCCTAACAGTTATTGCAGTGGGCAGGAATGTTTTCCAGTATCTGTCCTTGTGGCAGGGGAGCTGCAGCAGTCTGTTGGAGAAGGAGCTCCGTTGACTGTCCAGCTGTAGGTGGAGAGGATGGGTGGGGTTTTCCATGATGGACAACAGCCTGTTCAGTGTCCTCCTCTCCACCACAGCTTCAAAGGGGTCCAGCTTGATGCCGATGACTGACCCAGCTTTCCTGATCAGTTTATTGATCCTGCTGGTGTCACCGGCTCTGATGCTGCCCCCCCAGCAGACCGCAGCAAAGAAGAGTGCACTAGCCACAACAGACTGATAGAAGATCTCCAGCATCTTACTGCATACGTTGAAGGATCTCAGCTTCCTCAGAAAATAGAGTCGGCTCATCCCCTTCTTGTACACAGCGTCAGTGTTGATCCTCCAGTTCAGCCCATTGTCTAAGTGCACTCCCAGGTACTTGTAGACCTCCACAACTGCCACATCCTCTCCCAGAATGCACAGGGGCAGAGGAGGAGATGTCCTCTTCCTCCTGAAATCAATGACCATCTCTCTGGTCTTGGCCACATTCAAAAGCAGATGATTTCTTCCAGTCCACTCAACAAAATCACCCACCAGCGCTCTGTACTCCTCCTCCCGTCCATCCCTTATACACCCTACCACTGCAGAGTCATCCGAAAACTTCTGCAGATGGCATGACTCTGAGTTGTATAGAAAGTCAGAGGTGTATAAGGTGAACAGGAAAGGAGACAGCACAGTCCCCTGTGGGGCTCCAATACTACCAACCACCACATCAGACAGCACACTGCCCAGCCGGACGTACTGTGGTCTGTCCGTGAGGTAGTTAGTAATCCAGGAGATGGTGGACGAGTTTACCCTCATAGCCTGCAGCTTGTCACTCAGTAGCCAAGGCTGGATCGTGTTGAATGCACTGGAGAAATCAAAAAAGGTGATTCTCACAGTGCAACCCGATCCATTCAGGTATGAGTGAGCACGCTGCAGCAGGTAAATAATGGCATCGTCCACCCCCAGGTGAGGCTGGTAGGCAAATTGCAGAGGGTCAAGGAATGATCTCACCTGCGGTCTGAGATGGGCCAAGACCAGTCTCTCAAGCACCTTCATCACATGAGATGTGAGTGCTACAGGGCGATAGTCATTGAGCCCAGAAGGAGTTGTCTTTTTAGGGACCGGAACAACGCAGGATGTCTTCCACAGCACCGGGATGGTCTCCAGGTGCAGGCTCAGGTTGAATAGATACTGGAGAACAGGAGCCAGCTGGCGTGCACAGGTCCTCAGGACCCTGGGGCTGATACCATCAGGGCCAGCAGCCTTGCCTTGGTGGAGTTTTTCCATCTGACTCTGGACCTGTCCTGTGCTCACAGTGAAGCGGGGGGGGGGGGCTTGATGGCAGGGGGGATAGAGGGGGGGGGGGGGGGGGTCTGAGGCAAGATGAGCAGAGGGGGGGGGGGTCAGCTGCAATGTGAGCAGAGGGGGGGTGCAGAAGCCATGCTGGGTGGTGGAGGGGAGGTGAGAAGTGTAGGTGGTGAGCAGAGGGGGGATGTTGACGCCAGGCTGAGATGAGGAGGTGAGGTGAGAAGTGGAGGTGGAGGAGACAGCAGCGGGCGGAGAGCTAAACCTATTGAAGAAGGTGTTCAGCTCGTTGGCCCTCTCCAGGGTGCCCACAGTCAGTCTGTCTCTCCCTTTGAAGCCAGTGATAGCCTTCATCCCAGCCCAGACATCCCTGCTATTGTTCTGCTGGAGCTTAGTCTCCAGCTTCTTCCTGTAAGAATCTCTGCCCCTCCTCAAATTGTCTCTCAGCTGATGCTGGATACTCTTCAGCATTGATTTGTCCCCAGACTTAAAAGCTTCCTTTTTCTTATTTAAAAGAGTTTTCAGGTCACTAGTAATCCAGGGTTTATTGTTGGGGAAACAGTTGACAGTTTTAGCCGGTAATATTGTTTGTTCACAGAAGTTGATGTATTCTGTGATGCAGTCAGTCATATTATTGATGTCCTCTCCATGTGGCACACAAAGCACGTCCCAGTCAGTGGTCTCGAAGCAGTCCTGTAGAGCCTCATTAGCCCCTGGAGTCCATTTCCTCACAGTCCTGGTGGATACAGGCTGCCTCTGCACCAGAGGGACATATTTAGGAGCCAAAAAGACGAGGTTGTGGTCAGATCTGCCCAGGGGGGGGAGGGCAGTGGCACAATATGCATTCTTGGTATTTGCATATAGAAGATCCAGAGTATTATTTCCCCTGGTGGGGCATTTCACATACTGAGTGAATGTAGGCAGAGATTTGTCCAGTTTTGCACGGTTAAAACCCCCAGTTATTGTTATGAATGCATTTGGGTGAAGAGTTTGGAGTTTGGCCACAGAGGAGTGAATGACGTCACCAGCCACCTCCGCGTCCGCGTTCGGTGGAATATAGACAGCAACTACGATGACAGAATAAAGTTCTCTAGGTAGATAAAATGGACGTAATCCCACAGCTAGCAGTTCAATGTCCGGGCTACAGAAACGCTCCTTCACAGTAACATGTCCAGGATTACACCATCGTTCGTTCACATACAGTGCAATCCCTCCTCCTTTCTTTTTACCGCTCAGAATAACGTCCCTGTCCGCCCGAACACTCGTGAAGCCGGGGAGAGCCGTGTTATTATCCGGGATGAGCGAGTGCAACCAAGTCTCGGTAAAACACATGATGCTACTACACTCACGGTATTCCCACTGCGTCTTCGTCAGCACGCGGAGCTCGTCCATCTTATTCCCCAAAGACCTCACGTTCCCCATTATGATGGCCGGTACACAGGGTTTGTACCTCATCTTCTTCTTCATCCTCAGCTTGGCCCCAGCTCTGCAGCCCCGCTTGAGCCTCCGAAGCTCCTCCGGGATGTCATGCCTGGCTCCGGGCAGCAGCACGGGTCGGCACAGCGCAATCAGCTGCTCACGCGTGTAAACAATGCCATCACTCCTCTGAGCATGGCTCTCCGACACAAAAAGTGAAAAAAGTAGCAGAAGAATGACCAGAAAACGTTCGAAGTAAAACGTGGCCATAGTTCGCTGCAAAACTAAATAAATATCCAAAGAAAAAAGTACAACTAAGAGAATAAAAGTAAACAAAAAGACAAAGATCAATAAAACACTGGGAGCTGCATGCAACAGGCAGCCACCAGCACGGCGCCTTACGCAAGCTAGCTGCGCTAACGGATATAAGGAGCTGTTTCAATGAAAACAGAGGAGCGACATTTCGCCGACAACTGCGCCGAGCACTTGACTTTATGCAGGTAGCCAGACAGTGGGACATTGTACGAAAAGTCAGCACACTCACCACGGATAGTGCGCGCAACATGATTGCAGCATCCAGGCAGCTCCCGTTCGAGCATATATGCCTTGAGCTGCACATAGCTCCAACGATCCATCACACTACACACACACACACACACACACACACACACACACACACACACACACACACACACACACACACACACACACACACACACACACACACACACACACACACACACACACACACACACACACACACACACACACACACACACACACACACACACACACACACACACACACACACACACACACTGTATTGTATTATTGTATGAGAGGTTCCAGGTTGAATTGAGGCGAATATTTGTAATGTTCAGAGGTTGTTGTGTTTAATATTCATGAGAATATTTGTCATTGTTCAAATGATAATAAACAAACATATAAAGCATAGTTTTCCACTCATACGTTGATAAGAGTATTAAAAACTTGAAAAATATCCCTCTAAGGTACATTTAGAACAGATACAAAATGTGCGATTAATTTGCGATTAATCGCGATTACCTATTTTAATCGACTGACAGCCCTAATTTATATTCATTAAAATACAAATATTAGGGTTGTTGATGACATTAATAATTCGAAATAGATACATATAACATACATTCAAATACAAATGTTCCAATACATTTAGTGACATCAAATGAATATGAAAGATATTTAGCGATACATTTAAAATGGTGTTCTCCTTTCAGCATCGTCATGTTCTTACTCAAAGCTAACTCAAGTAACAAAGATGATACTAACATACATTAAAACTCTTTGCACCTATAGAGGACTGTTATAACTTATCTTCCAAAAGGTGCAACTGCTACCAAAATGTATTTAGTTCAGAACTGTGATATTTTATTTGTAATGTCAAACCAATAACTTTGACATCCATTAGACTGTCCTTAAAGTGGACCTATCATGCTATATTTGAATAATATAGTGTAGGACCATACCTATATAAGGCATATTTATACTTTAAAAAAAAAAGAATACCAAACAGATCATGCATTTTAGCCATGCCTCATTTTGCTCAATTTGACTTTTTTAGCTCTGTTTTTGCAAGGGCAGATTCAGTGAGAACAACACCATCTACAGGCCTGGCATATGTACTACAGCGTCTCCAGCGCTTTCGAACGGCAATGGCCGTGTCTCCTCCTGATTGGTGGAGTTGGCCCAATAGCCGTAGCGCCACCGTCCTGACGTCAGGACAGTGTTCAAATCTGGATCAGTTTTTATCAGATCCGTTGCAGCCCCTTTTTTTAGAGATTTGGGTATGGAGGAAAATAGAGAGGGTTGTGTTTTCTGACACTTGGTGAGTTCCCTGGAACACCGGGGACACATATTCATGTATAAAAGACGTACAAAAGTGCATTTTGCATGATAGGTCCCCTTTAAGCTGTAACGGGCCGTCTCCACGGCAGCGTTAAAAAAATCTTGGAGGTGGGCGTATCTGAAGCTTGGGGATTTTTTTGCGATCAACCAATCACATGAATCTCCCGCCCGCGACATACGAAGCCAAAAAGCCCGAAGTAAACTGGATATAAACTCCCCAAAACAGGCGAAAACATACCACTGTCTCTGCCACCTCCCTCCATGCCTGGCTCCTCCGGTTTATATCCCGGTAGGTCTGGTCATAAAGCACCGGGTGATTGATTCGCTACCGCTAATTTCTCCTCCATTTTTTGGAATATGAGGAAATGATCTGCGGTATGTCTCTCCCAGCATACACGCCGTTTGATTGGCTAGAGCTTGAACTGTCAGATTTGCGTACACAGGATTTGATTGGCTGACGCTTCCTCCTCAGCTTCAAAAGTTGAACATTGTTCAACTTTGGATCTTGAAAATCCTGAGAATCTCCGCTCGCCTGCCCACAATGCATTTCGGCGAAAGCGAAAAAAAGTGACGTCACCCCATTCAAAGTGAATGGGCAGAAGCGTTTCAAGATTTTTTAACGCTGCCGTGGAGACGGCCCGTAACTCAGGCAATGCTTTTCATAAAAAACTGACTGATGAACATCTCTTCAATACTTCATTTTCCAGACGTTGAAAAACGTTCACAGATTTGTGTGTTGTAAGTTGTAAATGGAAGTCTGTAAACCCACACGTAATTAGTTTATCTGAAATAAGTCAAAGCAAAACTCTAATCTATCTATCTGAGACGACTTTTGTGTCATTTATGTATTTGAATGATTCTTTGGTCCCACTGGCCTCTTTATCACCTCGTGGCAATCACAGTGACTCATCTAAAAGTAATCTTAAGAAACAGTGGCACATTCAAGAGTTGTAATGGGATTTTACACAGTAAGACTCTCCGCAATCTTAAATGTGGGTGAATTAATTAAAGCAATTGTACTCAAGCGCATAAAATAATTCAGTTCTTCTCAAAGATGTAAAGGCCAGCGCAAAATATAGTGCTGTCACGTTGCCTGAGCAGAAATATAATGAGCCCATTGTATTACAGGCTGCAGCACTGAGTCACCAGCTCTCAGTCTGTGTCATTATCACAAGTGTTGGCTCGCCATATGGTGTTTTTCTGACATAAACAGCTTTAAATATGTTCTATATTATACACTAATCAGTCAACTTTATTTCTGTAATCCCTCTACTAAAGTGTGAAGAAACACCGGCAGCTGAGTCAGCACAGGTCAACGTGAAGGGGTTCTGAAGGTAAACTTGATTGATTGATTGAAAAGTGTATTAACAGCTTGTATATTGGGTACAGTACAGTACAGCTCAAAACATACAATTGTTAAGGGGATGCAGACCAGAGAAAGACTTTCGTCTTGTTTACATCAGGGTCCCCCATTTCCAATTCATCATATCATTTAAGACATACAAGACATATTAGACATACAGATGGCTTATTTACAATTTACATACAGGTGGTTTTTTACATACAGATGGCTTATTTACAATTTTCATTTTAGATTTCGTTCTAATACATCCTAACCGGACATTTAAGACATACCAAGTCTACAGATATACAGTTAGTAACAGAGTCTAAAATGCGAGTATATACATAGATGGGGGGGGGGGAGCTGTCCATTGTACGACAGGTTGAGATTTGTACCATTACCGGGGCCAGTTTTGCAATGCTCTCCCCCGAAGGTGCTCTTTAAGAGAGGTTTTGAAGGTAAGTATAGTTTTACTTTCCTTTACAGTTGTGGGAAGAGCGTTCCACCTTGATGTGGCATAATTGCGAAACGTGTATTCCCCCTTTTTTGTGCCAAATCTGGGTTTTACATGATTTGTGGAGCTCCCTCTGGTGTTATGATCATGGTATTCCTTGACCTTTGGGAAGAATTTTGACATGTACATGGGTACCATAGAGGTGTAGTGGATCTTGTAGACCAGGCCCATTGCAAGTAGCTGTACTCTGTCGTCTACTCTAAGCCATCCTAGGTTGTCAAAGTGGGCAGAGGTGAGGTGGGTTCTAGATGAAAGGTCAAGCAGTAGTCTGACCAGTTTATTTTGCGATGTTTGAAGTTTTATTTTTAGCGCCTTGGAGGTGCTATGGTACCATGACGTGCAAGCATAGTCATAGTACCCTTGAATGAGTGCTCCTGCCAGAGTTTTCAGGGTGTTTTTGTTTACGAGAGAGGAGATCCGGTATAGGAATCTAGTTCTTTGATTGACTTTCTTTATTACATTGGATGCCATTTTGTCACAGGAGAGGTTTGCCTCAAGAATAGATCCTAGGTATGTAATTTCCTTCTTACTTGTGACAATAATGTCACCCACTGCAACTGAGAAGTCGTCGGATTTGCTGAGATTATGTTTTCGAACCGAAGAGAATGGACTCTGTTTTACCCAGGTGTAATGACAATTTATTATCGGCGAGCCAGGTGCAGATTCTGCCGAGCTCGGAGCTGAGGGTTTTTTCAACCTGCAATCTGCTCCTGTCAGAGACCAGCAGGGCTGAGTCGTCCGCGAACAGGAACAAGTTGCAGTCACATGCTGATGACATGTCATTTGCATAAATTAGGAACAGTAACGGACCTAATATGCTTCCTTGTGGAACACCACAGCTCACTGGGAGGGGGGGGGACAGAGTACCGTTTACCTCCACCATCTGTTCTCTCCCCTCCAGGTAGGATTGCATCCAGCTCACCGATAGTTTATCAAAACCAATTGCTTTTAGCTTGTCAATCAGAATGGGGTGATTGACAGTGTCGAAAGCCTTTTGTAGGTCCAGCATCACCATGCCGCAGTATTCACCCTCGTCCACCTCTTGTTTGATGTGGTCGTTCAAATAAAGAAGGCATGTGTCAGTGGAGTGGGATGTTCTAAAGCCAGATTGAAATTCATAGATTAGTTTCTTTTCCGCGAGGTACTTTTCGACCTGTTCATATACTATTTTTTCCATGACTTTCGAGATGGAGGTAAGTATAGAAACAGGGCGGTAGTTGCCTGGGTCCAATTTGCTGCCCTTTTGGGAACTGGGATATGTAGTTGCTAGAAACATGTTGATAGCTCTGAGATTTTGAGTTTGAATTAAATTCTGGAGAAGAATGACACTTCTCAACCCCCCCCCCCCAAAGCATCAGGGGAAACCAAACCAAGACACCCATAATGTATGTCGCGTTTCACATAGGACCAACACATAGGAACCCCTACAGACGCACCTATAGTACAAACACACAGTCGCTACTACACACACCTACAGCCCCTACACACAACAAGCAGCGCTGTCCTGGAACAGAGAGTCATGTAATCCTGTAATCCTAATGTCCTTCAAGATGGCGCGCTGAGATAGATTTCTGGGTCAGTGCTGCAGGATCGAGGAGTCAAGGAGGCGTACATTTGAGAAATGACCAACGGCTAGGAAAACCAACGGAAAATCATACAATGAGGTACAAAAAGTCAAATCAGACATAACGCAGTGAGAGAATATTTTCTTAGGGAACAGATAAACCAGGACCAGGACTCTGGACATAAGGAACTGCAACCTTTTCTCTGAGTCCCGCCCTTCTGTCAGTTTCTCTGAATGTCCTTTCTTGACAGATGACCTACTCCCCATAGTTTGCAGATCATGTTCCTCCCTCCCTCTCTGCTCTAACTTATTGTTGTTAACATATTTGCCAACATAGTTTGTGTCCCTGGAAGGTTAAGAAGTATCTCCACTAGGGCACCGATCGGGGCTGATCAAACATAGAAGGACATTTTTCTTGAGAACTGATCCAAACATCCAGAAGAATGCCAAACTTTCAATCAGTTCATGTGTTGTAGGTGTTAACTCACTAGAATAAGTAGCTGACATACTGCCTCCACTGTTCATGTAATTACTTGCATCTTTTTGACGCATAGCGTTAATATATGAAGACAAATTCAAATGAATTCCCAGTGAATTACTTTATTGATTAAAGATGCATTACTTCTACCTGTAGTACCCCAACAAACTTATGTTTTTAAATCCTTTAATGACCGTCCTTTAGTTTCACTCATGTACATCACGTCTGAAAAAAAGAAATACTCAGATGGAGATGCAGGAAGCAGCACGAGGACAGGAGCCTTCCCCCATTGGAAATCACCACTCATTTAAAAGTAACACATTCAAAGAAAGCACAATATGAAATGTGCAACCGTTGACTCTAAAACTGAAATGAGAAAATGCGTTGGTAGTACACGTTTGGGATAGATACACAAGCATATTATTACTGTTGTTATTACTTGGAAATGTCATTGTGAGTGTTGAGTAAAGTTGCATGGGCGGGAAGCTGCTGCTGAAATAGATCTTAAAGGTTAGCTTATATTCAGACAGACCATGGCTCGGTTTTACAAAGGTTAAACACTTTTGAGTATTATGAACCAACATGATTCCAACAATGACGGTACACTGATGGTAAAATGGAAACAAAGACATTAACAACTTCTCAACAAAGTTTAACATTAAGATTCACACAGAAAAAAAACATCTAAGGTCTTTACACTGGCTTCCTGTCTGTCAAAGAATTTACTTTAAAGTGGACCTGTCATGCTATATTTGATATAGTGTAGGACCATACCTATATAAGGCATATTTATTAGGGCTGTCAGTCGATTAAAATAGTTAATCGCGATTAATCGCAAATTAATCGCACATTTTTAATCTGTTCTAAATGTACCTTAGAGGGATATTTTTCAAGTTTTTAATACTCTTATCAACATATGAGTGGACAAATATGCTTTATATGTTTGTTTATTATCATTTGAACAATGACAAATATTCTCATGAATATTAAACACAACAACCTCTGAACATTACAAATATTCGCCACAATTCAACCTGGAACCTCTCTCATACAATAATACTGGGTGTGTGTGTGTGTGGGTGTGTGTGTGTGTGTGGTGTGTGTGTGTGTGTGTGTGTGTGTGTGTGTGTGTGTGTGTGTGTGTGTGTGTGTGTGTGTGTGTGTGTGTGTGTGTGTGTGTGTGTGTGTGTGTGTGTGTGTGTGTGTGAGTGTGAGAGAATGTGGAGAGCTGCCTGGACGCTGCAATCATGTTGCGCGCACTATCCGTGCTGAGTGTGCTGACTTTTCGTACAATGTCCCACTGTCTGGCTACCTGCATAAAGTCAAGTGCTCGGCGCAGTTGTCGGCGAAATGTCATTGAAACAGCTCCTTATATCTGTTAGCGCAGCTAGCTAGCACCAGATGCTAACAACAACAACACGTAAGGTGTGCCTCGCTCGCGCGAGTCGCGCCACACATACACATACACACACACACACACCCTCCCGGTCCTCCCGATGGCCAGTCCGGGCCTGCCGGTGAGCGTGGAAGTGTGGTCTGCCACAAGCGGGCGGCAGGTGCGGGGCTGTAAGCATCAGCTTGTAGATGGTATTTTAAACTCGATGCGCTCTGAAACTACGGGGCGGCCGAGGACAAAAAATACACATGCGTTAATCGCGTTAAAATAATTAGTGGCGTTAATTTTTTTTTGCGTTAACGCGTTATTAACGCGTTAACTTGACAGCCCTAATATTTATACATTTTTTTTTTCAAAATACCAAACAGATCATCATTTTAGCCACGCCTCATTTCGCTCAATTTGAAAAATGTTAGCTCTGTTTTTGTAAGGGCTGATTCTGTGAGAACAGCACCATCTACTGGCCTGGCATATGTACTACAGCGTCTCCAGCGCTTTCGAACGGCAATGGCCGTGGCTGTCTCCTCCTGATTGGTGGAGTTGGCCCAATAGCCGTAGCGCCACTGTCCTGACGTCAGGACAGTGTTCAAATCTGGATCAGTCTGTATCAGATCCGTTGCAGCCCCTTTTTTAGAGATTTGGGTATGGAGGAAAATAGAGAGGGTTGTGTTTTCTGACACTTGGTGAGTTCCCTGGAACACCGGTGACACATATTCATGTATAAAAGACGTACAAAAGTGCATTTTGCATGATAGGTCCCCTTTAAATGACTGCTGCCGGTTTATACAGCACTGAGCTCTACCTTCTTTTAAAACCAAGCGGAAGACTTTTCCTTTTACCGCTACTTTCGATTAAATCAAATTTCTATGTATATCTTACTCTGCACTTTAACTTTTATTATCTTATTTTTATTCTATAGCTTGTTTTATTTAGTTCTATTGGCTTTTTATTATTAAACTTAATGGTTTTAATCATTTTTTTGTAAAGCACTTTGCAACTTATGTTTAAATAAGCTGTATAAATAAACGTGCCTTGCCTTGAACACCAAACAGTGCAATGACAGCTCTACAGTGCATACAGTCCAGTTCCTGCAGAGTATACAGGTCAGTGTGTCACAGGGGCTTAGCGAGGGGGAATTGAGGGGTCTGCCAGCTGTGTTTGACTGAAGTGATATCTTTTAATATGGACATTAAAGGTGGGGTAGGTAAGTTTGAGAAACCGGCTCGAGATACACTTTTTGTTATATTCCATGGAATGCTCTTAACATCCCGATAGCAATGAATATTTTAAGTGCTTTGACAAAAAATCCATAAAAAAAATTCATCTGTGGAAGCCGTAATACTGTAAAAAGCACGACCAATCATTTTAGCCGGCCCGGCTAAAATAACTGGATGGCCTACCTGCCTGTCAGCCTTCCATCTGTGCACAAACTTATCTCGTGCCCTCATTGGTCATGTGCGCGTTCGTGTGTGTTGGAGGAGGAAGGAAGTGGCAGATTTTTTCCGGTTGTGTATTTTCAAATTCTAGCGATCTCGAGCTGGTTTCTCCAAAATGACCTTCCCCCACCTTTAAGCGAGGGGAGCTAGAAAGACTGGAAGAGGGAGGTGGTTTACTTACGTGGATGTTTAATACTCTTCAAATATAAAATGCCAGGCTTTTCTCAACCAAAGTGTATCATTTGCATGCAGTACAGTGTTTGCAAAACAGCAGAGCATAGGTGACACAGCATGTGTCTTTGTTGCTGGCCCTTTTGACTACAACATGAAGACTTGCAGATCACCACACTGTGGAATGGACATGGTGGGTGTTGGGGTGCCGTCAGGCCAGAAGGAACCTCCTGCTGTCCCCATAACAGTTTCTGCTGATGAAGGGACCTTAAGACAGGTTGTCTCCTCTACACATGAAAAGTGATCGGAATCTTGCATTACTTCTCTAGCAAGATGGATTTCTTCTGGAGCTTTCAATAGTGCCAATTTGTATTTTGTGCCGACCTAACCTAAAATAATCTGCATCATCACAATGCCACACCTAGCTGCTATTTTGTTTGTAGGCTGTCTCAGGACAGGATCTCCTCTTAATGAACTCCTCTGGTATGTGAGGTGTTGAGAAGAATTAAACAATACTAAGGCCTAGGCTCCACGGGAACGAAAACGGGTTGAATCCTCATATTTCTCATGCGTATAGCCCTTTAAGCTCGACGACGCCGTAACGGAAACGTAGAAACAGACCCTGCAAACGACAACGGGTCCAAAGGTGGATAGATCTGGGAACGGAGCGCTCTGGGGGGTCCAACGGGGCCGTGTGGTCGCCTATACGGTCATCCGTTTCCGATAATGACGACGCAATAGCCCCGCCTCTCCCCGCCTCTGCTGCTCACCCCCGCAAAAGTACACTGCACACTGAATTCAGATTATTTATCTTTATCTCGATATGGACATAAACGCGAGTGAAGTCTAATCTGACAGGACGGAGACACGCAGCTCCTCCCGCTGTGATGCAGCGGGAGGAAAACACACACTTCAAGTCAGATCATCACCCTTAGCTATTTTAATGACCTCTCAAACTACCTAAACTAGTTATAAATATGTTTATTTTTACTGTCGGGTCACTCATTACTGGATCAGCTGCTGCATGAGACAGACACTGACGCTGTCAGAAGAGAGGAAAAAGAGACAGGCTCTGTGTATTTTATTATCATATATCATTATATCGTCGTTATTCATTTGTTTTAAAGCTCAATAAATAACAAAGAAGACCTTTGACCGGCACTTTTATAATTTTGTCCGGAAGATTTAAACTTTAACACACGTTGACCGGCGAAAAACTCTGCCCGGATCCCTCGGCCCCCACCGCGGAGAATAAACAGAAGTGCAGCCATGACAACCATTCTTCTTCGCTGCTTTTGTGGAGGAAGTTGCTGCTTTTGTGGAGGAAGTTACAGCGCCACGTACAGGCTCGGCATATGTACTGCAGCTTTTCCAGCGGTTGGATGTAAACGGAGCCGCCTCGTGGAGCTTGACACAATCCGGTGTATATTGCGTGTGGGCGGAAGGTTTTTTTCGGTTGCGTTTGCGTTACTCCGATGCGTTTTGCCGTATGCGTTCCCGTGGAGCCGGGGTCTAAGGTTGGGTTCACAAACAGATGTAAGACATCTCTGAGGCTAGTCTTTACGTAGCTATCTGTCTCATGTAAATTAGAGAATTTCACAAAAATAAAGAAAAAAGGCTCAAATTAAGCTTGAAAACTAAACTAGCAATAATCTTATCCTGGAAACAATCATCTTAAAAGTGTAATCAATTCACAAAAAAGAGAATCAAATGCCAGGTGAATCGTGGTTTGTTAACATGGTGGCAGCAAGTAAGGGAACATGTAGGGTGTTCAGTACTGAGGAAAGGTAGCAACATGTCTGCACTGTAAAGAGATGGTATGCTATACTGGAAGTTTCCTGTATTGTATTGGCCTTCACTGAATTACAGTACCTCTGTGTCCTTGTTGTATTTTTCCAGAAGGCAAACGTTTAAAGCTGCACATTACCGAGCTGAGCGACATGACACGGTTGCTCTGTCAGCCATGTTTTTTTTGTTTTATATTGTCCTACTTTTGACAGCTTCAGGAAATTGACTGATTAAGATGTCCATCTGAAAACTGGCTTTCATTGAGTTACAGAGTCTGTAGCCTCATCTCAATACCCCTCCTCGACTCCTCCTTTCCCTCACTCGCGTCCCTTCCTTGCGTCGTAGCTCCGCCTCCGTAAGATGCGAGCGAGAGACACGAGGAGGTGACGCGAGGACAGAGGAGTCCTCAGGTATTAATTGGGATGTCCTCGTGGCTCGTTCACTCAAACGTCACTCTTAAACGACGTCTGTTAATGATGACATGTGCACAGCTGTATCCCCTCTCATCGGGCTTAACTGAATAACCCTTTAGAACCGGCCCATTTGTTGTTAAATATTTATTTAAATGAATGAATCTTTCTCTTGTTAGTCAAGGAATTCAATGTATGATGGTTGGTCCTGCTTTCCGTTTTGGTGTAAAATGTACATTTCAATAAAATTATAATTATAGTAATGTGAAAGCCTTTACTCTGAACATGTGTGTCCTGTAGATCCCCACATTCACCACAAACCCACATTCAGGACTGTGCATTTTAAATAATTTAACTACTCAATATCTTAACACAAAACAATACAAATAATTGTTATTTATCAAGATCTAGCCATTCATGAAATAGCTTTCTTAATAGCTATGCTTTAGTGACGTTCAAGATCATTAAACATGACTTAAATTGTTAGTATAACCTTAAGAAATGAATTGCACATAATAATTCCCACGGAGCTGTGAGCACTTAGGATGTGACGCTTTTCCACTCATTCTTCCAGTTCTCCGTTTTCCTGTGTTGAAATCGACCAGCTGTGAAGGTGGGGGCGGGGCTTTTATACGCGAGTAGTGAAAACACTTCCGCGTAGTCTGCTCTCGTGTATCCTCCCTTTCGTCTCCTCCCGCACCCCTCCTCCCTCACCCCTCCTCGACTCCTCTGTGTGCATTTTAGCTATTGGGACGTCCTTCAAAATGGCGTGTCTTGATCGATTTCCGGGTCAAGTCCCGGAGGAGGGGAAGAGAGGAGTCGAGGAGGAGTATTGGGATAAGGCTAATGTCTTCACTGTCAGACGGGGGCTGTGTGGCTCCTCAGGTCAAATGTCCCAGCTGCACAGCGTCATCATGCTCACATATCACATGGTCTATCCGTTATTTGCACAGTTGACAAGAACTGCATATGTTTTGTCATGCAGAGCATTTCAATAGACTTTTATCCTCGTTTGCCCTGAAGTGGAGCATGATAACCTTCATGACCTTCAACACAGCTGGTAAACCTTGTTGAAACACAATTAATGTTTTGTTTACTCAAACATTTCTTCTCAAGGTCCACTTACATGCTTTTCCTTGAGCTTTTGGGTACCACTTTACAATAAGACTACCCTTATTCATAAAGAGTTTATAATTAGGTTGTAAACACTTTATTAATCATTAAGAACCATTTATAAACCAGTTCTAACAGTTTTCATACATCAACACAGAATCACTATTTGGCAAGATGACTAAGCCTTATATTGGCTACCTAGCGAGAATCAACTCAGTGAACAACAGATACCAAGGATGCTGGCTGATGAAGAAGACGAAGTAAGCTAAGTAGCCAATATAAGACATAGCAGTACAGATAAATGTGGGCTCACTATTTGGCAAGCAATCGGTCACAGTTGCCCTGTTTATCTCATGTCTTATAAAAGCTTATTAATGATTTATAAAGTGTTCACAACCTAATTAATAAATGAATTACAAACTATTCGTAAACCCTATATAAGGGTAGTCTTATTGTTAGTGTTAAATTGAGCTTATTCTATCTGCCGATGCAGCAACTAAGAGTAAGTAGACTATTTGTCATGTGAATTATCTAAACTTCTACATCTCGGTATGAATAATTGCATTGTGGTCCGATATGCATTTGAGCTTTTTTCAGTTTCCTGCAATTTGCTCTCTTTGATGTTTCATCCGTTAAATCTTAGGATAGCCACAACCTTTTATTCTGAAAAATGTGTTGCTGTCTACATACTTGGTATTCTATATAAATGAAGATGAAGCTCTCATTTAAAGTAATGACATTAAGGGGAAATGCTTTCCTTCTTTCCATGTGTAGTGTGATTATGTGTTGCCACTGTTTGCTCCTTTTGCTTCAACATGAGTAAAGAAGATCCGGCTAAATCCGCACAGTCAGTTTGAGAAAGATGACGGTAATGCCAGTCATGGGGAAAACAAATGGCCACTTTAACAAGGTTGGACTCATCTTTGGGGGGAGGAATGGAGGTCAGGCTGTCCTCTCCTCTCCGGTTCATCTTTGATAAGTGGTGACTTTAAAGCTACCATCAGGGGACTGAGGGAAATCCATGGTGGGTCAGAGGTAACCTTTAGGGATTTCAGAATTGCTGGAGTCGAGTAAAGCCCCCCCCCCCCCCCGCGAGAGAAGAAAAGACGATGAACAGCACAGTGTCTCACTCATGGTTACAATGATCAGGATGGGTACATTTGCCCATTAGGTGGCCAACATGTAGGAAAGAGGTGAGAGCAAACACAACCAGCATGTTCAAGTCTGGAGGGTAAATAAATATTATGCAGCGTTTCATTTTACGGGACATGTTTCACATCATAGTTCCAGGTAGAATATTTGACATGCTGTCGTGTAATTTATTTGGGATAACATGACTTTGTATTGTTTGTTACATTGATTCAGGTGTGCCTGCTGGCAGATCACTGTGTTCAGAGCACTTGTGGCATTTTACAAAAACTTGACTTTTGGACCATAATTGTCTAATTTGCATTCATTTACGGCCTATGAAAATAAGCAGATTTAATCTTTTGCAATTTACTTTTCTCTGTTCATCTTGTGCTCGGTGGGCAGCAAACCTCCACCCAATCAGAATTTAAATCAGCTTCTGCAACAAAATGCAGTGAAGATTTTGGAAGCATACAAAGAATGCTATTTGCTGGGGATTTGTCAAGGGCAATCAAAAAGTAATTTACTGTGTATTTGCTGACAAAATATATGTTTTTTGTTTAAATTGCGTTAATAGCAAAACATTTCCTTTCTATAATTCAGTACTCAAGAATGGATATGAAGTGGCATATTCATATCTTTGTGGAATTACTTGTAAAAGTTAAGCTGTAATTCAAATCTATTTTCAGTCAAGCAACTTTTCTTACAATTCAGTGGTGAAATATTTGCTCATCATAATCTACAGCATTGTATGGGTGCTATTTATCTCCATCACGAGGACCCAGCCCTGAGCAGCAGGATTACAGACATTCTGCAGGTCTGGGAGAAAGCTGCTGGAGCAGACTGCTGCATCAGCACTCCAACTTGTTAATCCTTGTTTTAATAGAAAAAGATAATAAAAATTGCTTGGCAGCTATTGCTCTACTGAAACAGTGAAATTGGAACATGTAAATGTTTTTGATGACATAAAGGTAGCTAACTTTTAAGGTAGCATATAACTCAGCAGAATAAGGTGGGGATTAATTATTTATGAATTATTGGAGTTAATGATTGGTCAGCAAAACGGTTGAGATCCTGAGATTTCAAATGTTTTCGTCTCGGTATTTGTGCCAAGAAACCCCAAATCCATGTATCACCAGTTACGAAACCCACCAAACAGTAAAGGTAAGGTGTTGTAGGCGCACAGTTTTTCTATTATTTAGTGGTCAGGCAGTTACAGATAACCTGTGGCTAGGTCGCGTTCACACCAGTCTTGTTTAGTCCGGTTAAATGGAACCCTGGAGCGTTTAACCCCTCGGTGCGGTTTGTTTGGTTTGATGTGAACGCAGTCTGAGACCTCTGATGTGAACTAAACAACTGGACTCTGGTCCGCCTAAAAGAGGTGTTAGGTACTTATTTTTGTACCTAGGCAGTGGCGGCTGGCCCATAGGGGGCGATAGGGCGCCGCCCTCCCTAAACCACACACAGAAACATTATTATTAATAATAATAATACTAATTAATTATATAAATTGTCAATATTTGTGTGTTTAAAATATGGAATGCACCCATAAATATGTGTCAAATATGATTTAAAATTAATTTGCGCAATATATATGCTTTTCCTAGTACACTGTATGACTGAAGTTCAGTTCTGGGGCGATGGAGAAATCGCCCCACGGAGGCGGGTCTCTGCAGCAGGTTAGCCAATTGCTGATTCAAGATATGAACGTGTGTCATAAAATGTAGCCAATCAGCGTCCTCAAAACTATTACCGGAGGGGCGATTATTGTATCGCCCCTAGTGGACTAAACGGCAGATAAACTGTTTCAAGTTTATAGTCTGTTTGAGTTTCTCCTGTGTGAACGCAAACCGAACTTTCTGAAAAATGAAACAATGTAACCAACTGTCGTCTGGTGCGCCAGAGAAGCGGACTATTAGGTGTGAATGCAACCTTAAACCCCAACTGTATTGAGTGTTAAACAGTATGTTGACTCAAGCACATCTTGAACACTTTGAGATGTGCAAGAATTACATGCAAGAGCAGGTAATACTCTAATACAAATCAAACAAATCAGCCCGGGACTCTCGACCGGCCCACTTCGGTACCGCCGGCCCACCTCGCAAGTAATTACCGCTAGTAAATTGTCAACGGGGGGGGGTGCTAGTGACTTCTCCGACCGGCCCACCTTGGTGCCGCAAGTAAATACTTCAGTACCGGCCCATCGGGATTCGTACCGGCCCATCGGGATTCGTCCCGAACGTCCCAATGGCCAGTATGGTAGTAGTATGGTACTACATAGCAAGTTATGTTTTATTCAGCAAGAACAATGGTGGGAAATGTGATTTTCAATTTTGAAGCTCAAATGCCTAAGCAGGAAGTTATTTTGTGTTACTGTGTAAAATTGAAAGTAAAGGTCAAACAGACCAGCAGCATATGACTGGAGTCAAAATACTTGCACTCATTGTTTTCTGTTGGCTAAAACACTGTCTGTTCTGTCAAGGATCACTGTAGGTTCATTTAATTTACTCCCCAAATCGTCTCTACCCAGCTACTGTACAATGGTGGATTAAAGAAGCACCAGAGCACCCCTAGTTGCATAATCTTTACCATACCTTGAAGCAGCTATAATATTTTCAGAACACAGAGTCTCAGGACAGTGTGGTCGCCGCCACAAGACAAGCAGTTTTGTATCATAGCAGCCATCAAATCCTGGTCTGCTGCTACCAGTTTTTCTAAAAGGGTCCTCTAATCTCTATGTATCCCTTATCTCAACTTTACCATGTGCATCATCCCACACGGTCATCATGGTCCTTATCCAAGTTGGGTGATGCCTGACCTGCAGCCCACCAGAACATATTCCCCTCAATCCCTTAGAATCAGAGCATCCACAACTGCAGCTCTAAATCATATCTTCTTTACTCCTTAATATATGAATAAATATTCAAAGCTGTATGGCTGCCTAATTTTATCATTGCATATCAGGTGGTTGCTGGGCTAGATTATTCAATCTTGGCTTATAAATAGTCTATGTGCTTCCAGAGTGTTCACAAGAAAGTATTTCGCTCCAATACAATACAATACAGCTTTATTTATAGAGCACTTTAAACCTCCAGACCAAAGTGCTGTACAGTCAAATAAACAAAACAAAACATACAAAAAATAACACAGCACAGCTCACACACCATAAAACAAGTACAAGTAAAAACAATAGACAATTTAAAAGCAATAAAAGCAACGCTCTAAAAGATGTTAATACGCTAAGGAGAAGAGGTGGGTTTTAACCTGTTAAGCCCTGAGCCTGTTTTTCAGGTCTCAGGCTCGAAAATGACATTCCCAGAACAAATGATCATATCTTCCCTTCTAAAAGGGTTAAATTATAAATTATAAATATAAATCTTTTTTCTCAAAGTAATGATAAACCTGTGAGTTGGATGTAGAGAAGTCAGAATCAATATAGATGTTTTTTATTTTAAAGAAAATTCAGATTTTACATAGTAAAAAACTGTAAATTATAGTGTCCGTCCAAAAATTCTTTTTTACTTATAGTGGAAACTACCCTTGGATGATGGTAAGGTAGACTAAAAGCTTTAGGAATCCAAAGTACAACATATAATAAGTACCCTGTATCAAGATTGATGCGAAACAAGTGACATTTGACCTTTTTAGAGAGATTTAGCAAAAAGAACTCCACCTCTGAGGTGATTTGGGTATAAATGTTTTTTTTTCCATATCTCTGGAACCCATTGGTCGATTTTGATGGTTGACACCTCTTTCTGACCGTTAGAGCCAATAGAATCGAAGGGGGAGTCCCCCACACACACTCATTGTGAAACAAAAAGGTGGGGGCTTTGCGCATGTAATTTTGCATTAGAGTGAAGCTACATTCTAGCTCTGACATCTAGAAACGGAAAAGCCCCTAGATTCCACCGGGTCCGTCTGCGGCGCGTTACGGGCGCGTTACGGGCGCGTTACGGGCGCGTTACGGCTGCGCCGCGGTGCTCACGGTGATTGCGGCCACTCTAGTCAATGGGTGCTATTCCACCACACGCGGCGCGTTACGGCTCAGAAGCGTCCCAGAAGCGGCTCGGCGCAGGGCTCCTCTAAAATTAGGATCGAATCCTATTTTTGTCGCGGCGCAGCCGTAACGTAAGGTCGGGCAGGCAGGAAGTGGAACGTTCAGAGCATATATAGCATATATATATATAGATATATACACACACACACAAACTAATTGTGCAGACCCTATCCCTCCGTAGTCTTTCAAGTAGGAGGAGAAATGCCAGCGTTCTCCTCCGGTTTACAGGCACTGTGTAAATTATATATATAGAATAATTATGATGATGAATGCATTTTTTTACCACTAAAATACAGCAACACATCTTTGATTCATGTCGTTTATAACTGGAATATTACAGTTATTATTAACTTTGTCTGTACAAAGTAGCCTGTCCAGGAAATATGCCCAAATCAACAAAAACTGCGAGCCGGCAGGCAAGACGCTCCGCTTCTGAAACGCGCCTGGTAGGGTATGACGCCGGAGGAGGCCGGACCAAAACCGCAACGCGGCGCAGACGGACCCGGTGGAATCTAGGGGTAAGGGTGTAGCAGCTCAGAAAGATATGGTGGGGTCATGCCATTTAGGGATTTAAAAGTAAATAAAAGGATTTTGAAATGAATCCTAAAATGTATTGGCAGCCAGTGGAGCGAAGCCAAAATGGGGGAAATGTGGTCATATTTCCGTGTGCCAGTTAAAAGCCTTGCTGCGGCATTTTGCACCAGCTGCTATGCTCACATAGTATGGTTGAGAGGTAGTACCCATAGAGTCCAGTAGAGGGCAGAGCCTGTGTGAGATATAACCATTACTTCTGTTTTTCCTTCATTCAGTTTTAGGAAGTTGCACGCCATCCAGGCCTTTATGTCCTCTAGGCACTTTAGCAGTGGGCTAATTGAGTAACCCTCCTTCTTTTTTAGTGGGACATAAATCTGGCTATCATCAGCATAGCAGTGGAATGCGATGCCGTGCTTTCTAAATATGGACCCAAGAGGGAGCAAATAGAGGGAAAATAGCAGGGGGCCTAATACTGAGCCCTGTGGGGCCCCATACAGGAGTGGAGCAGAGGATGACTCGGAGTCACCAAGGCTGACAGAGAAAGTTCTGTCCTTCAGATATGACCTGAACCATTCCAGGGCTTTCCCCTCAATGCCCACCCACTGCTCCAAGCGAGAGATCAGAATGTCATGGTCTACTGTATCGAAAGCAGCAGTTAAATCAATAAGTAGAAGCACAACGCAGTCCCCAGAGTCAGTAGATAAAAGGATGTCATTAAAAACTCTTAAAAGCGCTGTTTCAGTGCTGTGCATAGTTTTAAAACCGGATTGGAAAACCTCCATGTTACGAACCCACTAGGGATGAGTAAGGTAACACACACTAGATGGTTTTGGTAGATAATTATAATAGGGTTTTAATGAAATAACAACAAAGGTGTACAACAAAAAGGGAGCAAAGGTAACCTAAGCTAAACAAAGAAGCCAAAATTGTGCAGGTCTACTGCTAATAACAGAAAGAGGACTCTACAAGTGAGCCTAATTACACATCTGAGATCACTTCCAATCAGCACTAATGGAAGGAGCTGCAGGAAAACACAGCTAACAAAAGAAACTAAACACATCACTTTAAACACATATATCAACACTCGACACTAAGCACATATATCTGAAGTTACCTACTGTAACTCCAGCTTCTATGAGTATTGGCGTAGCCCTCTAAGGCTATCGCTATTGGGTAATCCCCCTGCGCACCCGTGCAGCACTGAAAACACCTGTAGTCCACGCCCGCCCACAAGGTGGGCCCCACCCTCGGGCTCCCTTCCGGTATAAATAGGAAGGAGACCCGACAATCTGCTCCCACACAAAAACCTTTTCTTCAGCTATTCGTGGAGCCAGTGGGGCCCAGAACTTAGAGGGCTACGCCAATACTCATAGAAGCTGGAGTTACAGTAGGTAACTTCAGTTCTATTTCGTATATGGCTTCGCCCTCTAAGGCTATCGCTATTGGGTTAAGGGCGAAGCAAGATGTAGTCTGCGCCCCACTGGGTCGCCCCGGTACAAGAAGCACAACCACACCTGCTCAGATAATAACCCAAGCCTATTGCGCCATGCGAATGGCGCATCACAGTCCCTGGAATATATCATAACATGAATATTTACCATGAGAGGACGAAGGCTGGGAATAATACATACCCGTCCGCTGTGAGAAAGTAGAGACGAAAGTCACACTTTGCCCAGTGACAGAAGGAGGGGGAATAGCAGCTCTCTGTGTGCAGACAGGCAGAAGAGCGCACAGCTGGGTCCCCAACATCACACACTCTGACAAGACATTCCGTACGAAATGTGTCAGGGGAAAAAAGGGGGATGTCCCTCTCATAAGAGGGAAATACAGGCCACTCTCCGTGTGCCGAGGCAGGAGAGAGGCGCACAGCTGGATCCCTGACGCCACTCACTCTGACAGGACACTCAGCACAGGGTGTGTCAGAGCGGAATGGGACATCCCTCAAATAAAATTGAATAATGAACAGGGAGAAGACCAATATGCAACTGTGCAAATGTCTTCCACTGACATTCCTCCGTGCAAAGCCGTGGAGGAGGAACATTCCTCTGGCTTTGAGGAGGGGGAAAGAAGCCAGCCAGGGTGATCACTCTTGACCTAAAAAAGTTTGTGATGACCTTAGCCTTAGGCATGAAGCCGGTTTAGCATAAACGGCTGTCTTCCCTGGCGATTGAGGTAGGCTGCCATGGCCTGTTGGCTGGGCGAATCAACACATGTTTGATTGTACAGCAACGGGGCGAAGTGCTGGAATACTTCCCAACCCGGAGAACAGCTCCAGCACATTTACCCCTGACGCACGGGGTCGGTGCGTGGGCGAATGAACCACCTCTGGAGACCCCTCCTGTGGGGGAGACCCCGGGGAATCCCCACGTGATCAGCTGACGTCATGCTGAGCAGCTGTATCACGGAGAGGGCTGTCACCACGCTGTGGGATGTGACACGCTGGATAGGGAGCTGTCAGTTCCTCCACTCGCTGCAGCGAGAGCCGCACTCTGTTGCTGAGTTTTATTCCACTCGCAGATAAATGAATGTCTGGGGGGAAGAGGACAACTCGAGCGAGCTATGCAGTTTATAAACCAATAGGTTAAAACAGCAGGCTTTCTGCAGCGAATGACCCACCTCTGGAGTCTCCTCCTGTGGGGGAGACCCATGGGGATCTTTGAGCTTTGACAGATGCGATACGAGATGTAACGTCTGTAAAGCGACTTCCTCAAGCTGGATCGAACCCCAAACAGCAGGTCGTCCAGAGAAAAAACCTCATTCTCATCCCTCCTCTCTGTGTAGTGGCTCCAGCCTTCTCTACACAAAATGCGAGGAGCCAGGGAACATCCAAACAGCAGACGATTGTCTGGTCTGATATTCCCTGAAAGAGAAACGCAGGAATTCCCTGTGTTTCGGGATGGTGGATATGGAAGTATATGTATCATCCTTCAGGTGGAAGTGAACCAGTCGTCCTGGTGAACACATTCCAGCACCTGTTTGATCGTCAGCATGGGAATACTGATAGATCAAGGATGGGTCTCACTCCCCCGTTGGAGAGGCTTCTCTGTGATATGCTGTAATGGTCGTCATGACCGTGCTCTGTAGGAGGCATATCTGAGACAGAGGAATGCCGCGAGCTATGCAGTTTATAACCCAATAGGTTAAAACAGCAGGCTTCTGCAGCGAATGACCCACCTCTGGAGTCTCCTCCTGTGGGGGAGACCCATGGGGATCACCGCGTGACCAGCTGATGCGAATGCCAAGCAGCTGCGTCACGGAGAGGGCTGTGCGGGTTTTAGACACGCCGGAGGAGATCTCGCTGCAGTTCCTCCACTCGCTGCCGCAAGAGCGCGCTCTGGTGGCTGAGTTTAATTCCACTCCCAGATAAATGAATGTCTGAGAGGGAAGAGGGCAGCTTTTCTCCAAATTAATTATGAAACCCAGGCTTTGACAGATGCGATACGAGATGTAACGTCTGTAAAGCGACTTCCTCAAGCTGGATCGAACCTAGCAAACAGCAGGTCGTCCAGAGAAAAAACCTCATTCTCATCCCTCCTCTCTGTGTAGTGGCTCCAGCCTTCTCTACACAAAATGCGAGGAGCCAGGGAACATCCAAACAGCAGACGATTGTCTGGTCTGATATTTCCTAAAAAGAGAAACGCAGGAATTTCCTGTGTTTCGGGATGGTGGGTATGGAAGTATATGCATCATCCTTCAGGTGGAAGTGAACCACTCGTCCTGGTGAACACATTCCAGCACCTGTTTGATCGTCAGCATGGGAATACTGACAGATCAAGGATGGATCTCATCCCCCCTGTCTTTTTCGGGACAAAAAAATAGCGGGAGTAATACCCCTGATTTTCTTCCCCTTGAGGAACCCTGGAAATAGCCTCTTTCAACATGAGTTCCCGCAGCTCTGCTTGGAGCGCAAGACACTGTTCTTGGGATGACAGGAGTGTTTCCTGTATCCCCTTGAACTGTGGGGGGGGGGGAGGCGAACTGCAGGGTGTACCCTCTGCCGATCAGCCTGCTCATCCATCTGTCCATCAGACACACGCGCTGTCGCTCTGAGAAATTCTCTGAGAGCGGGCGCACATGGTCGAGATGTGTTGTGGTCGTCTTGGCGACGAGCCACGTCAGAGCCCTTGCCGCCGCTGCCTGTGAGGCAACCCAAGGTGGGTCTGAAGCGAAAGGGCTGTGAGGGAGCCTCCACACGCTGCGTTTCACTCTGGCTCTCATCATGAGGCGTGTAGACGCTCAGGGGATGAATGGAGATGTATGCAGTGTTGACCACATGAGGCGTTATAACGGTGCTCATGGGTTTATTATGACCGTGTGTAGGAGACGTATCTCGGACAGAGGAATGCCGCGAGCTCTGCGGTTTATTAACCGATAGGTTAAAACCAGCAGGCTTCTGCAGCGAGCCCTGCTGCCTACTAATCAACAGATTGGTGGCAGCTGGCTTAGTTGGCGAACTCTGCAGTTTATTAACCGATAGATTAAAAAAATGCAGGTTTTCGCAACGAACCCTGCTGGCTACTAACCGATAGGTTATAGACAGCTGGTTTACACAGAGTGGAGGATATGTGAGAAACACTTGATGATACTGATGACTCAGACAAAAAGTTGGAAATGAACCCATTTTATTTCTCTATCCCCCCCAACACGTCAAAAACGGCTCTGTTTTCTTGGAGGCTCACGTGGAGCGGATACAGAGCGGGAGTGCCTCCCTCCCCGTTGGCTCACCGCCGAGAGACCCCTCCGTCTCTGGGGTGGCGGGGAAACGGAGACGCGGGGCGGAGCCCCTGCCGCCGCCGACGGGCGCTGACGCCGCGGTTGCGGTTGGTACCTCTCCGCCTGCCGCTGTGGCCGGGTTGGACGCTGCGGCTGCTGCGGGTGTTGGTGCCGCCCAGCAGGCTGGAGCCAGCTGACGTGCTGGCGGATGTCGTCCGCCTGTTCCGCAGCCGCCTTCATGGATTCCACCATGGTGTGGAACTGGGGTCCGAACAGCCCGTCCGGGCTGATTGGAGCATCCAGCAGCACTTTTCTGGCCGTTTCTGTAACGGACGCCTGCTGCAGCCAGAGGTGGCGCTGGATTTGCGTCACCCACGCGGCGATTCTAGCCTGGGAGACAGCAACAGACGCACACAGTGTGAGCGCCGTGCTGGCAGCCTTGGCGATCTCCTCCGCTTCGTCAGCGGCCAAAGTGGTGGACCGCTCCACCAGCGTCACCACCGAGTTGGACAGCAGCGCGATGTTGTTCGCCGCCGCCGACGCCTGAAAGGCACACTGGTGCACCCGGTCGGCCTGGCGGGCAACATACTGGTCCCTGGGGGAGGCCAACGTAGGGCGCCGTCCGGCGATCATGTTGGCCTGCCTCACCCCAAAAAACGCCGTCAGGCCCGGCTCCAGCGAAGGGGTGGCTGGGAATCCCACATCCGTAAAACCCTCCACCTTGGTGAGGGGAACAAATGTGGCCACCGGGGCCTTCAGAGTCCTCGGGTTCGCCGCCGCCCCCTCCTGGTACCTCCTGATGGCGGGGAAGCGTGGCCAGATCGGGTCACTCCTGACCGTCTGCACCCGCGAAAAAACTCCGGTCATGTCGTCCGGAGCACTCCTCTCCTGAGCTGGGGGAACGGGGAGACCTCTGCAGGCGGCCGCCTTGCAAATGATCCCCGGCAGTTCCAGCAGGATGCCACCTATCGCCGGCAGCGCCGTGGTGACGGAGAAGGCAACCGCGTGCTCGGCCAAGTCGACACCCTGCTCCGACTCTGTCTCCCCCGTCCGGGGGAGAGGAGGGAGGGGAGAACCATCCGGTGAACCGTGGAGGGAGATGGGGTAGGAGTCGTCCGACTCCTGCCCGGCACTCGGCTCCAGGGGCACGAGTCGGCTCCAGGGGCACGAAACGTCCTCCTCGGTCGCAGCAGCGAGAGCGTCCGCTCTACGCTTCCTGTCGGCCGAGGGGAGACGGGCACAGTGCTGGCATGCGACCTGCTGGCTGAGAGCCGCGTACGCGTGCTCTGGCCCCAGGCAGGATTCGCATTCAGTGTGCTGATCATAACTCATGATATAGCCCGATCCACATGAGGGACAATCTCTGACACAATTGTTGCTCATGGTTCTCGGATATATTATGTCTCAGTGCTTCAGTAACGGGGTGCTGAAGAAAAAGAGGGAGCAGATTGTCGGGTCTCCTTCCTATTTATACCGGAAGGGAGCCCGAGGGTGGGGCCCACCTTGCGGGCGGGCGTGGACTACAGGTGTTTTCAGTGCTGCGCGGGTGCGCAGGGGGATTACCCAATAGCGATAGCCTTAGAGGGCGAAGCCATATACGAAATAGAACAACACTCGACACATATATTATCACACCAAACACAGTCTGTAGCGTCCACGACACAAGAGCAAAAGGTATGAGGCGTCTGATCGCAGCAGAGCCTCCCGAGTGATAGCTGTCCCCAGGCTTTGTAGTCATCTCCGGCAGGTGTGCGCTGGGATTGCACGGGGATTGGAGAACGTCGGGCCCGGCGTGCTCCAATCAGTGTCTTCGGAGGTGGACCAGGAGATGACAGCCAATGACGTTGGGGCAACCACACAGCTCATTTACATATCACACACACACGCACACAGCTGCAAACAATCCCAAACAGGTTAACGAGCAGACAGAAACAGCAGCCGTAACACTCCAGTATATTGTTCTCTTCCAGAAAAAACATAATTTGACTGTAGACAATCTTCTCCAGGATTTTTGACATAAAAGGCATTTTGGAAATGGGCCTAAAATTTGCCAGAACTGTGGGATCCAGACTGGGTTTTTTAATATGAGGTTGCACTACTGCATGCTTCAGGTTTTCAGGGACCTTCCCTGAGAGCAGACTGCTGTTTATAACTGCCAGCACAGATGGTCCAACAGTGGGGAAAACCTCTTAAAAAAGTTGAGGCGCGACAGGGTCATTTGGAGAACCAGTGGGCTTTAACTTGGAGACAATCTCCTGTACAAAAGACAGACCTACAGACTCAAACTGGTTAAAGACAGCAGAGCACGGTGCAGGAACTGAGGGCTCATTAGCAGGAGCAGAGATTTGAGCTCTAGCTGAGTTTACCTTATTAATAAAAAAGTAAAGAAAGTCTTCACAGACCGCAGTAGATGTCTCCATAACGGTAGTCTGGGGGGCATTGAGGACCAAATCAATAGTGACGGTTTGACAGAAAGATGTCAGATAAATGTTTGCTTTTTGCCTCTTTCACAGTGATCTGATAGACGCCAACACTCCCTCAACATTTGAAATGAAACTTGCAGTTTGTCCTTTTTCCATTTACGCTCAGCTCTATGGCAATCCCGTCGGACAGCCCGAGTTGTGTCATTTAACCAAGGCTCAGATTTAGTTCTAGGTTGCCTGGTTTTTAAAGGAGCAACAGTGTCTATGGTAGCTTTGCAAGTGGAGTGAAACCATGAGCTAAGCTCATCCGTTTCAGGTGACATAGGTTCACGATTAACACAGTTCTGTTTAAAAGCGACAGAGAACTGACCAGCAGTGGAGGGGTTAATAATGCGAGCGCGCCGAGGAGCAGCGCAGTTTAACAGTTTCACAAGCAAGACTCACATCAAATAATACAGGCATATGATCAGAGAAAAAAGCGTCACAAATGTCCAGGTGGCCAAGAGCCTATATAGTACACCCCCCTCGTAGCCAGGGGGCCTGTCTCATTGTGGCTGCCGCTAGGCCTACATATAAGCAGTTTCACTACAAAGTAGTTTCCCCTCATAGGGGGATCTTACGGGGACCACGTAGTATCCAGTGCCAGGCGACACATGGAGGATCCTCACACCAGTAGAGACAGGCTCTGAATCCCTACAGATTTAAGGGGAAGTTATATAATCATCACTCTGTATTATTCCATATAAATAGAATTACTGCTGCAGCAAATGCTATGTAAACAGCAGGTCGCTAATAATATCTAAATCATGTGATTCCAAATGAAAGTAAGTTAGTTATTTACACCTACACAATTTATAAGCAACAGCCACTGTGGCCTTACCCAGCCATGTTCATCACTTTATAGTGTCCGATAGTGCCTAAAATACTTCAAATGTAATCATTCCTGTCACCTTTCAAACAAAATCTGCATATTGTGATTAAAATCTGCCCATACGTTTGTATATGTAAAGTAGAACAAATTACTGAGTAAAAGTCAGAGGGTCAACAAAATAATAATATTTTAGAAATGGTCTTAGTCATTTGTGTGATACCTTACTCAAAACAAACAGATAATCCACAGCACTTAGGCCCAGTGTAAGATTGAAAACTGCTGTTTTAAAGCTTCCTTTATCAGACACCCTCAGATCTCAACCTTGCCTCATGTTGGGTGTCTCCAGTTGAAATGTGATAGTTGGGATACAAATGTTGTATGTATGTAATTATGTAACATTAAGCTGTTGGCTCTTTTTCTGCTGTAACAATGTAAATGTCCCCTCTGTGGGACTAATAAAGGTATTCTGATTCTGATTCTAATTGATTTGGAACTGTCCCTGGTCATCCTCGCTCTTTTCCATTTACCACCTTTAGTCATTCACCTCTTGTCAGACCCTCAGCTGGAGAACAATCTGCCCACTAATGGCCTCATAATTTCCAATTGTCCTTAATGAAAATGACTATTCTGGACAATGGGAGGAAATTACATTACATTTGAGCAATGGACGACCCACTCTTTAGCCCTGCTACGACTCCCCAATGCCCCCCTTCCACAAAGCCTCTGATGGACCATATGTAAGGACGGACGGGTCTAGTATCAATAATAATTTTCCTTATTAAACCACACAATATATAATTAAGAGCCAGTGTAGTTAATTGGAGATATTTCTCTTTTTCCTGCCTCTCACTATTCCTTCTCTCTCTCATTTGAGTTGGGATTATTCCAGCCCAAAAAAGGCTCATCTGTTGAAAGGAGTTAATGTATGTGTAATGAACGTTGACCTATTGTCTGCACAACTTAATCCTGGTACAGAAGGCTGCCATCTTCCCCTCTTCTCTCTATCACCACCGACAAAATGTTATCTCAGAAATTGGGCATTTTGCCAATTACAAAATACCTTGTTTTAATAAAACACTAGCATAAACAATATTACAATTTCAGAAGTTGTACGGGATTAATTTAAATATGTATTTGTTTGAACGTATGTAACTTAAGGTATTTACATAAGCCAGTATACTATAAACAACCAGAAAGCCAATAAGCACCTCTGTAACTGCTCAGTGTTTTCCTGAAGCCATCTGACTATATTTGTTAATGAGCCAATAAAGCCATCGATGGTAATGACATGATGTTGCTGAGAGATATTGATCTTGGCCAGGGTCTTAAACTAGAGAACGGAGAGCATGGTCACCCCTGCCCAGAATGAGAGCTTCAAAGGGGACATCATTACGGTTTTAAGCAACATTTGTATCTGACCATTTTACCTATGAATGTTCAATTTGGTTGTATGACTGTTCAATTACATCGGTCAGGTTCTTTCCCTGGGGGTGTTCAGAAAATGTGATACCTATGTGCTCATTAGATTATGGGGTATCAATTGATCAAATGGGGAAGAAAATGCCTTAGAGGGGGAAAATGTCAGCGGGTTACCGAGGCCATTAGGAATTATCACCTGAAGGTGTAAGGGTAAAGACCAACCACATATGAAGAGTTAAAAAATGAGATTTCTATCGTCTGGGTAACATGCACATTCTCAGTAAATGTAATTAAGTGGAAATGTTGATTTAAAGGCTGAATTGCTACTATAAGTAAGCTTACAGTCATATATATATTTTGCCATTAGGGGTCAGTGGATCAGCCTGAAGCACTACAACATAACACTACATATTATCAACGTGCAGTTAGTTGTATGGCAGAATGACATTATCACATACACATAGATCTGTTTCTGTCCAAAAGGAGTTGGGTGATAACATTTTCCTCAACAAAGTCTCATCACTTCAGTTTTGGGGAACATCTGTACCCAGCACAACTCTCGATCTTCTCTATCTCAATGCAACTGTGTTGGTAGATAAAACCAACAGAGCTTCAGGAGGTCTTCATGAAACAGATGTGGCAATAACTCCTCCCACACACACATCCTCTTGTGCAGAGAAGTAGCTGCACCAGCAGCACGCAGAGATATGAAGTTAATTAAACTGCCAATCCCTGTGAGCACCCTGACAACCAGAGAAGACCTGTGGCTGAATTAGAACAGGGGGGTGGGGGGGCTGGGGGGTTGAAGTAAACTGCAGTCATTCATTCTATACGGAGCAAAAAGTATATATATACATTTACAGTAAATGTGTTTGTTATTAGGGGTGTCCTGATTCTCCAAATCAATTATTTGATTTGACTTTTGATTTAAAAATCTCGAATTAATTTAATTTTCCATTGGATTTGAATATTTGTTCTGCCAGTGATTGATGTGCCATTGCTCTAATCTGGATTTGCTAAAATAATCAGATCATTGGCTTTTTGCCCTGACAACTGTCATTTACATCTAAAAGATAAATATATAGGTATCAAGTGGATATTTCATCCATAGGTGTTTGGGAATGTACCAAATGATTAAATGTAAAGAAGTAATTCAAATTGTTATAAAACTTGTAGTAACTAATTTGGCCAGGGAGAAAAAATGTTGAAATAAAAAAAAAAGAGCCATTGAATAGCAAAAGCTTGATTTTCCTAACTTGCAAAAAGACACCAGATCCTGAACTCTATATTTTTCTGCCAAAAACACATTATTCGTTCATATAACTCACAGGGAAGGCATCATGTTCTGTTATTCAAAATGTTGTTATCTTTTTCTTCATCTACAAGTCCGGAACTTGACGTGTTGTCTTGGAAAATTTAGCTGCAGGCTCCTGGATAGCTACGCTGCAGATTCACGGTAAGTTACAAGCTCCTGTAAGATGTTTTGTGTAAGTAATGTTGGGGTTTTTTTGGAAGCAGGAAGTATTCATAGGTAAAAGGAATATAAGTACAGGGTGAATTTAAGTTTGTTGCTCATTTTGATACAATTTTAGCTAAATATCAACATTTTGAATCCCCGGTAAAACAGCTAAATTTGAGCAGTGCGAAAAAATTCCTTTGCGTTTGTAAACGAGATGAAAATGGTGAATAGCTGTTCATCAGCCAGCAGCTTCAGCTGATCTGATACACTGTTATACCTGTACTAGAACTTCATCATTCACAATGATAAAACACATTGCTTTTCCTTTTGACCTTTGACCTAAATGGGAGCTTAGGGGGTTGGCCAGTAGGGGGGTGGAAAAATCAATGCTTATATTGGAAAATGATGAGTGAAAACCGGCCAGCAAATAGCATCCGTCAATAAAAATGTCACAGTATACAATGAAACTGTGACTGCTTTCACTGCACAAAATGACAAATGCAGTCAGTCATGTGTGGACAAAGACGTGATAGTGCAGTGTGGGAAGTGTTCTCTGGTGGCTCGTTGAGTAGCAGTTATTTTTCCAAAGGCTCCCTCTCAGCGGAGCACACAGAACCAGACTAGGAGAAAAATATGCTAGAGCAGCACACAACAGGGAATATTCATTTTCACACCCAAATGTGATATGCTTTTGTTGAAATTAAATCAGTGTGACTGTTCTATTTCTCAACATGAAAGAAGGAGTTATTGCTGTGCCGGAGCGTGAGGGTCCTACAGCTCCTGTCGTTAACATGATAAGAAGCAGCACTCTGCTCTGAGCTTCTGTCTGCCTTTTATCAAGTAAAGAGATGTGGACAAAGTTACCCTGAGGGCCATGAATATACAGATTAAAGATAGGAAACAACTCATCATCATTCTGTCTAAGGAAAATAAAAACTCAATAAAACAGGACTAGCAGTAACTAGTGTTACTGTGATTTTTTGTTAGTACAGAAGTCATATGTTTCTTTGATTCCTCAACAATTATCCATTTCCATATTCTGTTAACAAAAAAGAAAATGCAAGTTAAACAACAAATATTAATAGATTTCGAAACATTTAAATGTGCATTTCCACATACAGTATGTAACCTTCTCCTCACATAATACCTCCCTTACTGCATATATGGATGAGAATTGGTCAGTCCCTGACATTAGTCAAGACTGAAATATCTCAACTGTTTGCAGTTAAGTATTTAACAAAAATGGTTTCCAACAAGATAAATCCCAATGAATTTAAGCTAGATCCACCACAAGATTGACTTGACATATATGTCAGCGTGTGGTTCAGTTTGTCTGCTAAGGGACAATTTCATATAAATGCATACAAAAATCCCTTCCATCCCAGAAGCATTAGCAAGCCATCAGTCTTGAACTATAGGTACACAGAAAACCAATGTGACATGATTTAAACAGTAGCCTATTGTGTGCTTTAGATATGTTTTTGTTTTTTTGTGTGAAGTGCATATTAGCACATGCTTAACCCCTGTGTTATGTCTTCTCTGTTTGATGGATCACTCGGAGATTGTCAGGCATTTGATAACAGCTGCTTTATTCTGCAATTCCATGGCAGAAGACACAAAAATAACAAGAACACGTTATGCTTTGTATCACGTTCCATTAGCAATCCTCAAGCGCAGTGAGGATTCAGTATATTTGCATTTCAAAACAAATTAAACTTTCCATAAACATTAACAAACAGTGATTGTATAGTGGATTTAGTCAAATGCATATAATAAAACTAGGGCTGTCAAGTTAACGCGTTAATAACAAAAAATGTTAGCATGTGTTGTTGCTTTGATATCGGCCATTCTTTCCTTAACCTGTTGAGCCCATGGATGTATAATAAGAACTGGATACAGCGTCGGAGGCGGGGTCTCGTTCTTTCCTATGAGAGCTGCTCATTGGCGCATGAGGACAAAATGGCCCAACTTTTGAGAGAGCGAAACGTCACAGATTACCCGTCATGCCTGGCTGTCAGAGCAGAAGAACCCGTATAGAGAGGCGAAGTCCCTCCCTTTCCGGTGGACCTCCATGGGACCTTATTTCGGAAAAATTATGTATTGAAGTCAATGGCGAGAGAAAAGTTATCTTTCGATCCCGTTTGAATTGTGCCACGAATTACACAAAAAAAATGTTTTGCCGTGTGAAACCGCTCAATGAACTACATCTCTGGTCTCGCACAACAACACACGTCACCAAGATGGCCGTCACTACTGTCTTGCCAAAAAAGGGATTGACTACCCTCAATATCACCACAATGAAACACGTCCTGAAGAATGTCATGCAAAGCTGCCTGCCTTCCTTCGATTCTCCCTGAACTGCCTGATCTTTTTAATGTTCAATGTTAACCATTTGTGCAGATAGCATGAGCATAGTGTATTGGCACCCCCTAGTGGCAAAAGTCGGTACTGTAGCTTTAAGGCAGCAAATAGCTCGACTCTCCTTCATGTGTTTTAGTTTACACAGCAAAGCCATGCAGAGCACATCGTAGCTCAGTTTTATGCCACAGATCGTTTTGTTTTCATCCTTGGAGTAGATCTGTCTGTAAGTATACAAACGTTGTTTAAGATAAGCTAAGCTAACTGGCTGCTAAGCTATCAATCAATCAATGTTTTTTTATATAGCCCAATATCACAAATGTTACATTTGTCTCAGTGGACTTCACAGTTTGTACAGAATATCAGTATGACAATACGACACCCTCTGTCCTTAGACCCTCACATCGTACAAGGAAAAACTTCCAGAGAAAAACCCCACAGTTTAAAGGGGAAAATGGGAGAAACCTCAGGGAGAGCAACAGAGGAGGGATCCCTCTCCCAGGACGGACAGACGTGCAATAGATGCCGTGTGTAAATCGAAGAGATAATACATTTTACAGCGTAGGTAGACCAAATGTTTGGAAATGCATGTGTCTATAATAAGAAGATGAATCCACGAGGACGTCAACAATCCTGTGGGAGCCATCAGGGAAGTAGTAGGATGAGAGTCAGGCAGGACCACAGTGATAGGTTCAGCCACGACTCGAAGTCCAGAACTCAGATCCAGGACTCAGGATAGAGGATCCAGGACACAGGCCCGCAGTAACAGGATCAGCCACGACTCAGGATCCTTATCAAAAATAAATTTGGGGGAAGCTGGGTTATTCGGAACATGAGAGTACACAGGTACAGACAGACAGAAGGAAGAAGTAAGGTGTCCCCCGACAGTCTAAGCCTATAGCAGCTAAACTAACGTGTCTACGTACATGGACTCCCTTAGGATAGGTTGAGGGAAAGGGGTAAGAAGTAAGGAACAGAGGTGGAGAGGCACAACGTGTCTACGTACATGCACTCCCTTAGGATAGGTTGAGGGAAAGGGGTAGCAAGTAAGAAGTAAGGAACAGAGGTGGAGAGGCACAACGTGTCTATGTACATGCACTCCCTTAGGATACCAATCAACAGTTGTGCGTCGACTCGGCAGGGATCAAGGCACGTATATGCCTCTCCCTGCTTCCACCGTCTACACACACAACCAAATTACATACCATCAGTAAGGAAAAAGAGTAAGAACTCAAATGTATAGGTGAAGAGGCACAACGTGTCTACGTCAATGCACTCTTATTAGATTATTTTATCAACTATAAGCTTTATCAAAAAGGAAGGTCTTAAGCGTACTGTTAAAAACGGATAGGCCCGAACACAAACTGGAAGCTGATTCCACAAAAGTGGAGCTTGATAAGAAAAGGCTCTGGCTCCCATTGTACTTTTAGAGACTCTAGGAACAACCAACAACCGTGCATTCTTGGAACGCAATGCCCTAGTTGGACAGTAGGGTATAATGAGTTCTTTAAAGGGGACCTATCATGCAAAATGCACTTTTGTACGTCTTTTATACATGAATATGTGTCCCCGGTGTTCCAGGGAACTCACCAAGTGTCAGAAAACACAACCCTCTCTATTTTCCTCCATACCCAAATCTCTAAAAAAGGGGCTGCAACGGATCTGATAAAAACTGATCCAGATTTGAATACTGTCCTGACGTCAGGACAGTGGCGCTACGGCTATTGGGCCAACTCCACCAATCAGGAGGAGACAGCCACGGCCATTGCCGTTCGAAAGTGCTGGAGACGCTGTAGTACATATGCCAGGCCTGTAGATGGTGCTGTTCTCGCATAATCTGCCCTTGCAAAAACAGAGCTAAAAAATGTCAAATTGAGCAAAATGAGGCATGGCTAAAATGCATGATCTGTTTGGTATTTTGAAAAAAAAAAAGTATAAATATTGCTTATATAGGTATGGTCCTATACTATATTATTCAAATATAGCATGATAGGTCCACTTTAAGGTAAGATGGCGCCTGCCCATTAAGGGCTTTGTAGACGAGAAGAAGAATTTTTAATTCTATCCTGTGTTCTATAGGGAGCCAGTGTAAGGCAGCCAGAACAGGAGTAATGTGGTCCCTTTTTCCGAACTCTGGTTAGTACACGTGCTGCAATGTTTTGCAATGTTACGTAGATGAAAGAAGGTGGTCCTTGAGATTGATTTTATGTGGGCGTTAAAAGATAAATCCTGATCAAATATAACACCAAGATTCCTTACAGTCTCACTGGAGGCCAAATTAATGACATCCATAGTTAATATATCTTTAGATAGTTTGTTTCGTAGATTATTTGGGCCGAGTACAATAACTTGTGTTTAACATAAAAAAATCATCCACGTTTTTAAGTCCTTGAGGCAGTTTTGAATTGTATTTAGATGATTGGATTCATCAGGCTTGATGGATAAATATAGTTGAGTATCATCCGCATAACAATGGAAATGTACAGAATGATTCCTTATAATATTGCCTAACGGAAGCATATATGTGACCCGCTCTGTCGAAATCAGTCGGAAGTCGCAACGGCTCATTTCAAAATAAACGTGGATTTGCATAAAAAACTAGTTTTTCGGGGTTCGGGTGTTTTGTTTGATTTTAAATAAACAAAGTCTTGGCTTTCAGAATATGAAACTTTTATTTCCAAAATCACACGATAAATACATTTTTGAAGCTTATAATAACGCTAATAATCAATCAGATCGATGGATTCCAGAGAAGAGGAAACTTTGAAGGCCTTTTTCTCAAAATGATGACTCGTGATAGTCATTATATAATGTGACATATTTTGCTTAATATTTGGAGAACAACAACAATCCTGATATCATTAGAAAGCTAGGAATCTCCTCTTTTCAACAGTGTATACAACTCAAAATGTGTCTTCGGGTCAATGCGACTGATTTCGATAGAGCGGGTCACATAGTGTGAACAAAATAGGTCCAAGCACTGAGCCCTGTGGCACTCCATGGCTGACTTTGGTTTGCATGGAAGATTCATCGTTGACACACACAAACTGAGAGCGTTCAGATAGATAGGACCTAAACCAGCCTAAAGCAGTTCCCTTTATGCCAATTAAGTGCTCTAGTCTTTGCAATAGGATATCATGGTCGATAGTATCAAATGCAGCACTGAGATCGAGCAAGACAAGAATAGAGACAAGTCCTTTGTCTGAGGCTATGAGAAGGTCATTTGTGACTTTAACCAGAGCTGTCTCTGTGCTATGATGTGTTCTAAAGCCGGACTGAAAATCTTCAAATAAATCATTGTTTTTCAACCTGTTAAACCCCATCCCTGTTTTTCAGGTCTCAGGCTCGAAAATGACATTTCCAGAACAAATGACCATAACTACACTTCTAAAAGGGGAAAATGAATAATATCTTTTCTCAAAGTAATGATAAACCTGTGAGTTAGATGTAGAAAAGTCAGAATCAATATAGATGTTTTTTATTTTAAAGAAAATTCAGATTGAACATAGTAAAAAACTGTAAATTATAGTGTCCGTCCAAAAAATCTTTTTTACTTATAGTGAAAACCACCCTTGAATGATGGGATGGTAGACTAAAAGCTTTAGGAATCCAAAGTACAACATATAAGTACCCTGTATCAAGATTGATGCAAAACAAGTGACATTTGACCTTTTTAGAGAGGTTTAACAAAAAAAACTCCACGGTTGCGGTCGGATAATCCAAAAATCAGCTCCTAACGTCTAACCCTATCGTCTATTCCTTGACCTCTGAGTGAAACGTCATGGGGTTAAGGAATAGTGGATAGGAGAATTCAAAAGGACTTAAGAGAAGAGACTGCGATACTTTAGAGAATCCGACTGCACTTTCACTATCCGACGTGTTTATGATGCGCCAGCAGACGTCATAAATGTGCGTCTGCTGCTGTGGGAAAACTATGGAAACTACAGTTTTCTATACAACATGGATCATAAGAATGAGGGACTACTGTAAACTCATCTAGAGACTCTGCACCGTGCTCTGATGCTGTTGTTTTATGCTTTATGAACGTGGACAACAGAGAAACATATTCTTCATGACCAAAGTTGGAATTGAAATAAAAAAGGAAAGTGAAACTTATGCTCGTCACCCTCTCCCTCCGGTCCACATTAATACAAATGATCCCAATACGTATGATTGTATGAACTATGAAAAGATCTTAAAATCAATACAAATGTATTTATTATAAACGTTAGTCCTTAACATCTATCACTGTGTATATCACCATTCAAACATCTTTTTAAAAGTTGAACAAACCACACACAGTAAAGACTGTGAAATGTTGACTTTATTTGATCATTTCAGTAAAAACTCATGTTCATATTTCTCTTTTTGATTATAATACTGATGAAAGTTCAAAACAAAGCACTTTGGCAAGTTACCACATACGTTTTAAAAAGCTTAATAAGCACCGTAACTTTCATGATATAATTTCTCGGTCATAATCGGTTGTTTCCGTGACTGTTGTGTGACGGCAAATGCTGCGGCTGCAAGGCATTGTGGGGCAGCATGTTCTCCTTTCGGTGAGGGAGGTCCAGTGGTTCCTAAGCTAAAGGAGGTTATAAAGGAAGTTTGAAACCTCCTTTCCTATCATCTAAAGAATTCGAACGGCACTTATCATGGCTGCCACTGAGGGACTTCCGGGTCATTTCACTCCGTTAGGAAGGTTCCTAAGCTAAATGGACTTCAGCCCACCTCTGGGGTGATTTGGGTGGAAATGGGCGTTTTTTTACATTTCTCTGGAACCCATTGGTCGATTTTGGTGATTGACATCTATTTTTAACCGTTAGAGCCAATATAATCGAAGGGGAATTTCCACATACACACCAACGTTACCAAAAAAAAGTGGGGGCTTCGCGCATGCAGTTGGCCGTAAACCGAAACCTATCTCACGCTCTGAAATCTGAAACCGGAAAAGTAGGTTTATTGCTTATGGATTATCAAAAATCATTTCAAAGTGACACAGACATATTGGATTAACCTATGGATTAACCTTCAGCAGCGTTTTTTATCGTTTTAATGCCATTGAAGGCAACTTTTGATCAGACAACAACGAAGGTAAGAGATATTGCCGTTTTTGCTACCTAGCGCCACGTGTTATGATGTCTGTTTTTGTTTATTATGTTGCGAGTTCTTATCATGGAGTGATGATATATATACCTATCGATTCTGTGTCTTCTCACGATGCTAATCGAGGGGTTGGATGTGCAGTTACGATAAGTAATAAGGGTGTTATGAGTGAGTTTCTGTGCAAACGCCGTTAGCATTTTTTCGCTCGTGGCTAATTCAGAGGGTCAGCGTTAGCTTTGTGGTTTATTTTGCAAAAAAAAAAAATGATCAGTTAGCTGAGTTTCTTCCCGTTACATGGATATGAAACATTCATAGTTTATTAAATATTAAGAAGCCCTCAGACGCTGTTTCCTGCAGATTATGCGTTTTTCCGCCCGGGGGCGGGTCGATGGGGTTCAACAGGTTAAGTAATCACACAACTGTTTTGCGACTTCTTTTTCAAGAATTTTTTAGAGGAAGGGAAGATTAGAAATAGGTCTATAATTGGCTAAAACCTCTGGATCGAGGTTGTGCTTTTTAAGAAGAGGTTTTATCACTGCTACTTTAAACGATTGTGGAACATAGCCTGATAATAAAGAAATATTCATAATATTTAATAAAGAAGTGTTAATTAATGGAAAAACTTCCTTTAACAGCTTAGTTGGAATTGGGTCTAAGATACCTGTTGATGGTTTAGAAGAAAGAATCATTGAATTCAATTGTTCAAGGTTTATGGTTGAAAAGCATTCTAATTTACTATCTAGTGTAATATTAGAACTTACGTTTCCGGGAGCTGTTGATAAAACTATACTGGCAAGAGGTCATTAATTTTGTTTCTAAGAGTAACAATTTTATCATTAACCTGTTACGCACCATCCCCCCCGGTACCGGGCGGATAAACGCGTCATTTGCAGGAAACAACGTCTAAGGAATCTTAATATTTAATAAACTATGAATGTTTTATATCCATGTAACAGGAAGAAAACTCAGCTAACTGATCTTTTTAATTTTTTTTCTCCAAAAAAAAACCCACAATGCTAACACTCAGCCTCTGAATTAGCCACGAGCGAAAAAAATGTAACCTATCTCTGCAACTAAACTCACAATAACTCCCTTATTACTTATCCTAGATGCACAGCCAACCACTCGTTTTGGGTGTCCTGGAGACACAGAATCGTTTGGTGCCCACCTCAACACTCAGTGATAAACATTTGCGACGCTATAAACGAAAGCGTACATCATAACATGTGGAGCTAGGTAGCTAGAAACGCTAACATGGCTTACCTTGGTCAAAACTGGTCTTCAATGGCATTAAAACGATAAAAAAACGATGCTGCAGTTAATCCATAGGTTACTCCAATGTGTCTGTGTACTCTTTGAAATTATTTCTGATAATCCATAAGCAATAAAACTCCTTTTTCGTTTCCAAATGTCAGAGCGAGAGATCGGTCCACTCTGCTGCACATTTACATGCGCGCAGCCCCCACCTTTTCTCTTCACAACGTGTGTGTGTGGGGGCCTCCACCTTCGATTCTATAGAGTGGCGAAGTCCCTCCCCTTCCGGTTGAGCCCCATGGGACCTTATTTCGGAAAAGTTATGCATTGAAGTCAATGGAGAGAGAAAGATTATCTTTCGATCCCGTTTGAATTGTACCACGAATTACACATATGATGTTTGTCAATTTAAAAGATAATTTTGCAAGTAAAAAAAAAAAAAATGTGTCGTAAAACTGTGAAGTAACACATTTGTTTGTGTGAAACGCTCAATGAACTACATCTCTGGTCAACATTACAACACACGTCACCAAGATGGCCGTCACTACTGTCTTGTCAACACAACGACCCTCACTATCACCACAATGAAACACGTCCTGAAGAATGTCATGCAAAGCTGCCTGCCTGCCTTCCTTTGATTCTCTCTGAACTGCCTGGTCGTTTTAATGTTTAATGTCAACCATTTGTGCAGATAGCATGAAGTAGAGAAGATCGCCGATGCTAACGTTAGCGTTAGCATTTCTCCCCCGGGCTTAAATGGTGTATTATAGAATGATCACACCGGTGACAGTACTATTCAAAGGGTTCACGAAATATGACTACTACTCTTACTGTTTAACATTTTGGGTTACTTAATGTTACTTCATGTTAAGGCTAATAAAAATGACAAGGCTGTAATGCTAACTAACGTGCTAGCTACTAGCTAGGTAGCTAACTTGATCCACACACTCCTCTTTCATCAGACGGGAAGCGAAAGAACGAGCAAGACCCATTGCTGGTATAATAACAACCTGGTACTAAGCACACAGGCATCTTGTGAAAGTTATCTTATCTTAGCCAGCGCCATATAGATAGATTCTATCTATATGGCGCTGATCGTATATATACGGTATTATACGTGTATCGTAGTGTCTCAATTGTGACATCACTTACGCGACTCTGGGATTTGTAGTCTTTCTAGTTTCGTATTTTTCAAAGTCTTATATTTCAACAGTTTTAAGACAAACTGTGACTTTTTTGACATGGAAATGATTTTTTAAGATTGACAAACATCATATGTGTAATTCATGGCACAATTCAAACGGGATCGAAAGATAAGTTTTCTCTCCCCATTGACTTCAATGCATAATTTTTCCGAAATAAGGTCCCATACCCCGGAAGTAAGTGGGAGGGACTTCGCCACTCTATTGGCTCTAACGGTCAGAAAGGTGTCAACCATCCAAATCGAGCAAGGGGGGCCAGAGATATGGAAAAAAAAACATTCTCACCCAAATCACCTCAGAGGTGGGGTGGTTTTGGCTAAACCTCTCTAAAAAGGTCAAATGTCACTTGTTTTGCATCAATCTTGATACAGGGTACTTATTATATGTTGTACTTTGGATTCCTAAAGCTTTTAGTCTACTAACCCATCATCCAAGGGTAGTTTTCACTATCTGTAAAAAAGAATATTTGGACGGACACTATAATTTACAGTTTTTTACTATGTAAAATCTGAATTCTCTTTAAAATAAAAAACATCTATATTGATTCTGACACTTCTACATCCAACTCACAGATGTAACCTTGCTTTGATAAAAATAAATTATTCATATAACCCTTTTAGAAGTTAAGTTGTAGTCATTTGTTTTGGGCATGTCATTTTCGAGCCTGAAACATGAAAAACAGGCTTGGTGCTTAACAGGTTAAAAAAGCACATAAAATCATTACTACTGAGTGCTATGGGAATAGAAGGCTCAATAGAGCTGTGGCTCTCTGTCAGCCTGGCTACAGTGCTGAAAAGAAATCTTGCATTATTCTTATTCTCATCTATTAATGAAGAGTAGTAAGCTGCTCTCGCTTTACGCAGTGCTTTCTTATATTCATTGAGAGTAATATGCCAAATTAAACGAGATTCTTCAAGTTTAGTGGAACGCCATATGCTTTCAAGTTGTCTCGACTTTTGCTTTATTTTGCGGGTTTCGGCATTATGCCATGGAGCTAGTCTATGTTGTTTTATTTTCTTCTTTTTCAAAGGAGCAACAGAGTCTAATTGTATTCGCAGCGCATCTATAGCACTATCAACAACATGATCAATTTGGGGTGGTGTACATTTTGTATAAGTTTCCTCCCTTACATACAGACAAGCTATCGAGTTAAGTATTGGTGGAATCTCTTCCTTAAATTTGGCTATACAGTAGCACTAACAGATAGGTTTCTGCTGCAGGAGCTTTTGACTAATGGTTTGTAGTCTACAGATGGAGCGTCTTATTTTGGACAGTTTAAAACGCGAGGGTCGTGATTGGTTCGTGCACGTTCCGTGATGGCCGGCCGGCCCCCAGTCTGACTTGATACCGCCCCCGTGATAAATAAATGTAATTATTGTGAAGCCAGCTGCAATGGATCATTGATCCACCAGGGGGTGCAGTGGGGTTCCACACTGGAGTCATGTGTGGAGTCTTCGACAAACTGGATGTACAGTATGTCTGGTACTAATGTATAGCGGATCTTTGTTAAGATCCATATGTCACGGATAGGATCATAGTCTGTGCTAAATAAGACATGTAATCATTTACAAAACATCACCATGTTGTTATTTAACAAAATAATGTTGTTTAGTCGAAAAAAACGAACGAGCCGGCTCTCCCGATTTCTAATCCTAATTTAATCATCATCATTGATGTTTATGTTCGCCGAATTGACATGAAATCACTGACAAATATGAATATTCTGTATTCAACTTCATTGAAACGATCAGGATGGGTGTTATTTTTCCCCACAATGACCAAGTTGCTGCAAATTATCGCGTTTATTACATGGCCACATTCTCAACAAAGTAACGTAACGAAACATTCTGTATTCCTTGCTTACTTCCTTAAACCTTTTCTCCTCCTTATCTCTTTCATGACTTTTTATTTAATGCTTTTGAATGTTTTGAAATTATGAATTATAAGGCATAGTAATCATAGATAACACGGCAGGGTCCGTTACAGTTTGTTTTCATCTGATTTCAAATATTTCAAATGTCTGAAGTTAATAAATACATTCTCAGTGTTCAAGTCAATAATAGTCATATAAGAAAAGTACTGATCTAATAACAGAGATTTTATAAGGACTTTTCAATGTTCGACATCGCTCATGTGAAATACAGTAAACTGGATGTTGTGGTGCAGAGAGACGGGAGTCGGAGGCGGGGTATCAAAAGTACAAGCTAAACTTTTATTTAGCATCTGAACACACTTGTAAACAACTTCATGCCCGGGAAGCGAAGACCCGGCGGAAACAGCTGGTCTGGTTCACTAAAATGTCCGTGCGGAACAATACCCCAACCCATAGATCCGTGGGTGAATAATGTCAATCATCACAATGTACAGTATGTCTGGTACTAATGTATAGCGGATCTTTGTTAAGATCCATATGTCACGGATAGGATCATAGTCTGGATCATAGTCTGTGCTAAATAACACATGTAATCATTTACAAAACATCACCATGTTGTTATGCGCATGTGCGAGATGTTATGCATGTGCACATGTTATGCGCATGTGCGAGATGGTCCGCCATATTGCACAACTCCGTACGGCAACCCAACTAGGACACTTGACGTCTAGACCGTCTAGACGGCTGGTCAATATGCGAATATGCATTGCGCATGCGCGAGTCTTATGATCTTATTAGGTGAGTTAGGTGAGTTAATTATTAGTTGTTAGTTAATTAGGTGAGTCTTATTAGGATATTAATGCCATACATTTTTGCATACATATGTATTCAGTATGATAGCTGTCTAACAGAAGTTAAATCCTTAGCTATTTCAATTACCTCTCAAACAACCTAAACTAGTTATAAATGTTTATTTTAAATAAAGTCTTTATGACTCAGAATATGAATAATATGGGCCCGTTACAGTTTGTTTTCATCTGATTTCAAATAAACAAAGTCTTGGCTTTCAGAATATTTTTCCCCAAGAGCAATAAATCACCTTCTGTTAGAAGGTGCGACGGGGGAGGGGGGAGAGAGTTAGACGCTCGTGAATTGTAAACGGGGGGGGGGCCTCTCTGCACGGAGGAGCCGCGGAGAAGAGACACACGTTCACTAAGCCGAATCACAGTGATCTGCTATTTTAAAGTAAATTCAACACATATCGACCCTAAATATAGCATATATTAAGAACGAGAAAGTGTTAACATCGTTTTTTGTAAACATATGACAAATATGCGAGGGTGATGACATCAGAGCATCGTCCTATGGGCTTAGCCCCGGACAGGTACAACAGGTATTCACTCAGAGGGGGGTAGTTACGCATTTACATGTCAAAAAGCAAGATACAGTAGGCGGGTGGGGAATGGTGAACGTTTACATTTATCTACAGAATACATTTAATTTAAGGGGAGCAGTTACTGAGAAGTATATAATGAGAACTGCTACCAATGGTGGCCTATTTAGTTTATTAAGAAATACATATTTTTAGCTTTTTTTGATCTGCAGTAGGAAATGGAGCGGACCTGCAGAGAGTAGCGACAGGGCTGGTCCAACCTGATCTGTAAAGTGATCTAACTAAGTGCTATTCATATTCTTGACGGGAAGTGCAGTGTAAATGGGGGGCTTATATGCATTTGAAAAGCAATATAAATCACACAGTTCGTATACAATAGGCTTTAAAAGCACCATCGATAACCATTGCCCTTCTCCTATTCAAACCAAAAGAGAAAATGCAGATATTACACTCTGAAAAGAAAGGATAGACATATCTGTACTCTTAGTGCCAAGTAGCTAAGCTATTCATTCGCAGAAATGTAAAGTGATCTATCTAAGTTCTATTCATATTCTTGACGGGAAGAGTTAGTATACAATAGGCTTTAAAAGCCTTCTCCAAATCAAACCAAGATATCTTGGGTCAGTCTTTTCTTCCAAAAAGCTTGTGACAAGTTGTGAAGTTAACAAGTATTCACTCAGAGGGGGGTCGGTGAACCGGGCAGAGTTTTTCGCCGGTCAACGTGTTTGAGAGGTAATTGAAATAGCTAAGGGTGATGATCTGACATGCATATTTAAAGACATGTATGTATGTATAGCAACACCATGTGGCCATTCATAAAGCACTTTTTTGATCTGGCCGATAACTCTGAAGCATGGATTGCATGAATATAGCAACAACAACAACAACTCAAGAGATTCACTTTGTGTTCATTATGCATACAGTATAACTCGCCACCAGCCACTACTGGGTAACAACCATAAGCTGAAAACTTAACTGATGTTAAATACTGTTCAGTTGGGATTAAGGTTGTCAGTATAACAGCAGTCAATCTTGCCTCCTGCTTCATTATTTATTTAAAATGTGTCATAATCATAGCCTTAGGTGCTGTTCCTGCGACCCAATGTCTATCTCTCAGAGGAGATGCAGTCATGATGGCTGACAACATTTGCCATTTAAAACAGTCAGCATTATTCTAAGATTTTCTTTTTTTTTTAAATAGGTTCCTTGATGATTACCTGGGTGTTTTCAGGCTCTATTTTATCTCTGCTCTGATGTTAGTCGGTTGATTTGTTGCTTTTCTTGGACAAAGGGACACCAAATGTATCACATTACTGTCTCATGCATGTCAGCGTGCACTTACCTTCAACATACCAAGGAAACAATGTATGTTTTGATAAATGAATGCTGTTTTGGGGTATATATCTGGATAGAACATATCCAACAGGATTAGATGTCCAACCCTTCATCATGTAATTGGTTTTAATCTATGAAGGACAGCCAAATATATTGTGTTGTTCGTGTGGCATTAGTTATCCATGTCCCAGACATTAATTAGGCATACATACACATATATGGTGATACATAAAATAAAGGAAGATTCCATCAAACAATATCTCTGGTGATGTTTAAATAAGAGTTCAGAAATGCACCCACTGCCCTCACCCAGTCCACCTAGAAGCACCAGTAACACTCAAACATAATTAGGGGTGCCATTCTGAGCAATTATGGAATTTAGTGGTCACATTGTCAGAATGATTTGGCCAGAGAGGAATGATTCAATTAATTCATCATGGGTCATTAGTCATGTTCTCCTTTGGCCAGCGGAAGAGGCAGTCCTGAAGGTACCAAATGACCAGTAAAGTGGAGAGTAATGCAATTTGATTTTAGAGTTATTAGATGGTGAGAGAGAGAGAGAAGGAGAAAGAGACAGAAAGACTGACATATACAGTAGACTAAGACAGACAGAGATTCAAACAGAGGGAGACAAATTGTTTTCCTTATAATGTTTGTTTAGCTTTTCCTGTTGGGTTGTACAAAATATTCAGTGAATCACAAATACATAATGCCACAGGAAAGCTAAACTAGACTGTCAACTAAATCAATGTATAAACTTTATTGAGGCCTGTAATTAGTCAACTACAGGTCTCTTGGGTCAGTCTTTTCTTCCAAAAAGCTTGTGACAAGATGTTAAGTTAACAGGTATTCACTCAGAGGGGGGTCGGTGATTTATTGCTCTTGGGGCATTAAAAACAAGATTTTAACTTTAGTTTTTTATATAATATCTGCATTTTCTCTTGTGAAAAACTAAGTCTTAGTTTGGCCATAGTTATTTAATATATAGCGCCATCTCCTGGTTAAACCCTGAAATTGGAAAATAGTGGGAGGGCTTAACATTCCCACATACTGGTCTTTGGCAGGTCTTAGGCAGGTAACTGGCTGGTAGTAGGCAGGAAGCTGTATGCTGGCGTCCGAAATAAGATGCCCCATCTGTAGTAGCAGTACTTCAAAAGTTACCAAAAAATGGTCGGATAAAGCAGGATTATGCGGTTCGACTAATAGTTGCTCAATTTCAATACCATAAGTCAGAACAAGGTCGAGAGTGTGATTATAACAGTGAGTTGGTTTATTTACACTCTGACGGAAACCAATAGAAGAGTGATTCTACAATTTAGGGTACATTCCATGTCCATTGATGTCCATTGATGATAATTATAATTATTCTAAGTATTTTCTTCAAAAATATCATATTTTGCCTATTATTGGAAAGCATGTTATAATATCACACAAACATTATGTGTATCCTATGCTTTATTTAGCTTGAAATGTGTCATGATGTTCTTAAATTGTCAATTTTTGCTCTGTCCGTTTTTCAGTTGAGGGTGTCTTGGTTTCAAAATAATGAATAAAAACCATTAAAGTAAATAAAAAAAAGTATTCATTTATTTCAAAAGTCTAAATACTAAAGAATAATAACATCTTTTTAATTGATTTCCTCCTTTAAATAATTTAAATATCTTAATATATGAATGTCCGCAAAAGTTCTGTCAACTATGTTACTAAGAGAACTCCCCCCTTTAACTCAAAAATGGTTTGTCCCAATACCATGTCACCAGCATCACATGATGCCATGTTCCTCTTTGGCAGACATTTTGAACACACTGTGGTGATTGTCCTCTAATTTTTTACAATATTTTATGTATAATAGCACATGGTCAATTAATATACTCATTGACAATCAACAATGTTACGTACATTGTTATGGTTTACAATTGTTTAATGATTTTAATTCAATTATATGTTCAAATGTGATGTTAACCTGTTCAAGAAAATGACATGTGGTCATCCAAGCAAGGCCTACCATTGAAATGATGGGTCAAAATAGGGAAATTGTCAACTAAGTTACCTGTCAACTAAGTTACCCAGTACTGTAATAACTGTAGTAACTTAGTTGACAGGTAACCTAGTTGACAATTTGTAGGACATGTAGACATCATTACACATCATTATCAATGGAATTTTGCACTTCTGCCTTGAAATTAACATAGTGCTGATGGTTAATAATGTGTCCAGTCAACTATTTTATTTGCGTCAAATGTTTGACTTTCATTGTCAACTATGTTGCACCTCATTTTTTCAAATTTAAAATATCTAAAATAGTGCTTCTGATATCCTTTATAGTATAATGTATATCTACACAGGTTGGAGTTTTACATGACATCTCTTAAAACTATCAAAATGACCTGTATGGTAGTTTTATAATACAAAATATCCCTAAACTTAATGACAGTGCTGAACATATCACATGAAAAAACAAAACTTTAATACAATTATTTTTTAAACTTTAAAAAATCTTTGGATATATGGTAGAATAGACTCAAGAGCCTTTCAAATGTGATTTTACTTGAAGTGCAGGACTTAATCAAATGATTGTAATGACATCAAGTTTGTCCGTAACATAGTTGACAAACTGAGTAGTGAAAACATCCTTTCCCTTAAAATAAAATAAAATAAAAAAATGTTTAAGCTTTGCAACTAGTGGATATGTTACACTGAAGAATATACTAACTTGAACCACTGATTGTTCTATTGAGAAAGAACACTTTCTTTGTACTGTTTTGTTGATGTGAAATGCACCCTAAATTATAGAATCACTCAGAATCTAATATAGAGTTAAATGCAACAGTAAGGCTATTTTTATCACCGTCAACATGAATATTAAAGTCACCTACGATAATTACTTTATCTGTTTTAAGTACCAAAGTTGATAAAAACTCAGAGAATTCTGATAAGAATTCTGAATAAGGACCTGGTGCACAACTCCACCTCCTCGGCCTGTGCCTCGAGCAATATGAGTATTGATATGGGTGGGTGGAGTGGCCTCATTTATGCTGACATATTCTTCATGTCTCAACCAAGTTTCAGTGAGACAGCATATATCAATATCATAATCTGATATTAAATAATTTACCAATATTGCTTTAGATGCTAGAGATCTTATGTTTAAGAGTCCACATTTAATCTTCCTGTTTTGTTGCACTGTAGTAGTTGTTACATTTACTTTTATTAGGTTATTATGTATGACACCTCTATTAGGTTTTACTTTAAATTGTCCTTGGGCAGACACACACACCGTTAATATTGGGTATTTTATTGGAAAGAGCGCAGAGAAGCGTGTAAGACTGCGACTCCGCCTCCTGGTCTCAACTCCAGTTTGTCATGGATTACGTCCACAAAGCTCTGAAATGTTTTCCGAAATGAGATCTGCACCTTCCAGAGTAGGATGAATGCTGTCACTCTTAATCAGACCAGGTTTTCCCCAGAAGGCTGTCCAATTATTTACGAAGCCCACATCGTTTGCTGGGCACCACCAAGACAACCAGCGCTGAAATGATGACATGCGGCTTATACACCGCATTTTACTGACTGTCCTTTACTTTATTTATTTTTTTAAACCTTCTATGCTCTTAACCTTTTATTTTTATTTTTATATTGTCATATTTTATCCAATATGCTCCTTTAGATAACGTTTTACTTATTGTTCCTTATAGCTTTGTGAAGCACCTTGAGATGACGTTGTTTTTAAAGTGTGCTATATAAATCAAATGTATTATTATTATTATTATTATTATTATTACATGTCGTCATTGATCAGATTGGGGAGGGGACCAGAGAAAATGACGGTGTCCGACATTGTTTTAGCATATCTACACACCGACGCCACATTAACTTTGGTGCATTCTGATTGGCGTAAACGAACATCATTACCACCGACGTGAATAACAATCCTACTGTATTTACGTTTATTCTTAGCCAGCAGTTTAAGATGCGCCTCAACGTCGCCCGCTCTGGCCCCCGGAATGCATGTGACTGTGGAGGCTTCGGTCTCTAAATTCACGTATCTCAGAATAGAGCTACCAATAACCAGAGTTGGCTTCTCAGCGGGTGCCTCGCTGAGTGGGAAATATCTGTTAGATACGTGAACGGGTTGGTGGGGACCTGCGGGTTTCGTGTTATGCCCCTTCTGAACAGTCACCCAGTCTCCCGGCTGCTCGGGAGTTGTCGGGGGACGGCTAGTAAGAACTACCTCTTGCCGGTCCGCACCGACTAACATGGGTTTTACTGTAGCTGAGTTACTTTATAAAATGCGGAGCCGGGCTTCTATGGCTATGATTCCCGCCTCCAACCTAGCAACTGTACTACATAAAACACATGTAGGCCTATCTGTACCAGTAAAGGAGGTAGGGAAGTAACCAAACATGAGACAGATAGAGCAGGAAATAGCACCCGAGGGTGGGGAAGGAGCCATGGATAGCTATCAAGCTAAAGTAGCTACCGTTAGCAAACCCGAAAGGAGTGTAAGCAACTGTGGAGTTACAGTCGCTAAGAGAAGGAGAGTTGTGAGTGCTTAAGCTGTAGTAACGTGTGATTACAACGTCAGGTAGCTGCCGTGATCAAGAATTGTAAAACGATCGATTAAGTTAAGATAATATAAGCTATCAGCAGCAGAACAGGCACACAGGATAGCCCGGAGGTGACAACAACAACCGGAAGTGACAACACACTTACCGCAATAGTGAGGGTCCGTGTAGGCACCTCACTATCCGTCGCTAGCTAACGTTAATAATCTTGCTCATTCTTAGCATAGGCTGTTGCTTAAACTGCACTCTATTTGCATTATGTTGCACATGTATTATTTCAATTGTGTAACTTGTATTTTTCTGTTTATTCTTGCAGTTTTACAATTTCAAGCCTCAGTAAATGGTCAACTCAACAACTGTCTTCTGAGTCTTTGTTCGCTATCTGTTAAGCTATGCAGTGCGATGCATACGCAAGGGCAGAATAGTAAAAAGACACTACTCAGCTGGAAAGGCAGCGAAATAATTCTGTGATCAGCACGCTACTACTTCAACCTAAAGACTCATTCATCAGACAGCAGTAAGATGAATGACCAGGAAGAAGAACTCCGGTCTGTGGAGACCAGGTCCCGGGCCTCAAGTCACAGGTCATCAACAAGGTCAAGCAGGTCATCTGCCAGTGCTGCAGCAACAAGGGCAAGAGCTAAAGCCGAAGCAGCAAAAATAAAGGTATCCTTCGCAGAAAGGGAGGCAGCCATGATAAATGGCTAAAATGATTGGTCGTGCTTTTTACAGCGCCACGGCTTCCACAGATGACATTTTTTTATGGATTTTTTGTCAAAGCACTTAAGATATTCATTGCTATAGAGAGGCGAAGTCCTGCCCATCTACTTCCGCCCCATGGGACCTTATTTCGAAAAAAATTAAGTCTTGAAGTCAATGGGGAGAGAAAACGTATCTTTCGATTCCATTTGAATTGTGCCATGAATTACACATATGATGTTTGTCAATCTTAAAAAAACATTTCCATGTCAAAAAGTCACAGTTTGTCGTAAAACTGTTGAAATATAAGACTATGAAAAATACGCAACTAGAAAGACTACAAATCCCAGTCGCGTAAGTGATGTCATAATTGTTTTCCTCCACTAAATATAAGAGATAGCTAAGATAAGATAACTTTAACAAGATGCCTGTGTGCTTAGTACCAGCAGGTTGTAATCATACCAGCAATGGGTCTTGCTCGTTCTTTCGCTTCCCGTCTGATGAAAGGACCAGGAGTGGCTGGATCAAGTTAGCTAGCTAGTAGCAAGCACGTTAGTTAGCATTACAGCCTTAGCCTTGTCATTTTTATTAGCCTTAACATGAAGTAACATTAAAGGTGGGGTAGGTAATTTTGGAGAAACCAGCTCGAGATCGCTAGAATTTGAAAATACACAGCCGGAAAAAATCTGCCACTTCCTTACAGAGCCCCTCCTCCAACACACACGAACGCGCACATGACCAATGAGGGCACGAGATAAGTTTGTGCACAGATGGAAGGCTGAAAGGCAGGTAGGCCATCCAGTTATTTTAGCCGGCTAAAATGATTGGCCGTGCTTTTTACAGTACTACGGCTTCCACAGATGAATCTTTTTTATGGATTTTTTGTCAAAGCACTCAAGATATTCATTGCTATCGGGATGTTAAGAGCATTCCATGGAATATAACAAAAAGTGTATCTCGAGCCGGTTTCTCAAATTTACCTACCCCACCTTTAAGTAACCCAAAATGTTAAACAGTAAGAGTAGTAGTCATATTTCGTGAACCCTTTGAAGAGTACTGTCACACCGGTGTGATCATTCTATAATACACCGTTTAAGCCTGGATGCCCCCGGGGGAGACATGCTAATGCTACATTAGCATCGGCGATCTTTTCTACTTCATGCTATCTGCACAAATGGTTAACATTGAACATTCAAAAGATCAGGCCATTCCGGGAGAATCGAAGGAAGGCAGGCAGGCAGCTTTGCATGACATTCTTCTGGACGTGTTTCATTGTGGTGAGGGTGAGGGTAGTCAATCCCTTTTTTGGCAAGACAGTAGTGACGGCCATCTTGGTGACGGGTTTCACACAAAAAAGGTCTTACTTCACAGTTTTACGGCAAAACATTTTTGTTTTACTTGCAAAATTAACTTTTAAATTGACAAACATCATATGTGTAATTCGTGGCACAATTCAAACGGGATCGAAAGATAACTTTTCTCTCGCCATTGACTTCAATAAATAATTTTTCCGAAATAAGGTCCCATGGAGGTCCACCGGAAAGGGAGGGACTTCACCTCTCTATCGGGATGTTAAGAGCATTCCATGGAATATAACAAAAAGTTTATCTCGAGCCGGTTTCTCAAACTTACCTACCCCACCTTTAATAATTATATTTAAATATTACCTACATATTTATTAAATGAAAGATAAGAATAGCAAGTAAAAATAACCTGAAAAGCCAAATATTTTATACTGGAGATTTGTAATAAGATGCACATGTAATCTTAAGTAAAATCTACTATACAATAGTAAGTAAAATGTACTGAGTGTGACAGTAAAGTTTACTTAAGTGCCTTTAGTAACAAACACTTCTTAACTGTAAGTAGAAGCTACTTGAAATATACGTTGTTAAATTTACTTAGGTTTTCTGCGTGCGTTTTCTTACCTCGATTTTCCTAAGTAAATCTTACTCCCCGTTTTTTTTCAGTGTGTGCCTGATTTGGCCCCCGGGCCTTGAGTTTGACACATGTGATCTAATGTGTCTGTGTCACTTTGAAATGATTACTGATAATCCATCATTCCATTTTTGTAAAATACGGAGATTTAATATTAGCTGCCATTAGAGCTACAACCCAGCTTCCGGTTTTGGGCAAACTGCGTGCGCATCACTCTCATTCCTCAATGGAAATGTTTAGATGGATTTAGGAACTTCCCCTTGATTCTATTGGCTCTAATGGTTCAAAAGAGGTGTCAATCATCAAAATCGACCCAAATGACCTCAGAAGTGTTTTGTTTTTTTATAAACTTCTCTAAAAAGGTCAAATGTCACTTGTTTTGCATCAATCTTGATACAGGGTACTTATTATATGTTATAGTTTGGATTCCTAAAGCTTTTAGTCTACTATCCCATCATTGGGGGTGGTTTTCACTTTAAGTAATGTTTTATTTTTGGAAGGACACTATAATCTAAAGAAATTGACTATGTTCAATCTGAATTTACTTTAAAATAAAAAACATCTATATTGATTCTGACTTTTCTACATCCAACTCACAGGTTTATCATTGCTTTGAGAAAAAAGATTATTAATTTACCCCTTTTAGAAGTGAAGTTATAGTCATTTATTCTGGGAATGTCATTTTCGAGCCTGAGACCTGGAAAACAGGCTTCGGGCTTAACAGGTTAATATGTCACTACCATATCCCCAGAATGTAGGCTCACAGTGCAGCTCAAACTATATATTTAGTTTGATGAATATTTTGCATCAATATAACTTTTTGTTAAACTACCAGTTTTGTCTTATGTAAATATGTATAATTCTAAGCAGCACTGGAGTTGAGTATACTATAGTAATATAAACTGTGAACCCGGGCCTGATACTGTTTTCTAATACCCTGAAACACTGAAACTAAAATATTATTTGAAACTACTCTACTCTACTATAAAGTAGATTTCCCTGAACCATCTTATGGCTAAAAAAGGGTAAGTTTTCTTTGTAAAGTGTAACAACAGCAGTATGCTAATCCACTCACACTGCTGTAACCTTCTCCCCTCCCTCTTCCACTATGTCCCTCCTTTGTCTTACTCTGTCTGACTCTCTTGATCTTTCCCCCCCACCCCTGTCTCCAAGTCTCAAGGCTTCATGAAGAGGGAACGCTGCTCCCTCCTCAACTACTACATATTCAGCTTCTCTTCCCTTCTAAAACTTAATAGGATTTGGAGCCAGAGGGGGGACGGGATATTTGTACAAAGGTACCGAGTTAGTTTGAGGGTGATGTACAGTGTGTAGTTTCTCTCAGAACTCGGCGGCGGCAAGTACGTCCCTGTGGCAACACATATAATTCAGCTGCATACTGATGTTTTCCATCACACCAAAGTAATATGGATAATTAATTGTGCTGCATATGAAATTGTATTGTAATATAAATTGAAAAAGTAATGTTCTCAAAGCAATAACAACAAACACAACAACGTGGAGAAGAAGGCACTCAAAGTATTAGTCCAGAGATGCTCTATGCTTTTCATATTGTCAACAAATCCAATGAATAGTCTAAAACTAACAATTAATGTACACTGATGCATATTGTGTGTATCTGATGTCCCGATGGGGTAGGAAGGTAGTACCCAAATGCAGGACAAAACAGGGGGGGCAGATATAAGGATATAAACCAAAAGTGAGCTTTATTTAAATAAAAGCTGTTACTTAATAAAACAAAAACTGTAGGGGCAGGCAAGGTTATAGGTGGGGTAGGTAATTTTGGAGAAACCAGCTCGAGTGCGCTAGATAGGTTATATTTACACCATAACGGTGCACAGCTGATATAAAAGGACTTTTTTAAAGATATTACTGATTTTCTTTGAATATAAGAATGTAAATACTGAGTTGAGAGAATAGTCAGGGGATTTGGGTGATGGGAGACACATCTATGGATTCAGAATTTCAATAGCTTACTGTTAAATGACGGATATACCTTTCTGTCTGTGATGTTTTACAAATCAGATATTAGAAGTAAAACATGTGAAATAATATAGCAATATCCTGTACAATTATGTGAAAACATGAATAAAACTACACATCTTCAGATGTTATACATACACAAGTGTCCTACACTAATAATACAAAGTTATTATGGCTGTGTGTACCTTGTGTGCACCGCCTAGTGGTTAAAGCACGTTATTGAATTAGTTGTGTATATGATATGTCAATGAACCTTAGAAAATCTTGAAATCTTGAAAGGGATATGCAAAATACAGTCTTTAATTAACTATTAGTAGAGAATAACGAGTAATGAATATACTTTATAGGGATCTGCAGATAAATGTTTAGTCTTCTCAAGCAGCAACTATCAAATCTCTCCTGAGATGTAACTAAAGCCTGATTTAAGGGTTATTTATATTTCACATCATTAATCAGAATCTGCAAAGTAACTAAAATAAATGTAGTGGAGTAAAAATACCAGGTTAACCTCTGAATTGTAGTGGAGTAGAATTGCTGTTTTGTTTAGTAACGGATATTGAATATGGAATAAAGGTTTTGACAAGACCTGGTGTAACAATAATCAAAAAGGACATTAAAAGAGCTCCAGATGTTAATGATCTAAACAAAACAGCACACCTGAAATGTATATTTAAATACTTTATTAAGGGCAGTGAATTCGTTTTTTCTGTATGTTTTTCAAATCAGTGTTATACAGTAAGTGTCATAGACAGTGTTACATTGCTATTATTATCCTTAAAATATATGTAAAACAAAACCACTTATAATCTTTTTATTTGAGTGGTTTACTAATGACAGTTAATTCTGTTTTTGCTATTGATGGTTTAATTTTTGTGAAAAATTATAAAATAATCAAATTCAATAACGTGCTTTAACCACTAGATGTGCCTTTCTATCAGCTGTGCACCGTTATGGTGTAAATACAGCCTATCTACCAATTGGATCAAATATAAAAGTCAGCCGAATTAGTATTGATACTGCAAGGAGACGTATTGTGTGAAAAGAAATGTAAGATGTTGTTTAATTGCTGATATATTTATGATCCACGTCACGTTTTCAGTTTTGGCGGCAGTGCTTCCTGTTTGTCCAGAAGTCTTCTCATCAGGGCTCTATAAATACAGAACTACGGCAGATATGTAATATTTAATGCAGCCGAACCGTGTATTACAATGCCGTTATGTGATGACCTCCAAAGAGAAAAGCAAGCAAACTCGGAATAAAGTATTATTTTATTTAAAAAAAATGTTTTCGGATTTCACATCAACAGGAAGTTCGGTTAACTAAAACCGGAACAATACCCCCAACCCATAGATCCGTGGGTGAATAATGTCAATCACCACATTACACACATCCCTTCACATTTACATTTTAATTTACATTAAAGTATTTCGTGAGGCCTTCTAAAATGTTTTTAAATATAATTAGGGTTGTAGTTGAAGAGTTTGTAAATTGCGTTGCCTGGCAACGCAATCGCACAACGTCACGTCCGTTAATTCCACATCCACACCTTTATATATACAGTCTATGATCCACACACATGGATTAACATCGATTTAATACATTAATGTAGCCTTTGTTTCTGCTAAAAGAGGTGTCGACCAGCTAGGGCAACAAGAAAATCGGCGAAATCGAGTGTGACGATTAAAAAATAAATTAAAAACATCTAATTTGACAATAAAAACCGACCAATAGGCGCGGTAGACCATTTGCTTGGCACTTCCGGGTATTTCTCCACTGGTTGGGTCATGTTAACAATACCGTGTAACTGTCACGTTTGAAGGGACGAAACCGTGACATTCACGTCTCCCAGCATGGTAGATCGTCACATGTTCACGTCTTGCCGTGATACCGGGTTGCTTAGGAGACAAGGGAGGGCAGCCGAGGGGAATCCAAAACATGCAGACAAGACTGGGGATCAAACAGAGTGAACGACGACAACGAACTGATTATAGGGAAGACAGGAGTAAATGTCTTAGTTGTGCGATGTGCGGTTTCAATCTTCACGAAAGCCACATGAAGCTTTTGTAAATTTGCGCCTAGGAGTATACTTGAGCCCCTCAGGGCTGTGTGCTCAGCCCTCTCCTCTACTCCCTAAGGCAGCCAACCCCAATTAGCGGCCCGCGGGCCAGATCTGGCCCACGAGAGGCAAATGCATGGCCCGCGCTGATCTACTGGCATTCACTTGTTATAACATATTAATGAAATGTCTGCGGTTTCGCTTTATTTTGACCTCCGTCGACACTCGCAAACCTGACCCTTGACCTTATCGCGTGCATATGCAAGACGTGCTTCGCACGCTTGAATGACTCGTCACCACCTGGAATAGCGGCAAACACATATAAACAATATCTCGCCAGTTGGTCTTCCCAGCCCAGCGATTGACCAACATGACACTAACGGACCGTGGATAACTCAAACCCAGGATGGAATTCGATAAGAAGAGGAAGGTAGACCAGGAGAACCGTCAGTTCAAAACTGACTGGACTGAGAAGTATTGGTTTTTTTTACCGGACCACGCCAATGCTAAACCGACTTGTTTGATTTGCATGCAGAATGTAGCTGTAATCAAATCAGACAACCTGAAGCGGCACTTCACCTCTATTCATGCTGCCAGTTTTAATGCTGACTATCCAGAGAAATCCGACCAGCGCACACAAAAGATAGCAGGTTTGCTTGCATCATACAAGCACTCTGTTTCCACAATGTCGAAAACAACATCGGCACAGGAGAGCGCAACAGCTGCCTCATTGCACGTCTCTTGGACGCTCGCTAGAGCCAAGAAGCCGTTTGCTGATGCCGAGTTAATTAAACGGTGTGCGATAGAAATGGCTCGTGAAGTTTTAAATCCTGATGAAAAACAACAAAAAAAGGTTGTCGAGCTATTAAAGCAGGTGCCGCTGTCGGCTAACACGGCAACCAGAAGAGTAGAGGTTTTAGCGGAGGAGTGTTTTTTCAGTCTACTCACGGATTTGAAGAAAACAGAGGCTATATCCCTAGCCATAGACTCGTCCTGTGACCGAACCGAAGATATTCCGGGAAGAGCTGCTGTGTTTGCTTACTCTGCCCGGGCGCACGACCGGGGAAATAATCTTCCACGAGCTGACACAGTTCTTCGAAAAGAATGGTTTGAATGTGAGTCAAATCGTCTCTGTTGTAACCAACGGGGCTCCGTCGATGGTTGGAAAGCACAAAGGCTTGGTAAGCAGGCTTTCCGCCATTAACCCGGTGCTCCTGACATTTCACTGCATCATTCACAAATCAGTGTTGTGCGCAAAACTGTGTGGAAAAATGAAAGAAACGACGGATACTGTGACGAGACTGGTTAACTTTGTGCGTGAGAGCTCTAGTCTGCAGCATCGCCTTTTTAGATCGTTGCTAGAGGAAATGTCATCTGAACACAAGGATCTCTTACTAGACAACGATGTTCGCTGGCTGAGCAAGGGCTGTGTGTTGGAGAGGGTGTGCGACCTGCGTGATGAACTGGTATGGTTCTTATCAAGCCTGCAGAGCCAAAAAGCCCATGAGTTTGTGAGCTTTTTAACTGACACCAAGGTGATAGCAGATGTTAATTTTTTGTGTGACATCATGTCTCATCTAAATCACCTTAACCTGCAGCTGCAAGGCAAGAACCACACTGTTGCTGAGATGTACGAGGCGGTTGAAGCTTTTCGGTCAAAGCTGCACCTTTTGGAGAGACATTCATGGGAGGAAGCTGCACTTTCCACGTCTGCGTGAGCACTGCGAGAAGAATGAAATGCCGGAAGATCCAGTAATGAAGGATTTGTGTCAAAACTGGCAGAAAACTTCAAGGAGCGATTTGAAAGCTCCCCTAAAATCTCAGGTGACATCCTCCTCTTCCTCAGACAGCCGTTCTCTGTGTCAGCAGACGGGCAGTGGACTGGAGAGGCTGGTGCCTTCCATAGAAGAGGGAGCTCTTCAGATGGAGGTCTTAGAGATGTGAAGCTCTGAGTTGCTGAAAGCTCAACACAAGGATCCACCAGTGTGTGACTTTTGGATCAACGTGTTTCCCCAAGCTCGTTTCAAAAACACCAGAGCTATTGCTATGTTCCTACTCACAATGTTCCCCTCAACATACATCTGCGAATCAGGATTTTCTTCAATGAATGCTATCAAAAGCCAGGACAGGAACAGACTCTCCAGTGCACACCTTGGACAGTGCCTCAGGATTGCCACAACAGAATACAAGCCCAACATCAGACAGGTTGCCTCATCCCGCCGCTCTCACTTCTCTCACTGATTGGTGAGTGAACAACATCAATTTATTTTTGCAATTTGTCAATTCTATTGTGGTATAATAATTATTAAGACAAAAATAACCATTTTATAGTTATATTTTATATATACATTAATTTCCTAAATAAAATGCTACACAGCGTAATTAAAAACAAATTAATAAAATGAGAGAGCAAAACCTGGGATAATGCAGGGCTTTTAACAACAGCCCACAAACTGGTCAAATTGAATACAACATTAAAATAATATATTAAAAATAAAGTTAAAAAAACCCAATACTATTTGTTATTTACAGCCTGATATTATTTGGTACACATATTTAAAAATGTTAAAACTAATAATGCGGTGTATTTTGGTATGATATTATAAAAGTAAATAACTGAAACTCTCTCTGTCTTCCTGTCTTTCTCAGTGTGTGTGTTACAGTGTTTGCTGAATTGGATGTCGACCTGTCTGACTATTTGATCAGAGTTCACTCTGTTGTTTTTTATTTTGTTGTATTGTTATGCCCCATCAGACCACGGCAAAATCATTTGTATTTGTTAAAACATTTATTTATTATTATTGTTAATAAATGTTTGATTTCGGTCTAATTTTGTTTCAATGATGCATTTTTCCTTTACACAGGGTTTGTTTAATTACTACTGCCACTACTACAACAATTATAATAGAGGTAACATCTGCACATAGTGTAAAACAACTTTTAGTGACACATAACATTTTGGCCCTTAGCTTGTCATGCTTGACAACAATTGGCCCTTTGGTAAATATAATTGGGGAACCCTGCCCTAAGGCCATAAGACTATTAAACACCTGAGCTCTGTAAAGAACATCCATAAACATTCATCTGTTTGCATCTTGCAATTTATTTATCTATATATCATATTTCATTTACGTGTATATAGACTCTTCTTGCACTATTTCTATTTTATTTGTAATTACTTGCACATCTTATAACATTCTCTTGCACTGTTTTATTTGTATTGTTATTTATTTCACTATTTGTATTGGTTTAATTGGTTCTATGTCCTATATATATTCATGTTGCATTGTTGGAGGAGCCTGGGACTTACATTTGTAATTGCCATAACTACACTGTAGCTACTGTGCACATATCAATAAAGCCTTGCATCTTGAATACAAGGATGCTAGCAGCTGTGTGATGATGTTTATCAGTTATAATAATAGAGTGGTTGCAAGGGATGACGCATTTTTTGCAGAGCGATCCGGAAGTAAACTGCGCATGGGTTCCCTCGACAAAAAAGCAATGGGATTTCTCCATAGGATTTTGGAAAAGAGCTCGAAATAAGGTCTGTGTAAAACGAACCTGTTTGATAAATGCACGTTTTGTTTATCCGGATAATATCCACATGTCTACCCTACTTTTATAATTTTCTAATCATAAATCTAATCATCAGAAGCTAAATGCTAACGTTATGCTATAAACCAACCCTGTCTCCTAAAAATTACGTTCCCACAGAACTAAACTGCATTCTCAATTACGTTTAGCTAGAAACGTATTTTCTCCCACGTTACGTTTGTTATGAACGTATCTCAAATACGTTTATTTTCTACATATCTTCTAGAAACATATTTTTTCCCACGTTACGTTTGTTATGAACGTATCTTAAATACGGTTATTTTCTACATATCTTTGCCATTTATTGTCTTGCTTATAATAATGATAATAGTCATTTATAAATATCATTTTAGAGCACACATTTGAAATCGACGATCGGGCTCGATATATGGTTAAATTAAAATCAGTAAGCGAGGGTGTAATTTCAACACAGTCTCAAAGGCAATGTGAGCGTCCATTCCCATTGGATAACGGAGGATTTTACACCCGGAAGTAAGTATTCTCTTTACTGTCGATTGATTTTACAGTGATATCTGCACTACTCATCAACTAAAAAACACCAGATTATCCTTGTTAATTACACAACATTGATTGGTTTAAATTGTGTACAATACTTTTGTATTTTTCCCCTTTGATTCGGAGAAACAAATATTTTTTCAGAGTTTAGGATGGCAGAAGACACTACACTACCCAGAATCCTCAGCTATCGTTTGGGACTACACCATGTGCTTTGCTTGACAAACCCCGTGATTAGTCTTCAAGCTCTGTGATTGGATGTTGGAGTGGCAGTGCGCGAAGTTTACACCGAGCGTCAAACAGCAGTTTGAAATGGAATGAAACGGGGGGTTACGTATTGTAACCCTAGTTATATAAACACAGGCGGAGCCCTCTACTGGACTCTATGGGTACTACTCTCTATCATGCTGTGCGTGCTTTCACCTACTGAATTTACATAAACGTAGCCGGCCAATCGGGGCGAGCCTACCTGAATGCGCGCGCAGGCCCACAGTATATAAGGCGGCTCCAGCCGCCGCCCCACTATCTTATACACTCTTCAGCGAGCGGACTAGGAAAGACAGGGCCTCCAGGTAGAGGGCTCCGCCTGTGTTTATATAACTAGGGTTACAATACGTAACCCCCCGTTATATCTCTCACAGGCTCCGCCCTCTACTGGACTCTATGGGTACAGTGGGCGGAGCCCCGATGTATAAACGCCCTGTCGTCCAACAACATCGACCCACCACACCGTCCCTGACCGGCTTTTGGCTAATATCCACTGCATCCCCACTTCCTCCCATCCGGTTGTAACCGTGGAGAAGTCGGGGCCGCAACTTGGATAAGGCACACTCACACACGCTTACCTCGTGTAGAGTGTGCATGGAAAAAAATTGTGCGGAGACTCCGTCTGGAGCCTACCGCGCACCATGTTCCCCAGGTCCCTCAGGAGCATGGGAAAACATAAGTGCACCACATCCCCCACACTCACACACGCTCCGTGTAGAGTGGGCATGGACAATAGTGAGGAAGGCTCTCCCAGCCTGCCCATGGGCAGGCGGGGAGAGTCCTCCAGCCCTGTATGGGGCTGATTGTACACCATGTCTCCCGAGTCCCTCAGGAGCATGGGAAAACACAAGTGTTTTATGTCCAGGGGGGGGTCAGATACCTGCTGACCCACAGCCACCCCCCCTCTCACCAGTCATGCGTTGCCTCGGCAAGCACCGACGACGAGAAGGAGCCAGACATGTCCAGGAGATAACATTTTATGAAGGGGCCTGGCGTAGACCAAGACGCCGCCGTGCATATATCTTCTACACTCACGCCGCTGAATAAGGCTGTTGACACAGCCACAGCCCGTGTAGAATGTGCACGGACCCCAGTGGGGAGGGCTCTCCCCGCCCGTCCATAGGCATGTGTAATGCACCTGCATAGCCATCCTGTTAGGCGCTTCTTTGAGAGGGCTTTTCCAGCCACACCATCCCCAAAGCACACAAACAGTTGTTCAGTGCGCCTAATGGCAGCCGTGTGCTCTACATAGCATGCTAGCGCACGCACTGGGCAGAGGAGGTGCAATTTAGCCTCCCTGGCCCTAATATGGGGTGGAAGATTAAAGCCACCTAACTGAATAGCCCTTGCTCTGAATGAACTTCTGATACTCTTAGGAGTAAAGGAGTGGTTCGGCCTGAGTGTCGCCCCGCTACGGTCACCCCGGATCAAAAGACAACTTGGGTGTACCGACAGAGCGGTCAGCTCGGACACTCTTTTAGCCGAAGTCAAGGCAAGTAGCAATGCTGTCTTCCATGACAGTGCTACTAGGGAGGAAAGCTCCATAGGCTCAAATGGTTCTGTGACCAGAGCCTCGAGCACCAACGGCAGGTCCCACTGCAGGGCGGAGGCGTGCACTACCGGGCGCTGCCTCCTGACCCCCTGCAAAAACCGCGTCATAAGCGGCTGACTGAAGGCTGACCTGCCTCCAAATCCCTCATGGCAGGACGAAATGGCTGCTGCATACACCTTAATTGTGGAATGAGCCAGCCCCCTGTCCACCAGTATCTGTAAGTAGGTAAGAATAGAGCCCAGCGTGCACGACAGAGGCTCTAGACTCCTTCCTTCACACCATCGCCGGAATCCCGCCCACTTTGGCCTGTAACAAGCTGTGGTGGATTCTGCTCTTGCTGCTTGGATAGTCTGAATAACGTTATCAGACAGCCCCACCTGTCTCAGCCTGTCCCTCTCAGGAGCCAAGCCTGGAGAGGTTGGCCCAGAGTGGGTAACGCCCCTATTGCACCTGCTTCCTGAGACAGCGCTCCCCAGACCTGAGGAATCGCTCAGGGCTGGCCCACCATCATCTGTGTTACCCCCGCGTTACCACGGCGCCAGGCGGCGATCTGGGGCCACCAGGATGATTGACAGCTGTTCCCGCCTCACCCTCTCCAGGAGGGGGGGGGATAAGGTGCAGCGGTTGGAAAGGCGTTTAAAGCAGCTTTCTTGGCCATGGCTCGTGTGCAAACGTGTCGACCCCCAAGGGCGGGTTGTCCCACCGAGCCAGGGAGAACCACAGGGCACAGTGGCTGTTGCGCCGATTGGCGAACAGGTCCACCTCTGCTCTACCGAACTGAGTCCAGACCTGCTTCACCACCTCCGGGTGAAGCCTCCACTCGTCTGGCAGGGGTCCGCCTCTTGACATGAGGTCGGCCCCCCTGTTCTCCCGTCCCGGGATGTGAAGAGCCCTTAGAGACAACACAATCTGTGAAACCCACAGCCACAGGTTCTCTGCTGCGGTCAACCAGGCTATTGAGCGGACTCCGCCCTGCCTGTTGATGTACGCCACTGTGGTGCGGTTGTCGCTCCTTACTAGCACCTGTTTGCCCTGTATTAAGGGTTTGCAGTGCTGTAGGACCAACATCACTGCTTGCAGCTCCAGGAGGTTGCTGTGCCGCCAGAGGCCAGCAACCACCCACAGCCCTTTCTAGACACGTCCCCCCCCATCCTGTCACTTTCTTTTTCTTTGAAGCGTCTGTGAAGACTGTGATATAGGAGGTTACCTGCCCCAGTGGAGCTCCCCTCCGCAGATTCTCTGGGGACCCCCAGAATCGGAGGTTGCTCCCTACTGAGGGGGGGGATGGCCACCAGACGTCGTTTGTGTCTTAAGATCTAAACAAAGGCCGGTAAACCACATCTGCATGCGACGTGCATGCAGCAGTCCGAGTGGCACTACGGAGTGAGCAGCCGTCATGAGACCCAAAGTCTGCATGATAATCAAAGCTGTCACCGTCGCCCCCTGACGCAGCCTGCAGACTGCCCGCAGCAGGGATGCCTGTCTGCTTTCTGTCAGGGTGACGCGTAGTCTGCCTGCATCGAGCATCACCCCCAGATATTCTACCTGCTGGTGAGGTATGGGGGAGCTCTTCTTCCAATTGACCGCAACTTCTTTTTCAACCCAACTTGGTTAGGTGTAGGATCAATTGGGCTGTGTGCAGTATTGCCCATTCCCTGGACCTGGCCATAACTATGAGGTCGTCCCTCATGCCATGGTCCCGCAGCGGTTGCAGCGTCATGGCTGAACGTGCGTGGGGATAGGGAGTAGCCGAACGGCAGTCTGTTGTACTCGTAGGCTACCCCCTGGAAGGCAAAACGCGAATACTTTCTGTGCTCTTGGAGCAATTTCGCCATGAAAGTAAGCGTTCTTCAGGTCGATGGTTGTGAACCAATCGCCTGGCTGCACCAGTCTCAGTAACTGTTTCATAGTTAACATATGGAACTTCTTGCATGCAATGTGCTGGTTCAGGCATTGAAGATCCAGAATGGGCCTGAATTCTCCTGTCTTCTTGGGAACCAGGAAGTACAGGGAATAATGCCCCTTCTCTCTGACTTGAGAGTGCACATGCTGAGAGGAAACCTCCTCCTGGGATGACAGATGTGCTTCTCTCCTGCCTCTGAACGGAGGAGGGATGCTGCAAAACTGGAGTGAATAACCCAGTCTCAGTGTCCTGTCCATGCGCTCTGTTAATACACCACTGATTTTCCATTCCCCATAACATTGTGTTAGGGGATGTGCAATCAGCTGCAGAGCCGCAGCTATGAAGCTGTGGTACTCTCTGGAGGCCCACTCCGCCGTCAAACCCTCCATAAAAGGAAGTTTGACCCATGGGGGGCTGACACAGAAAGGGCAATTTTTCTATAATGTAGTTTCCACTCAGAGAGAAAAACGGCCGATTTTTAACTGAGGTCCCTGAACGCACCACGGCATGCTCCCGTGAGAGCGCGCGCTCCACCATAATGCTGTTTTCTCTTAGAGAGAAATAAGCATTAATCGGAGCTTCTTCTGTCCATGAACGCGCCGCTCTCGCGCGTCGTCATAATGCCGTCTCTTGAAACGGACATTATGGGGAAATGTGGAATGTGGAGAGAGATGACTCTTACTCTGGGATAAATGCAATCGTTTTTACCGAATGCATTTTACACACACATATCACTCAAGAACTAGAGTTACACTACGTAACCCACTGTTCTTCTGCGGAGGTCCCTGAACGCACCGCGGCCACTCTCACGGGGGGGGGGCGCGCGTCGTCATAATGCCGTCTCCTTGAAACGGACATTATGGGGAAATGTGGAATGTGGAGAGATGATTCTTACTCTGGGATAAATGCAATCGTTTTTACTGAATGCATTTGACACACACATATCACTTTAGAACTAGAGTTACACTACGTAACGCACTGTTCTTCTGCGGAGGTCCCTGAACGCACCGCGGCCACTCTCACGGGGGGGGCCGCGCGTCGTCATAATGCCGTCTCCTTGAAACGGACATTATGGGGAAATGTGGAATGTGGAGAGATGACTCTTACTCTGGGATAAATGCAATCGTTTTTACTGAATGCATTTTACACACACATATCACTTTAGAACAAGAGTTTACACTACGTAACGCACTGTTCTTCTGCGGAGGTCCCTGAACGCACCGCGGCCACTCTCACGGGGGCCGCGCCTCATAATGGGTGTCCAATTAACATCGTATGAAAGCGGCCTTGCCGATCTCAACGAGACATTATGGGAAAATGTGGAATTGTGGAGAGATATGACTCTTACTCTGGGATAAATGCAATTGGTTTTACTAAATGCATTTTTCACACACAAATCACTCGACTTTGGAGCCACAGCTAAGAAGCTGTAGTATTCTCTGGTGGCCTACTCCGCTGCCAAACCTTCCATAAAAGGGAGTTTTGGCATGGGGCCTGACACAGAAAAAGGGGCCGATTTTCTAATGAGGTTCTTGAACGCACCGCGGCAGCTCCCGTGGGGCCGCGGCTCTGTCAACTGCCATCTCTTTGAAACGGACATTATGGTGAAAAATGGAAATTTGGAGAGAGATGACTCTTACGGACCGTCTCCACAGCAGCATTAAAAAAATCTTGGAGGTGGGCGTATCTGAGGCTTGGGGATTTTTTTGCGATCAACCAATCACATGAATCTCCCGCCCGCGACATACGAAGCCAAAAAGCCCGAAGTAAACTGGATATAAACTCCCCAAAACAGGCGAAAACATACCACTGTCTCTGCCACCTCCCTCCATGCCTGGCTCCTCCGGTTTATATCCCGGTAGGTCTGGTCATAAAGCACCGGGTGATTGATTCGCTACCGCTAATTTCTCCTCCATTTTTTGGAATATGAGGAAATGATCTGCGGTATGTCTCTCCCAGCATACACGCCTTTTGATTGGCTAGAGCTTGAACTGCCAGATTTGCGTACACGGGATTTGATTGGCTGCCGCTTCCACCTCAGCTTCAAAAGTTGAACATTGTTCAACTTTGAATCTTGAAAATCCTGAGAATCTCCGCTCGCCTGCCCACAATGCATTTCGGCGAAAAGTGAGGGAAAGTGACGTCACCCCATTCAAAGTGAATGGGCAGAAGCGTTTCAAGATTTTTTAACGCTGCTGTGGAGACGGCCCGTTACTCTGGGATAAATGCAATCGTTTTCACTGAATGCATTTCTCACACACACATCACTCTCTTGAACCCGCACAGTGCTTTGACAGCACTACGGTTTATTCCACTCACGTGCACGCGCCCACCTGCTGGCTCCTATACTGGAGTTTACAGAGGGGGCGGGGAGTGTGGGACAGTGTTCTTTCCGATCCAAAGAGCCCTTCCGTAAACACGGGGGCTCCCAGGAGATCAACACGGTCCTTTTTGAAAAGTGTCATGCGGCGTGATCCCTCACCGGGATACCACACGGCGGCCACGATCAAGCTACAAATAATCGCGCTGATCTGGCGAGGTGGGGGCATCTCCAGCAATGAGCGAGATGCCCACCACACCCGTGTTTATCTGCAGTCGCCCTGTCACGCGGTAGCGTAGCAGAGCTCTTTTCAGCTCCCTGCCCAGCCTGCTGCCCGCTGGGAGCAGCAGCGCTCCGCCGCCATGGTCATCACCTAGGGCGGTGGACCTCCATGGACCGAACCCGGAAGTGCCTGACAACGGCAAACGGAGCCATCCGCCCCGCTGGAATGGCGAACGTGAATGGCACCGCCTCGGCTATATCCTGGTCCCCCAAACACTCTACAGAGGTGGTGGAGATCGGTGCCCGCGATCAAACCAAGGCAGGTGGGGCATGGCCGAGATTCCAGTAATGGTGAGTCCATTTTTCGTTTCTTCTAATCTTCGTACGTTTATTTAACTCTTCGGTTGTCAGCTCGTCTGAAGAGAAAAATGATAGTGGGGCGGCGGCTGGAGCCGCCTTATATACTGTGGGCCTGCGCGCGCATTCAGGTAGGCTCGCCCCGATTGGCCGGCTACGTTTACGTAAATTCAGTAGGTGAAAGCACGCACAGCATGATAGAGAGTAGTACCCATAGAGTCCAGTAGAGGGCGGAGCCTGTGAGAGATATAACCCATCGACGGCACACTATTCAAACAGGAATCGAGCGTGTCCTACCCCCCCCCCCCCCCCCCCCTTAGGTCACAGGCTCCTCCAACAGTGCAACACAATAAAACAGATACACAGAAAGAATAGTGCAAGTAAATACAAGAAGAAAAATTGTAAAATAGTAAAAAGTTAAATAGTGCAATAAGAGTCTATATACAAGTGATTGGAATATGATATATTAGACAAATAATTTCTAAGTAGCAGCCAGATGAATGTTATGGATGTTGTTTCAAAGTTCAGGTGTTTAATAGTCTTCTGGCCTGTGGGATGAAACTGTCCCTGAGTCTGGTGGTTTTAGTCCTGATGCTGCAGTACCGCCTGCCAGACGGCAGCAGACAGAACAGTTTGTGGCTGGGGTGATGGGGGTCTTTTATAATCCTGAGGGCTTTCTTTAAGGTTAACCTGGTATTTTTACTCCACTACATTTATTTTAGTTACTTTGCAGATTCTGATTAATGATGTGAAATATAAACAACCCTTAAATGGGACCTATCATGCAAAATGCACTTTTGTACGTCTTTTATACATGAATATGTGTCCCCGGTGTTCCAGGGAACTCACCAAGTGTCAGAAAACACAACCCTCTCTATTTTCCTCCATACCCAAATCTCTAAAAAAGGGGCTGCAACGGATCTGATAAAAACTGATCCAGATTTGAACACTTTACTGACGTCAGGAAAGTGGCGCTACGGCTATTTTTTTTTTTAGCCTTTATTTATACAGGTTTAAAATCTCATTGAGACACAAGGTCTCATTTCCAAGAGAGACCTGTCAGTGGTAACACTACCACACAAAGTTACAGACAGACAGGACACCAAACACAGAGGCAACAACAAAATACAACATCGTAAAAAAAGCAGTCACCGAAATCCACACAACAGTCAGTTAAAGCAGGTGCAAACACCCACAGATGATTTCTCCAGCTTTTTTTAAATTAGTTTAAAATCCGTGATGGGTATCAAACTGGTCAGCTTAAGTTCCTTAATACTATTGGGCCAACTCCACCAATCAGGAGGAGACAGCCACGGCCATTGCCGTTCGAAAGTGCTGGAGACGCTGTAGTACATATGCCAGGCCTGTAAGTGGCGCTATAGTCTGCCACAAAAGCAGCGAAGAAGACTTGGTTACCATGGTTACCCTTCTGTTTATTCTCCGCTGTGGCTTTCTTTCTCCCTCCCCGAGGCAAGCGTTTGCTCCCGCTGCTTTAATGCAATGCAATCCCTCCCCGTCGAGGCAAGCACTGTAATTCTCTCCGGTTAGTCCACCAGCAGATGACAAACACCCACCTCTCCGCCTCTTCCAAGGAACGAGGGGACCGTGCGGCAGAGTTTCAGTTTCAGTTACTTTCGCCAGTCAAGATGTCCGTTAAAGTTTAAATCTTCCAGACAAAATTAGAAAAGTGCCGGTCAAAGGTCTTCTTTGTTATTTATTGAGCTTTAAAACAAATGAATAACGACTCTATATAATAAAACACGGAGGACGGAGATCTCTTTTTCTCCCCCTCTTCTGACAGCCCAGCAGCTGATCAGAGCACGTCTCCCCTCTCCTGCAGGGGGGCGTGGTCAGCAGAATCAGACCCGTAGACAGCAAACAACACATAGAGCGAAATGAGGCATGGCTAAAATGCATGATCTGTTTGGTATTTCGAAAACAGAAACGTATAAATATACCTTATATAGGTATGGCCCTACAATATATCATTTAAATATAGCATCATACAGATGAAGCGTCTTATTTTGGACAGTTTAAAGTGCGAGGGTCGTGATCGGTTCATGCACGTTCCGTGATGGCCGGCCGGCCCCCAGTCAGACTTGATACCGCCCCCATGATAAATACATTTAATTATTGTGAAGCCAGCTGCAATGGATCATTGATCCACCAGGGGGTGCAGTGGGGTTCCACACTGGAGTCATGTGAAATCAACTTCTAAATAATAGATGTTGTTTAGTCGGAAAAAACGAACGAGCCGGCTCTCCCGATTTTTAATCCTAATTTAATCATCATCATTGATGTTTATGTTCGCCGAATTGACATGAAATCACTGACAAATATGAATATTCTGTATTCAACTTCATTGAAACGATCAGGATGGGTGTTATTTTTCCCCACAATGACCAAGTCGCTGCAAATGATCCCATGTATTACATGTACATGGCCACATTCTCAACAAAGTTACGTAACGAAACATTCTGTATTCCTTGCTTACTTTTTATTTAATGCTTTATAACAGCTGGAATAGTTCGTTTAGAACAGGCACCTCACTCGCAATCTGCTCCTCCGCAACGCCTACCACCTACCTCCGGCTGAAATTATGAATGTACAGTAAGGCATAGTAATCATAGATAACACGGCAGGGTCCGTTACAGTTTGTTTTCATCTGATTTCAAATATTTCAAATGTCTGAAGTTAATAAATACATTCTCAGTGTTCAAGTCAATAATAGTCATATAAGAAAAGTACTGATCTAATAACAGAGATTTTATAAGGACTTTTCAATGTTCGACATCGCTCATGTGAAATACAGTAAACTGGATGTTGTGGTGCCGAGAGGCGGGGTATCAAAAGTACAAGCTAAACTTTTATTTAGCATCTGAACACACTTGTAAACATCGTGATGCCCGGGAAGCGAAGACCCGGCGGAAACAGCTGGTCTGGTTCACTAAAATGTCCGTGTACAGTATATCTGGTACTAATGTATAGCGGATCTTTGTTAAGATCCATATGTCACGGATAGAACTATATATTGAGCTTTAAAACAAATGATATATATTATAATAAAATAAACACCGGCTGTTGTTATGCCTGCTGTAACGTTTACTTTCTCCGTTCTCCGCTTAAGTAATTATTACTTCCTGGTTAGCTTTCCGCTCGAAATTTAAATCTGAAAATGGCAAAATAACGGAGAAAAAAAACGTTCACAGAGAAGACGACAACAATTGTCACTTGCACTTGTCATTTAGCATCTGAACACACTTGTAAACAACGTGATGCCCGGGAAGCGAAGACCCGGCGGAAACAGCTGGTCTGGTTCACTAAAATGTCCGTGTACAGTATATCTGGTACTAATGTATAGCGGATCTTTGTTAAGATCCATATGTCACGGATAGAACTATATATTGAGCTTTAAAACAAATGATATATATTATAATAAAATAAACACCGGCTGTTGTTATGCCTGCTGTAACGTTTACTTTCTCCGTTCTCCGCTTAAGTAATTATTACTTCCTGGTTAGCTTTCCGCTCGAAATTTAAATCTGAAAATGGCAAAATAACGGAGAAAAAAACGTTCACAGAGAAGACGACAACAATTGTCACTTGCACTTGTCATTTAGCATCTGAACACACTTGTAAACAACGTGATGCCCGGGAAGCGAAGACCCGGCGGAAACAGCTGGTCTGGTTCACTAAAATGTCCGTGTACAGTATATCTGGTACTAATGTATAGCGGATCTTTGTTAAGATCCATATGTCAGTAGAGATGGGATGGCAGAAGGTGCTATATATATATATATATATATATATATATATAATTCCAAAGCTGGTAAAGACCTTTCAAATTTAGCAATAATAGTCATATAAGAAAAGTACTGATTTGTTCTTGAATCAACTTTTTTATGGAAAATGTTTTATGTAATTTTATTTCATTTTAAATAAAATGAAAGACATTCACAGTTAATGTAATTAGATATACATTATTAATGCCATACATTTTTAAATGTAATTAGATATACATTATTAATGCCATACATTTTTGCATAAATATTTATTCAGTATGATAGCTGTCTAACAGAAGTTAAATCCATTTCTCACTTATTCTGACAATGTACATAACCCCAAATAAAAGAACCCAATAAAAATAGTTGTTAAATAATAGTGAAGTCACGTTGTAATAACAATAACTCATCTCTCTCGGTTTTTTTTTGTTTTCTTTGTGTGCTTTGCCAAAAGCCACTGTGTCAAGTGTCCTAGTTGGGTTACCGTAACGAACAGCAGCCGGCTCTCGATTTTTAATCCTAATTTAATCGTTTATGTTCGCCGAATTGACATGAAATCACTGACAAATATGAATATACTGTATTCAACTTCATTAAAATGTTATTAACGTGCCTAAACTCAGTAATTCACTAAAAATTACTGATCCCTCCGCGTCGCGGAGGGATCTTGATCCCTGGGTGTTATTTTTCCCCATAATGACCAAGTCGCTGCAAATTACCCCGCTTATTACATGGCCACATTCTCAACAAAGTAACGACATGACTCCCAATATTAATTAAAATGCTTTTATGGATTTAGAAAATATTTTTATTGATTTAAAACATAGTTCTATGTATTGATTTAAATTTACATGCATCCGCTAAGAAAAATAGTCCGTTGTTACCGTTTTTTAAACAGTCAGAATGAAACGGCAGCTCTCAGCTGTGTGTTCACACTCCTAACTCTGATCTTTCTTTTCCAACAGTTAAGTTAACTGTAGGTTACTCTGAGTGACAAGCTTACAGTTAGTGAAGTAACACTTTTTTTTTGTGAGTCACGACCTCGCTGTTTCATTCTAACATAACGCTCCAAATATGACTGTTTCCACTCGGACTTCAATACAGCAACACCATTGTTTGGTTTCCATGGTAGCGTGTCTCTTTAGTAGCGTGCACTCCTTTCCTGTAAATTACAGGTCCAGCCAGGCAAAACAGTAATATGAAATATGAACGTTAGTTTTTAACTGAAATGATCAAATAAAGTAAAAATGTCACAGTGTTTACAAACATTGACCATACCGTTCACCAGCCCCCACCCCACTCTTTGTTTAAAACGAATTGGCCATCGGAATGTGTGTGTCCCAACCCCCCCCTGTGATATCTCTTCACAGGGGGGAGAGAGTTAGACGCTCGTGAATTGTCAACGGGGGGGGGGGCCTCTCTGCACGGAGGAGCCGCGGAGAAGTGAATCACAGTGATCTGCTATTTTAAAGTAAATTCAACACATATCGACCCTAAATATAGCATATATTAAGAACGAGAAAGTGTTAACATCGTTTTTTGTAAACATATGACCAATGTGCGAGGGTGATGACATCAGAGCATCGTCCTATGGGCTTAGCCCCGGACAGGTACAACAGGTATTCACTCAGAGGGGGGGTAGTTACCCATTTACATGTCAAAAAGCAACATACAGTAGGCGGGTGGGGGATGGTGAACGTTTACATTTCTCTACAGCAGTGGTTCCCAAACTTTTTGTGCCCAAGGCACACCAAAGGACAAGTAAAAATCTCAATAGCCCTTATAACACGTGTTATCACTCATATCATGTAAAATATCTGTAAATGTGCATAATTATTTACTAATGCCAAATAAAATGTATAGATAGAACAATCAGTGGTTCAAGTTAGTATATTCCTCAGTGTAACATATCCACTAGTTGCAAAGCTTAAACATTTTTATATATTTTTTTATTTTAAGGGAAAGGATGTTTTCACTACTCAGTTTGTCAACTATGTTACGGACAAACTTGATGTCATTACAATCATTTGATTAAGTCCTGCACTTCAAGTAAAATCAAATTTGAAAGGCTCTTGAGTCTATTCTACCATATATCCAAAGATTTTTTAAAGTTTAAAAAATAATTGTATTAAAGTTTTGTTTTTTTCATGTGATATGTTCAGCACTGTCATTAAGTTTAGGGATATTTTGTATTATAAAACTACCATACAGGTCATTTTGATAGTTTTAAGAGATGTCATGTAAAACTCCAACCTGTGTAGATATACATTATACTATAAAGGATATCAGAAGCACTATTTTAGATATTTTAAATTTGAAAAAATGAGGTGCAACATAGTTGACAATGAAAGTCAAACATTTGACGCAAATAACATAGTTGACTGGACACATTATTAACCATCAGCACTATGTTAATTTCAAGGCAGAAGTGCAAAATTCCATTGATAATGATGTGTAATGACGTCTACATGTCGTACAAATTGTCAACTAGGTTACCTGTCAACTAAGTTACTACAGTTATTACAGTACTGGGTAACTCAGTTGACAGGTAACCTAGTTGACAATTTCCCTATTTTGACCCATCATTTCAATGGTAGGCCTTGCCTGGATGACCACATGTCATTTTCTTGAACAGGTTAACATCACATTTGCACATATAATTGAATTAAAATCATTAAACAATTGTAAACCATAACAATGTACGTAACATTGTTGATTGTCAATGAGTATATTAATTGACCATGTGCTATTATACATAAAATATTGTAAAAATGTAGAGGACAATCACCACAGTGTGTTCAAAATGTCTGCCAAAGAGGAACATGGCATCATGTGATGCTGGTGACATGGTATTGGGACAAACAATTTTTGAGTTAAAGGGGGAAGTTCTGTTAGTAACATAGTTGACAGAACTTTTGCGGACATTCATATATTAAGATATTTAAATTATTTAAAGGGGGAAATCAATTAAAAATATGTTATTATTCTTTAGTATTTAGACTTTTGAAATAAATGAATCATTTTTTAAATTTACTTTAATGGTTTTTATTCATTATTTTGAATCCAAGACACCCTCAACTGAAAAACGGACATAGCAAAAACTGACAATTTAAGAACATCATGACACATTTCAAGCTAAATAAAGCATAGGATGCACATAATGTTTGTGTGATATTATAACATGCTTTCCAATAATAGGCAAAATATGATATTTTTGAAGAAAATAGTTAGAATAATTATAATTATCATCAATGGACATCAATGGACATGGAATGTACCCTAAATTGTAGAATCACTCAGCAGTTACATACACCAAACCTTCCAGTTATATTCCTATCAATATTATGAAGGCTTTTACAGAAGGGTTTGGTCATATATAATTCATAGCCTGAATTATATAACATTTTATACCTAAAAACATGGTGAAAATTGATATTTTAGGGCTGTTGACAGTATTTTCTGATTTATGGAGTGATAAAAAGAGATATCCAAAATCCCTTCTGTAAAAGCCTTAGATACTAATATGACTACAAAATGAAACAATAATTTTGATCCTGGCTTTATCCAAAGTTCAGATTTCGGTTCCTGAAATGTGTTAAAATATGCGCATATTTCATGAGATAATGGTTCATTTGGATATTTAAACATGCTATTTCAGAAAACTTGTAATACAAAAAACAATTGCCTTATTGTAAGTAATTAACTGGAGAAATATTTAGCTGATATCTTTAAGTTAAAAATACCCTATTCACCTGGGGTGTCTCGCCTTAATTAGATGTTTGATAAGTGCAGATCACATAGTAAAACACGTACACAGATACATTATTTTGTATTTTTATTAAATTCGACAATGTCAATTTCACTTTCCACTATGTCCACCGTTGTTTTTCACAACCAATGGCAGAACTTTATTGAGGCCTGTAATTAGTCAACTACAGGTCTCTTGAGTCAGTCTTTTTCTTCCAAAAAGCTTGTGACAAGATGTTATTGCTCTTGGGGCATTAAAAACAAGATTTTAACTTTAGTTTTTTATATAATATCTGCATTTTCTATTGTGAAAAACTAAGTCTTAGTTATTTAATATATAGCGCCATCTCCTGGTTAAACCCTGAAATTGGAGAATAGTGGGAGGGCCTAACATTCCTGAATACTGGTCTTTGGCAGGCAACTGGCTGGCAACTGGCTGGCAGTCGGCAGGAAGCTGTATGCTGGGGTCCAAAATAAGAGGCTCCATCTGTAGGTTTCCTTTAAATCAGACTTTAGTTACACCTGAGTAAAATTCAGGGAAAGGTGATTGTCAAGTGCCAACAATCAGGAGAGATATTTGATAGTTGGTGCCTGAGAAGACTAAACATTTATCTGCAGAACTCTATAAAGTATATTCATTACTAGTTATTCTCTACTATTAGTTAATTAAAAACTGTATATAATGGCTATTTTGCACATCCCTTTTAAGATTTCATGATTTTCTAAGGTTTATTGACATATCATAGACACAACTACGGTGTAGTTATGCAATGAATGAAAAACTTGGGTCACAGGTTCCTCAACAGTGCATTACAAGACATCTATCAATATGTGTGTATACCTCCACCATTAAACTGTCAAATTCTGCACATTTCTTATACTATCTACATACATAAGAGTATAATTAATGTGTATAATATCAGTTAAAATAAGTGCTTCAACATAGTTAACATTGCAGGAAAGCAATATATTAGACGTTAAGTACTTTGTCAGGCTTAATATATATCTGTAAATACCCCCAAAGCTGTTATTTAAAAGAAGACCTTAACCTAAAGCATTCTTTAATGTGTTAATAAAGGTTAATTAGTTTGTCTGTTTTGCACATCCTCCTATTAATATCTTTATACATCCGGCACTAAACTGTTTTATTGTAGAGATCACTTACAGTATCTTCTTGATTTTTTATATTCTATATTTCTATCATTGACCTTCTACTTTCACCCTATGAAAGTATGTACTCTTAATATTTTTTTCATCAAATAACATTATTCAACAAAAATAACATTATTCAACAAAAATAATTCAATAACGTGCTTTAACCACTAGGCGGTGCACACAAGGTACACACAGCATACTAATAATAACTTTGTATTATTAGTGTAGGACACTTATGTATGTATAACATCTGAAGATGTGTAGTTTTATTCATGTTTTTACATAATTTTACAGGATATTGCTATACTATTTCTCATGTTTTACTTCTACACATTAATATCTGATTTGTAAAACATCACAGACAGAAAGGTATATCCGTCATTTAATGGTAAGCTATTGAAATTGTGATTCCATAGATGCAGTTGATACTGCAAGGAGACGTATTTTGTGAAAATAAATGTAAGATATTGTGTAATTGTTGATATATTTATGATCCACGTCACATATTCAGTTTCGGCGGCACTTCTTCCTGTTTGTCCAGAAGTCTTCTCATCAGGGCTCTATAAATAAAGAACTACGGCAGATGTGTAATATTTAATGCAGCCGAACCGTGTATTACAATGCCGTTATGTGATGACTTCCAAAGAGAAAAGCAAGAACACTCGAAATAAAGTATTATTTTATTTTTAAATGTTTTTGGATTTCACATCGCATAAACACCATCTCCCAACGTGCATTGCGGCTAAAACATCCAATCAGCGAGCTGAGGATCTTTCCTACATCTGTTTCCGGTATTGTTCCTGTAATGAGAGTTCACATATATGCTACATTGAAGGGTGGAATTGACTACACATCTTCAGAAACATAATTTGCTTCAGATATACTGTAACTCATAGCAATATTGTAACCATTAAGAAAAGCCAACTGCATTAACCTGTTAAGCCCTGAGCCTGTTTTTCAGGTCTCAGGCTTGAAAATGCCATTCCCAGAACAAATGACCATATCTTCCCTTCTAAAAGGGTTACATTAATAATCTTTTCTCTCAAAGTAATGATAAACCTGTGAGTTGGATGTAGAAAAGTCAGAATCAATATAGATGTTTTTTATTTTAAAGAAAATTCAGATTTTACATCGTAAAAAACTGTAAATTATAGTGTCCGTCCAAATATTCTTTTTTACTTATAGTGAAAACTACCCTTGGATGATGGGTTAGTAGACTAAAAGCTTTAGGAATCCAAAGTACAACATATAATAAGTACCCTGTATCAAGATTGATGCAAAACAAGTGACATTTGACCTTTTTAGAGAGGTTTAGCCAAAACCACTCCACCTCTGAGGTGATTTGGGTGAAAATGTTTTTTTTTTCATATCTCTGGGCCCCCTTTGTCGATTTTGATGGTTGACACCTCTTTCTGACCGTTAGAGCCAATAGAATCGAAGGGGGAGTCCCCCACACACACGTTGTGAAAACAAACGGTGGGGGCTTCCCGCATGCAGGTTTGCACCAGAGTGAAGTGATCTCTCGCTCTGACATTTGGAAACGAAAAAGCAGTTTTATTGCTTATGGATTATCAGAAATCATTTCAAAGAGGACACAGACACATTGGATTAACCTATGGATTAACTGCAGCATCGTTTTTTTATCGTTTTAATGCCATTGAAGACCAGTTTTGACCAAGGTAAGCCATGTTAGCGTTTGTAGCTACCTAGCGCCACATGTTTTGATGTACGTTTTCGTTTATAGCGTCGCAAATGTTTATCACTGAGTGTTGAGGTGGGCACCCCCAGATTCTGTGTCTCCAGGAGATGCTAATCGATGGGTTGGCTGTGCATCTAGGATAAGTAATAAGGGAGTTATGAGTGAGTTTAGGTGCAGTGATAGGTTACATTTTTTTGCTCGTGGCTAATTCAGAGGCTGAGTGTTAGCATTGTGGGTTTTTTTTGAAAAAAAAAATTAAAAAGATCAGTTAGCTGAGTTTCTTCCCGTTACATGGATATAAAACATTCATAGTTTATTAAATATTAACATTCCTTAGACGTTGTTTCCTGCAAATGACGCGTTTATCCGCCCGGTACCGGGGGGCCTGTGAAAACATTCCCAGTGCAAAAACAAATCGCTAAATAAAAAGATAAAACACTGGCATGTAATTTACGTTAGAATAAATAGAATGGTTTTGAATAATAGATGAGAGTAAAATCTACGTCACTTTACAGCCCCGCCCACTTTTGGGGAAACCAACGCTGTCATTTGAACGGCGATCAAGCCTGAAGCCACAGAGCTCTTCTGTTACTGTCCTTTCTTACAGAAACACATAACTCTGGATTTGTTTTCATGTTTGAGGTGCAATAACCGACACAGCAGCTTTTTGGCATGTTAAAACTATTATTTTCTGCCTCGCTCATGAGTAACAGCTGGCGAAATTACAGCCTCGCCTACTGATTTTAATTTAACCATATATCGAGCCCGATCGTCGGTTTCAAATGTGTGCTCTAAAATGATATTTATAAATGACTATTATCATTATTATAAGCAAGACGATAAATGGCAAAGATATGTAGAAAATAAACGTATTTAAGATACGTTCATAACAAACGTAACGTGGGAGAAAATATGTTTCTAGAAGATATGTAGAAAATAAACGTATTTGAGATACGTTCATAACAAACGTAACGTGGGAGAAAATATGTTTCTAGAAGATAAGTAGAAAATAAACGTATTTGAGATACGTTCATAACAAACGTAACGTGGGAGAAAATATGTTTCTAGAAGATATGTAGAAAATAAACGTATTTGAGATACGTTCATAACAAACGTAACGTGGGAGAAAATATGTTTCTAGAAGATATGTAGAAAATAAACGTATTTGAGATACGTTCATAACAAACGTAATGTGGGAGAAAATATGTTTCTAGAAGATATGTAGAAAATAAACGTATTTGAGATACGTTCATAACATACGTAACGTGGGAGAAAATACGTTTCTAACTAAACGTAATTGAGAATGCAGTTTAGTTCTGTGGGAACGTAATTTTTAGGAGACAGGGTTGAACGAACTACAGCAGGGTCGCACGACTTCAACGTCACGCCAACTTAAGATCGATATTAAAAAATACAGATTCTAAATTGTACAAGTTGAAGCGTTTGTTTTAACAGTTTGCAGGAGCGCAGGTACTTGCTTTCAAGCAGAACAGGGGCAAACAAACTTAGCGGGAGTGTTTACTGTCACGATCTTGGTGTTATGTCACGTTTTTAGTTTTGACTGTCTGGTAATGAGTTTTGTTTTGCTGTTCAGAGGCCTGTACTACGAAGCCGGTTCAACATAACCTGGATATGTTTGAGTTAGCCGGTTGGCCTAATCCAAAACATACGCGCTCTCGCTAAGCGGTCCTACAACGCTGGTTATCAAGTGGATCGCTCAAGCCAGCTGTGCCCTATCTAGTTAGGTGCGCGTTCACATGAAAGGGGTGGTATTTGGAGCATTCGACCAATCTCAAACATGGCCAAGCGTACTGACAGCGCAGTGTCATACTTCCTGAATGAAAAGTGAACTTTAATATTAGTCAAATATGAAGAAGTTAAACTTTAAACATCCATGACTTAAACACTTTATCCAGGATAAAAGCCACATAGCTGCACCTGCAAGGTGAATACAGCTGGTAAAAGAAAAAGTGTTTGAATGCGTACATTAACAGGTGTATGATATCACTGCCCTGTCTAAGACACGAGTGGATCTGACTTTAATTACATTTGACTCGAGTGTTTCGTCAACTTAATGTGCTGCTTAAAATAATACTTCTGCATACAGTATGTGACACTGTGAGTGTTGCACGGCCAGATACGGCTCAAGAAGCTGACTCAGATAAGGAAATATAGCCTATGATACATTATGATGTGATATGATGTGATATGAATGATAATGGGACACATCGACGTCTGCACTCACAGTGCCGCGGACTGTACTTAATGTTACTTTGATCCGGTTACTTAGGCTATGTTGTGGCAGATATTTAAGTAAGCTTTCTTAACGCTAATGTTATAATAGTCAGATTGCTCTGAAGATGGGAGGTGATATTCTATTCATTTTCACGTTCACACAGTCAGTTGATTTCCTTTCTCCTGTAATATGAATTGATCGCTTTAAACTCCGCACACGGAGCTATGATTGGTCAGCAGGCGGTGCTTTCACTGAGTTGATCTCTTAGCCTGCAACCTAACCTGCTCCGGAGCAGGTTAGCCGCTCAGCATAAGTTACCATGGAGATCTAGCCCGCTAAAAAGAGAACCAGCGTCGTAGGACCGGAAACCCCGAGTTTTCCCTGAAGTTAGCCCGCTAAGCGAAAATCCGGCTTCGTGGTACAGGCCTCTGTTCTCCCTGTCTCTTGTTTTCCTCCTGTGTCTGATTGTCTCATTGTGTTCACCTGTTGCCTGCCTCCCTTGCCCAGCTGTGTCTCGTCCTGTGATTACCCCTCTTTGTATTTAGTCTTGTCTTCCCCTGTGTGCCTTGTCGGTTCATTGTTTTTCCTGTCTCCCTCCATGTTGGTCACGATCGTTTTTGGTATTGTATCTTCGTCATGTTACCTATGTGTTTCATGCCATGTTATTTATGTTCATCAGCTTTTTTTATTAAAGCTCACTTTTGTTTTGAAACCCACTTCCCTTTTAATCTGCATTTGGGTCCTACCTTTTGCCGAACCTTAACAGAATGAACCATGGATTTGATCTCCCTAGAGTACACTCTTCAGTGTCATTATACTGTCCTGTCGGCATACCGGCCGACGCCAGCCCCCCGTGTCCTGTCGGCATACCGGCCGACTCCAGCTCCCCGTCTCCGGTTGGCTCTCCGGCCGACGCCAACCCCCCATGTCCTGTCGGCATACCGACCGACTCAAGTCCCCTCTCGAGTCTCTTCTCGAGTCCCCTCTCAAGTCCCCTCTCAAGTCCCTTCTCGAATCCCTTCTCTAGTCCCCTCTCGAGATCCTTTCCAAGTCCCTCCTCAAGTTCCCTCTCGAGTCTCTTCTCAAGTCCCTTCTCGAGTCCCCTCTCGAGTTCCTTTCCAAGTCCCTCCTCAAGTCCCCTCTCGAGTCTCTTCTCGAGTCCCCTCTCAAGTCCCCTCTCGAGCCCCTTCTCGAGTTCCCTCTCGAGTCTCTTCTCGAGTCCCCTCTCAAGTCCTCTCTCGAGTCTCCTCTCAAGTCTCCTCTCAAATCCCTTCTCATTTCCCTTCTCTAGTTCCTTCTCAAATCCCAACTCATGTGCCAACTTCATGTCCTGTGCCGTTGGGGGTCCAGCCGACACCTGTTTCGTCGGGGGTCCTGCCAACTCCATGTCCTGTGCCGTTGGGGGTCCAGCCGACACCTGTTTCGTCGGGGGTCCTGCCAACTCCACGTCCTGTTCTGTTGGGGGTCCAGCCGACACCTGCTCTGCCGGATTTCCTGCTAACACCAGATCCTGTCCTGTTGGGGGTCCCGCCGACACCTGATCCTGTCCTGTTGGGGGTCCACCCGAGACCCCCTCCTGTTCCTCTGCCTTGCCCCCAGGCCGTCCACCCGAGACCCCCTCCATGAACTCTGCCTTGCCTCTGGGCTGTCGACCCAGACCCGTCCTCCGGACCCCCTCCACCCACCCTTTTTCGAAGTGTTGGACTTTGTTTTTTTTGGACGTCTGGAATCCGTCCCTTGAGGGGGGGGTTCTGTCACGATCTTGGTGTTATGTCACGTTTTTTGTTTTGTCTGTCTGGTAATGGGTTTTGTTTTGCTGTTCTGTTCTCCCTGTCTCTTGTTTTCCTTCCTGTGTTTTTCCTCCTGTGTCTGATTGTCTCATTGTGTTCACCTGTTGCCCTTGTGTTTCTGCCTCCCTTGCCCAGCTGTGTCTCGTCCTGTGATTACCCCTCTTTGTATTTAGTCTTGTCTTCCCCTGTGTGCCTTGTCGGTTCATTGTTTTTCCTGTCTCCCTCCATGTTGGTCACGATCGTTTTTGGTATTGTATCTTCCTCGTGTTACCTATGTGTTTCATGCCATGTTATTTATGTTCATCAGCTTTTTTTATTAAAGCTCGCTTTTGTTTTGAAACCCGCTTCCCTTTTAATCTGCATTTGGGTCCTACCTTTTGCCGAACCTTAACATTTACGTGTTCGGTGTAATGACGTACAACGTCCTCGACAACTTCTGTAGTCCTATTCAGCCACTTGTTAACAACCATCGTTTTTCAGACACGTAAACTCTTCAAAAATCAGCAGTAGGGTCACTGCTGATGTATTTAATGTCGTGGGAACAAAACGTGATCCGTCTCTTAAATGTGTCTCAACCACAGACCTTATTTCCAGCTATTTTCCAAAATCCTATGGAGAAATCCCATTGACTCTGAGACGAGGGAACCGGTAGTGGTAAAATGCTAACTCACTTCCGGGTATTAGGACTCGTCACTGCACCACTCTGTTGACCATGTTTACCATCCTGCTAAGCATTCTAGCTAGTGTGGGAATCTGACGTCATTGTCACCTGATGCGGTCACATGACCGGTGACCGGGTAAACAGGAAGTCATAAAATGTTTGCCGTCAGTTCAAGAAAGTCTCTCTCTTGGCTGCACGGTCACTGGTCTTCTCCCCCTCACAAAGGTAGGAATAACAGTTTTAAGGTGGTTTTATGGTCTTTTAAATTAACTTATGCAAGTGGCTCATTTAGTTTGGGTTTTATTAGGGCGAGTGCAAGACGTGATTTTACCGTTGACGGAGGGAAACACTCCCGACAGGCACGAGACCGGGTCTGTTACGAGCAATTTGCTTTTTAATGGCGTTTTAACAGACTTTTTAATTGTGTTTTAAGCAACCTATTTTTGTGTTTTACAGAGTTTAATGCATACAACCGGCCCAGCAACCCGGGATATTAAGCTACCATTTAACCGGCAGGATTGAGCTGAGTTGGAAAATAACACTGTGAAAGTATGCCTTGTTAACTCTTTAATTTTATATTGAGTTGGTGAATGAGGCTGGAAACTAACATGTTATGTTTGTTTCATTTTCAAAAGGACCAGGCCAGCCACTGTCCTATAGTGTTTCTTTCTAATTTCTTGTTCATTTTCTTCATGTGCAGTTTATGGCAATATAATCATTTTATTGTTTGTGTCTTAGGTTGCGCTCCTCTTCCTCTGCGGCGTAGGCCTGGGCCCGGTGGAAAGCGGCCTGCCTTCACTGTAGGGACTGCACGGTGTGACACTTTCTTTTCTGTTTGCCAAACGGTTTATTGACCGGTTCACGCAGTCTTCAAAGTAACCAAGCAACCTCAATTAATTTGTAATTTGTCTGTCCAATGACCTTGCTCCCTTTCATGTCATGTGATACCTTGCATGACGAGCGAACCGTTTAATCAACCTGTACTGTACTGTAGCTAGCAGCAGCAAGTTCGGCAGCATTATAAAAAATGTAATAGCTTGCATTTATAATGTACAGCAAACCAAAGCACAAGAGCGGCGCTCAAAAGAGAAAGGACAAGAGAGAGAACAAGGAGATGTAACAAGGCAAGGCAAGGCAAGTTTATTTATATAGCACCTTTCAACACAAGGCAATTCAAGGTGCTTTACAAAAATGAAAGACATTCAGACAAAGGCATTTAAAAACAGTCATTAAAAAGAAAAGATAATAAAAGAAACATTAAAAGAAAAAATACATTAATAAAAAGTACATGAATAAAAAGTTACAGTGCAGTTTAAGATATGAATAGTTCACACAGAAGTTCCACTTTACTGATGCCTTTCTTTAAGGTTTCTCCGAACATGAGCTGTGTACGCTTGTATGGCACATACGTCCCAAGCAGCATACACAGAGAAAATCAGCCAGGACAAAGTCCCCAGACACTGATTCCCTGGGGTTACTAGCCCCAAATGTTCATTAACCAAAAACAAAACACAACCGCTCAGTTTCAATTAAAAGCAGCGGCAAAAAGAAAAGTCTTCAGCCTGGATTTAAAAGTAGTAAGAGTTGCAGCGGACCTGCAGGTTTCTGGGAGTTTGTTCCAGATATTTGGAGCATAATAACTGAACGCTGCTTTACCATGTTTAGTTCTGACTCTGGGGACAGAAAGCTGACCAGTCCCTGAAGACCTGAGAGATCTGGATGGTTCATAATTTAGCAGGAGGTCAGAAATGAATTTTGGGCCTAAACCATTCAGTGCTTTATAAACCAGCAGCAGTATTTTGAAATCTATCCTTTGACACACAGGAAGCCAGTGTAAGGACTTCAGAACAGGAGTGATGTGATCCACTTTCTTAGTGTTAGTGAGGACTCGAGCAGCGGCGTTCTGAATCAGCTGCAGCTTTCTAATAGATTTTTTAGTGAGACCTGTAAAGACACCATTACAGTAATCGAGTCTACTGAAGATAAAAGCATGGACAAGTTTTTCCAAATCCTGCTGTGACATTAGTCTTTTAATCCTAGATATGTTCTTTAGGTGATAGTAGGCTGATTTAGTAATTGTTTTAATGTGACTGTTGAAACTCAGGTCAGAGTCCATGACTACACCTAGATTTCTGGCTTTATCTGTTGTTTTGAACATTGCAGACTGAAGCTCAGCGCTAACTTTTATACGTTCTGCCTTGGCTCCAAAAACCATTACCTCAGTTTTGTCTTTGTTTAATTGGAGAAAGTTCTGACACATCCAGTCATTGATTTGTTCAATGCATTTACTCAGTGTTTTAACAGGAGAATAGTCTCCTGGTGAAATGGTTGAGTACATTTGTGTGTCATCCGCATAGCTATGGTAACTTCTTTTGTTGTTTTTCATTATCTGAGCCAGTAGATGTTAAAGAGAAGAGGCCCCAAGATGGAGCCTTGAGGAACCCCACATGTCATATTTGTCAACTCAGATTTGTATTTACCTATAGAAACAAAATTGTTTCTGTCCTTTAAGTAGGATTCAAACCAATTTAGAACTGTTGATGAAAGTCCCACCCGGTTTTCCAGTCGGTCTAGTAATATGTTGTGGTCAACAGCTAAACTGACGAAATTAGACAGTTTTTTTTGTAATATATCGTCCTCGAAATCGAGCGCTAGCGTTAGCAATGTTGACCTGCAGCGGCAGGCGGAGGCTAACGATAGCTCACCTGCCTCACCACCATCATTGCCATCTAGCTCCACAAGTGAAGCTGTATCCGTGGCCGTGGCTGTGCAACCTTCTTCTCCAGCCAGCCAGGAGGAGAGGCTGGATTTGGCTGTGCCCGGCGGTGGTCCAACAGTTCCCCCAAGGGCCCCAACCGATAGGGGACTCTGGCGCTATTGAGACCCCCGACGCTAAGATCAAAAGCTATATTATAGCAACCGGTCCATGTAGGCCTTCCGGCCCATTCCCCAGAGACAAACATCAAGGAAACCGGTGTAATCCTCTTCTTAGTTCGCTGTGCCGTTATCAGGCTGTGGTGGTTTGAGGTCAGGGCAGGCTGTTGTTGATAGCCTACATGTGGCACTTCTGAGTGGTTGTGTATGTCCGTGCGTGTGTGAGCGCATCAGTGTGCGCTTATGCTTGGGGCGATGGGGGCCCCAAAACAATATTTGCACCGGGGCCAATCACAACCTTGTTACGGCACTGATGCTAAATATCTCACTGTTATTATTTTATAGAGATTGTGGTTTGAATATTGGATGCTTTTGTTGTTTTGGTGTGTGGCTTTTCTTGGTTTTGTCCCTCACGATTAGCAGGCACTGTATATTTGCCTTTTTAACACTTTACATGAATTTACATTTTAAACTGTTTTCAACACTTTTTATATAAAGCTGTGTTATATTTTTGGAATTCATGCCTCTGTCATAATTGAACCTATTAAGGGAAGCTTTAAAAACGTTTCTGATCCTACCCCCCCTAGCGTACATTGTTCATGAAAATACAAGTTTAGGTCATCGTCATCAGCATCCGTGATATTGGATTCATTATTTTAAACAAATCATTATTTTGTACAAAACAACCAAAAAGAAATAACTTTTACAACGACAAGAAATAGCAAGCATCACTTCACAGGTCCTGCTCAGAACCATTCAGGATTTGGTTTCTAAATGACAGTTTTAGTTTAGATAAAGTTGCACAGTATTTAGCTCATCATTACAGTTATTCCACAGATGAACACCTTCTGTTGTGATGCAATGAAGTTTGGAATTTGTTCGAATGGGTGGTTTTAAACAAAATGCAGTTTCCTCTCAACATGTGTATGTTTTCTCTCCGTGTGAAAAGTCCCTGGACATTATCAGGTAATTGTTCCGCAGGATGAGGAGGTTCAACATGGACTCCAGGATACTCTGCATCTTCTACAGGTGCACCATAGAGAGTATCCTGACTGGCTGCATCAAGGCCTGGTACGGCAGTGCAATCATATTCCATTGACTTGCATATAGACTCTTCTTGCACTATTTCTATTCTATTTTATTTTTATTTACTTGCACTATTTTATCGGTTTTATTTGTTCTATGTTCTATATATATATGTTGCACTGTTGGAGGAGCCTGTGACTTCAGTTTTTCATTGACATATCTACACTGAAGATAATGTACAAATGACAATAAAGCCTTGAATCTTGAGTCTTGAATTTACGGTATTTTTAAAAATAACTAATCTGTCTTTTTTTATCATTTAAAAAAATATTTATTGTTTTTTTTAGAGGTGTATGACTATTCTAACAATTAATAAGAAAAAAAGAAAAAGATTTAATGGAATTACAAAAACATTTCTTGTAAAATTACAGATTGTTTTGCCAAAACATGTGATAGTTAATGTAAACTAAGGCTTTTGCAAAGTAAAATGACGTTCTTTTCTTTGTGTTTTACTTGTAAATGGTCTTAGATATACGGTACTTTTTTGTAATAATAAAAGTAATTTTCTGTATTTTAGCTTTTCTTTATCATTTTTTAAAGATAATTATTCTGTTTTCTAGAGATATATGACTATTCTAACAAATAATATATGTTAAAAGAAAAAGATTTCATGTAAAATTACAGTAATAGAGGCTACTTGTGGTAAGGTAAGTTACTGTTTTTTTACATTTTATCTCCGTAGTTTATTTTACAGTTTTTTTCCTTTTTTTAACGAAGATCTTTTTTACAGTGTGGGTCTGGTGGACCCGCTGCCTTTTTGGGCTTCAATTCAACACAATCAAACTTTTATGTTAAAATACTGAACAGATGTTTACTTCATCTCAATTACAAGCAATATAAACAGCATAGATGGTTAATATTTGCCCTTTTACATTTGTTAGATCACATTAATGAATTAAAGTGCTACTCGTTTTTTTGCCCGCTGACCGTCTGGTCCTGTGGCTCGTCTTTTTTTTGTAACTAGCTGATGCTCAATCGCATCCTCTTCTTCAAAGTCACTGTCAGACTCAGAATTCTCAAATGTGATCCTCACATTCTGAAACCTCTTCCTCTACATCAGGGGTTTTCAAAGTGTGGGAAGGTGCGCCTCCCCTCAGAGAACATAAGAACAGCCGCGCCCCCCCCTCCCAATTATTATTGCTATTATTATTATTGTTGTTGTTGCTATAATGCAGGGGCATTCAATTGCATTTCAAAGAGGTCCAGTAAGAGAAAATGACATTAAATGCTCTGTTTTCGATGTCTACCTTCCGCCATTTGAAATGACTCCGACTGTTTCTCTCCTCTTGTCTCGTATCTGTGTGTGTGTTTGAATCTATCGTGCTGACTCACTGACTGCACCGATTTGATTGGCTGAGTAGCATCACCTCCTTAAAACATTAAAACCTTTGTATCTTTATGTTTTAAACATATTGTATAAAACTCCCCCACTACTTGGACTATTCCTTGCACCCCTCTAGAATAAGCCCGACTGGTCTCAACCATATTGCATCAGTAACGTGCACTTGTTATAACAATGATCGCAAGGACACTGGCTGCGATCGGACAATTGAGTGTTGTTCAGTTTGTGTGTTGTGGAACATGCGTGTGCGTGCATGAAAATATACCACACACCCAATTACAATTGCATGTTCAATTCACTACCCTGGAAGTTAATAAAGTTGTTAAAGTTGGAACAGCCTGTGGACAGCCGTTCTTCCTTGCATTGTCAGTCGCCGACACCTTCTTACAGAGGACAGGCAAATCTAGCTGCAGCACGACCCGTATATTTTCGCACGCCGTGTTCTCAACACATATTTTTAAAACATTTTTAACATTTTCAACATCGTGGATACATGATTATATGCTCCCGGCAACACACTGAACGTCAACTTTGCCTCCTTATTACACTCACCCCTACTTTAATGGGAACAATGAGTCTGCGTCTTTGATGCACAGGAATAAACGCAGATCATCCTCTGGCTGCAGCCTTGACCGGCACTTCCTTTGATCAAAGTCAATGCGGAAAACCCGCACTCACACAGGTAGGTGGAGGTGAAGGGAATGAGCACTTTTACAGCCTTTTTGGCGAGGTGGGGGAACTCGGTCTCCACAGACAGCCAAAAGTGGGCAAGTGTCACTTTACTCATCTTTTTCTCGTTATTTTTTGTCTCACGCTGCGCCTCCCCTGAAGCTCTCTGGCGCCCCCCAGGGGAGGCGCGCCTCACACTTTGAAAACCGCTGCTCTACATCATCATCAAATGGTTCTCTCTCTTCCAGAATCATTTGCAAGCCCCTCTGAGCAGAGAATCTTTTGGCCATCTTGATCAGTTGTGATAAGGACCAAAACTGGTGAAGCTTTATTTATTGTGTCTTGCCCCAAATGTGCAGCTTGGATAGAGTGTGAACAAAATAAAGATGGGTTCCCGCAAGACATAATGCGGGAATGTGAGAGCAGACAGGTGTCCGTGCTTGACTTTATCAACAATGCAACCTTGTGCCGGAATGCCAGGGGCAGAAACACAAAAGTCTCACACACACACACACACACACACACACACACACACACATACCCGAACACCCTGTATGTAATGTAAATGTATAGGGGGGGGGGGGGGGGTACAGTGGGTGGTCATTGAAAATGTGTTCTGATATATGTTCTTCACAGAAAATGAGCCAAGGCCATTGAGTGTGGGTTTGAAAAAATTATTTATCATATCATTTTTCTTTAGCTAAATAATGAAAACGGGTCCCACAGACCCGAATACCGTACAAGGGTTAAACAGTGCATTAGAATGATTCATACAATATATTGTACCAATGTAAATAAGCATAACAATGATTACAATTCATAAATTACAAATGCTTGACTTGTCCTTTCATTAAGCTTACCCAACTCTTTGCACACTCGGGGGTGGGGGGGTGACTCAATTCACAAGTTCGGAACCCCCCACTTCTGTTAGTCATGTTATCTGATTATACAAATGATGAATGGCATTTGCAGCGTGGATGTGGCTACTAACTGATGACCTTGATTTAAAGGAAATGCTTTTCTACTGCCTGGAATTGTAAAAGTAACAGTGATTGTGTGTGTGTGTGTGTGTGCGTGCGTGCGTGCGTGCGTGCGTGCGTGTGTGTGTTGCCACTATCATGACTTGTGAGTCCTGTGGGCACTTAAAAATAGAGTATAGCACATTCTGCTGATTTCCTTGTTGACTTCAACACTTTGGATGGTACAATCTGACACTGATAAGTGGTGTCCGATCAGAAAACAGGCCTGAGTTGTTCTCGGGTCATAGACAAACAGATATGTTTTAATTGGAATTGTAAGAATTGTAAGAAACAAGTCATTACACCAACCCCAACAGGCAAAGTGAATATATCAGAGCCGGAGAAATGCAAGCACTCCCAAAATGTATGCAAACAACAACAAAGATACCTGATAACTGATAACATCCCAAATATCTTATAAAAACCCATTTAAAATTTCTGAGCTCGTCTGAGGCAGATAAAATCATTGGCGGAATTTAAAATGGGGGAGTAATGTTGGTTTTATTGACAATAGTCAGTGATGTGTTAAAGAGCTGGAGGACTCAGCTGGGAGGCAGCCAGAGTCCATGTGTCATCATAAACTGAAGTCATTTCAGAAAGATGGTACACATTGCAGTTGATTATTTTGAAGTCATGAAAATATTCTATTGATCATATTACTTTAAAACAGATTCACTGCTTCAAAATCTAATGAAATATGACAAAATATAATAAAATATAACAAAATATAACAAAATATAATAAGATATACAAAATATAATCTTGTCGACTAAAAGAATATATTTGGTAATGACAAGGTTTTAAAACAACACCGCTGTAATGTTAAAAGTCTTAAAGGTCACCTATTATGCAAAATCCACCTTTTCATGTCTTTTATACCTAAATATGTGTCCCCTCTGTGTAAAGAGATTTAGACTATTTTTGTCCTGATCCATCTATGTAAAAACCTTTTTTTTGGCCACTTTGTGTTGTCATAATTTTGTTTAGCCAATAACCAACCAAGGTAACATCCCCCCACCTTGTCACCTTTTTTAAACCTATCACGTCTCAGAGGGGCGTGGCCAGCAGCAGCTCATTAGCATTTAAAGCTACAGACACAGAATCAGCACTTTTGGAACACGGCTGAAACAGAGGGGATTTGCAGAGAGGCTGCAATGATCTGTTTGGTATTTCAGCCACAACACTTCAGAGACATGTTCTGTAGAGACCTGTATCTGAGACCTGTAATATACTGTTGACAAAGACTATAATAGGAGACCTTAAAAACTAAATGTCCAGAGGGTCATGCTTTAGGTGTAATGCTATTATACAGCAATACCTTGTTTCACACCTATACAGAGGGAAACGCATCATCAGCATAACCACTGTCTTCAACCAGGGTGCAACTGGACTCTGTCCCCCACAAACACAGAGAGAGAGACAGACATCCAGCATGTGACGAAGGTAACTTCGTCACTGTGAACTGACGGCTTCGGGCCTTGTAACTCAGCACTTTAGTGAACAGTTTGCACTTTATGAAACAACTTCCCTTTGCAGAGATAAAGTCACTCAGCACTTTAGTGAACAGTTTGCACTTTATTAGCGTGATTGCACAGTACAGTTTGGCATTACATATTTGCACATTTTACATAATTTATACTAATTATTGAGGTAGTATTTATTAACTGATTAAACCGTATTGATTGGAATGTCGTCTGGCAGGTGCTGGTCGGCAGTGTGGGTGGGATCCTTGTGGTTGGTGATGGTGTTCACATGGACAGTCAGATTGAGGCTGTGTCATGTGTCTATGATTAAATAAATGTCCACACCGGGTTATATGTGAACTCTCTGCCTCTGCCTCCTTGCTTGGTCGGGCCGCTCAACGGTCAGCTTCACACAGCACCAGACACTTTAACTACGCTACTATGGACAATCATTTGCACTAGTGTACATATTTCTACTGTAATACATTCATCTTCATCCGTTTATAAGTGACTGTTATTTTTGTATATTGACTGCTATGCCTTTATATTTAATTTTTTTATTGATGCCTCTTAATGTGGGAATTTGTCTATATGTGTCTATGTTTGGTTATATAGGAATTTTTGGATATTTTAACTTTTAATCCTCGGGATCGTGAGAAACAGCATTTCGATTTCGAGTTTGTATCACACACACACAATTGACAATTAAGTTGAATTTGACTTCCGCTAGCTTAAATGGGCACATCACACCTCGACTGTAATGACGTGATGTCTCTTTGTTCCTAAAACTCAGTGGTGGAAAAAGTATTCAGATGCTTTACTTCAGTAAAAGTACCAAGACATTATTGTCAAAATACTTCATTACAAGTGAAAGTAAAAGTAAAAGTACAAAAGTATTCTCCGCCAAATATATTTAAAGTATATCAGTAAAAGTAATCATTGTGCATTGTGTATATAATTATATATAAATATATGTGACATTCCTACATAATAAAGTATCAAGTAGCATTTTACTGTTATAGACAATGTTCTGATTGACCTTATTTCTGGAAAATCTTAATTTTTTCATAGTTTGTGCTGATGATTCAACTGGGAGAGGTCTATCAAAAATAATCTATCACCTGACATTGTCTACACAGAGAATGAACTTCACCACACTTACAGAATATTACAATGGGTGCGTCTCTCAGGGGCAAAATCAGAATTCAGAATTTATTTTAAAGTGCTTTTAATAATTTACAAGGCTTTACATAACCTTGCCCTAACATATTTAAGTGACTGTCTCTCATTTTATCAACCAGCAAGGACACTTAGATCCTACAATGTTTCACTTTTAAAAGTACCTATCGAGTGCATTACAAGAAAACTGGGGAGGCTGCTTCCTGTTTGTATGGCCCCAAACTGTGGAACAGCCTCCCATTTGATCTTAGAACGGCAACCTCAATTGGAATTTTTAAAAGTAAATTAAAGACCTATCTTTTTAATTTGGCTTATCATTTGGGGGAATTGTAATGTTTTAGTAGTATCACTGTTCATGTTTTATTGTTTTATGGTGATATAACTATTTGTTTATACCTTGTTTTTAATTATGTTCCTCATTTGTTATTGTCATTTTCTGTGATACTCTGTAAAGCACTTTGGCCTGCGTCAAGCATGAAAGGTGCTATATAAATAAAGTTTATTATTATTATTATATCACAGATTATTAACACATACACGGACATGGATTCTTCTCCTTTCTGCTATGCTTTTTCCAAGAAACCTATTTATTTGCAAGTTGATACCTTTTTTTTAGGGCTGTCAGTCGATTAAAATATTTAATCGCGATTAATCGCATGGTTGTCCATAGTTAATCGCGATTAATCGCAAATTAATCGCACATTTTTTATCTGTTCTAAATGTACCTTAGAGGGATATTTTTCAAGTTTTTAATACTCTTATCAACATATGAGTAGACAAATATGCTTTATATGTTTGTTTATTATCATTTGAACAATGACAAATATTCTCATGAATATTAAACACAACAACCTCTGAACATTACAAATATTCGCCTCAATTCAACCTGGAACCTCTCTCATACAATAATACTGTGTGTGTGTGTGTGTGTGTGTGTGTGTGTGCGTGTGTGTGTGTGTGTGTGTGTGTGTGTGTGCGTGTGTGTGTGTGTGTGTGTGTGTGTGTGCGTGTGTGTGTGTGTGTGTGTGTGTGTGTGTGTGTGTGTGTGCGTGTGCGTGTGCGTGTGTGTGTGGAGAGCTGCCTGGACGCTGCAATCATGTTGCGCGCACTATCCGTGCTGAGTGTGCTGACTTTTCGTACAATGTCTGGCTACCTGCATAAAGTCAAGTGCTCGGCGCAGTTGTCGGCGAAATGTCATTGAAACAGCTCCTTATATCCGTTAGCGCAGCTAGCTAGCACCAGATGCTAACAACAACAACACGTAAGGTGTGCCTCGCTCGCGCGAGTCGCGCCACACATACACACTCCCTCCCGGTCCTCCCGATGGCCAGTCCGGGCCTGCCGGTGAGCGTGGAAGTGTGGTCTGCCACAAGCGGGCGGCAGGAGCGGGGCTGTAAGCATCAGCTTGTAGATGGTATTTTAAACTCGATGCGCTCTGAAACTACGGGGCGGCCGAGGACAAAAAATACACATGCGTTAATCGCGTTAAAATAATTAGTGGCGTTAATTTTTTTTTGCGTTAACGCGTTATTAACGCGTTAACTTGACAGCCCTACTTTTTTTACAACTTCTAATGATTTTGTTGTGATGAAACCTTTTATTCATGCTATACTATTTAAGGGTCCTCAAGCAAAAAATGTTGGCTTGTATTCATTTTAACTTACTGCGCCCTAAAGTCAGGGGTGGATTAGACTTTGTGTTTCTCTGGTCATCTGTTACATTTGACCGGGACCAGCTTTTTTATTTGATGGAACCACGAGCATTAGCTTCAGCTTTACAACAAAAGTGCTGGCAAACCAGTAACTTCATTACAATGCAAGTCTACTTGACCAAACGTACAATAACTTACCTCCTAACAGAAACAAGAGCACCTGATGGCAGGTGTCACATTCATGAAATCTGTCAAGTAGTCTTTTTCAAGAATTACAGTATAAGTGTCAGGTGACAGACCAAATAAATGCACAAGCTACCCTGCAGTATACAAAGTCATTCAAACTAGCTGCACCTTTACCAGCTTTGAGAACACTTTCATGATCAATCATTATAAAACATATCATATATATTATTTTGAAATGGACCAATCTGCACAATGACTACTTTTACTTTTGGTACTTTAACTATATTTTGATGATAATACTTTTGTAACATTTTGAATGCAGGACTTTTACTTGTAACAGAGTATTCCTACTCTCTGGTACTTCTACTTTGACTTTAGTACAAGATCTGAGTTGAAAGAGACATGACAGAAAATTAGTGGAGCAGGAGATGCAGGAATCTACAAAGCAATAAACGTCTCATTTGGACGCAAATTGAGGATGTTGAGGTTGATAGTCAGCGGGTTCAATCCAAGGAGACCACTGCACCTCATTTTCAAATAAATTGTTATGTTTTTTCTATATTTTCTTAAAGAGGCCCTATCATGCGTTTTGAGGGCTTTCCCTCTCCTGTAGTGTTCTATAGGTTTCTGTCCATGTAAATGGTCTGCAAAGGCTATGTAACACTTGCGCTTCTATTGGCTAGCACTCCAACACATAGTACGTGATAGGCTAAGGGGCGGGACATCTCTAAGTGGTTGACCAATCACAACAGACCCAGCCAGCTAACCAATCAGAGCAGACTGGGCTCTGGTTTCAGACAGAGGGTGAAAAGAGGTGCTGCAGCACAGGCAGTATGAGAAAAATAAAGAGCTTTTTGAACATTAAAGCCTGGAGACATGTCCCAGTAGAGACACTACATACTGATATACACCTGAACATCAGCAGGAGAGGACTCTTTAAAGTAGAGACACTACATACTGATATACACCTGAACATCAGCAGGAGAGGACTCTTTAAAGTAGAGACACTACATACTGATATACACCTGAACATCAGCAGGAGAGGACTCTTTAAAGTAGAGACACTACATACTGATATACACCTGAACATCAGCAGGAGAGGACTCTTTAAAGTAGAGACACTACATACTGATATACACCTGAACATCAGCAGGAGAGGACTCTTTAAAGTAGAGACACTACATACTGATATACACCTGAACATCAGCAGGAGAGGACTCTTTAAAGTAGAGACACTACATACTGATATACACCTGAACATCAGCAGGAGAGGACTCTTTAAAGTAGAGACACTACATACTGATATACACCTGAACATCAGCAGGAGAGGACTCTTTAAAGTAGAGACACTACATACTGATATACACCTGAACATCAGCAGGAGAGGACTCTTTAAAGTAGAGACACTACATACTGATATACACCTGAACATCAGCAGGAGAGGACTCTTTAAAGTAGAGACACTACATACTGATATACACCTGAACATCAGCAGGAGAGGACTCTTTAAAGTAGAGACACTACATACTGATATACACCTGAACATGAGCAGGAGAGGACTCTTTAAAGTAGAGACACTACATACTGATATACACCTGAACATCAGCAGGAGAGGACTCTTTAAAATAGAGACACTACATACTGATATACACCTGAACATCAGCAGGAGAGGACTCTTTAAAGTAGAGACACTACATACTGATATACACCTGAACATCAGCAGGAGAGGACTCTTTAAAGTAGAGACACTACATACTGATATACACCTGAACATGAGCAGGAGAGGACTCTTTAAAGTAGAGACACTACATACTGATAAACACCTGAACATGAGCAGGAGAGGACTCTTTAAAGTAGAGACACTACATACTGATAAACACCTGAACATGAGCAGAATATGTCCTCTTGCTTATTCTAAAGGTAAATATACTTGTGTCCTTCCTGTGTAGGAGCAGAGTGGATATAAAAACACGATGCAAGGAACGGCTTTAATGATCCTTCCGGGACACAGTACCTCCGAGTGTTTGCAGGGTGAAGCTGGAACACAGGGGGGTTAAGGAGGACCGCCCCGACCCCTCCTCCCAATTGGATCCCATATTTCTCCTTCAATGAGTCTTGTGTCCATCTCTTTGCCCACAATCCTCTAAATCTCTGCAGTGTCACGGCTGCTTGGATACGGCCAGCTGGAGGGGCCCGGAGTCTGGCAGAGAATCAGACCGGGGAAGGTTGGGTTAAAAAGAAACTCTTTCCCACCACACAGCATGATGATCTGCGAGCAATGATCTCAACCCCACTTGTTGTGTTAATATATGTGTGCGTTTGAGCTTGCATGTCTGTAAATGCATGTGTGTGTGTGTGTTGTATTTGCTGCAGGACGTTGTATATCATGACGGTGTTCAGGCAGCTCCAGCAGCACTCCACTGCCACCAGTTGTTGCTGAGCTGCTACTGCAGAGAGGAGACATCACACTCTGTCCTCAGCTCCACAGGGACTCAGGTTCACATCTGATGTTCACTTTATTTCACTCTGGGGTTAAATCCCACTGGGTCGATGGAAGCTTTTTGATTGAAGCAAGCTATCAGTTTGTGTCCAGAAAAAGGGAATACTTTAATAGACACAGCAAAAGTGACAAGATAGAAGGCAAAACAAAAATAACTAGAGAATGCAATTCCTGAAGAAATTGCTAGTGGGAATGCTTTATGCTGAAAAGCTGACGCTAAACTGCTATGCTGAAATGTAATGTGTAAGAAGAAAGTGAATAATTTAGATTGAAATGATACATGAACACTGGGGGATTGAATGTGTGATGAGTGAAGAAAATAAAGTAAAAAGGCTTGGAAAAGCAGCAGAATATTTGAACTGCAAACTTTTTAACTAACTTGATGGTGAATGATCTGTCGCCATGGCAACGGCATACAACACACATGTGAATTGTCTGTGTGTGTCAGAGAGAGAGAGAGAGAGAGAGAGAGAGAGAAATGAACAGTTAGAACTGACTGCTGTCAGTTGGAGTGATGACATCATCGTGTTCCATTACACAGGTGTTTATAGTTGAGCTAACGAGCTCTGTAGAGATCAGAGGTTTGCATTGTTCTGAATGAGAGATAAACCTCTTACATGTGAACGTTTTGTGGAACAACCATAACAGATATCTGTGAAATTTCAAAACGTGAAGCATGTCAAGGAAGTTGAGTATCTGAAGTGTAATTTTTGTGTACTTTCGGGTTAATAATGTGGCCTTTTTGGCAGTTTAACTTAAGGTGTGCGGCTGCTGCTGTGAGGAAATATCAGCCTGAAATTACAATGGGTTTTAATGGAGACATGTTGAAGGTTTTTGTCACTTCATGCCCTCAAGAGGCATTTTGTTTAATTATTTTGCTTAATTATTTGTCATTTTTCAAGTTACGAGATGTTTTCCTACGTTTGTCATGAAAAATTATGTCTCAAGAATGTAGGGTTTGGGAATTATGGCAGTTTTAAAAAAAGATATGAAGGCAAATTTCAAGATTTCCTACCCTCTAGCTGTGACATCACACACTCTAGTTAATGTTAAAATATGAAGAAAGCCTCTTTACCAAGGTCTGAACAATGTTTAATATCTCTAAAAGTAAGAATCAGATTTCAAAGTTGTGTTACACGAATAATGTCAGAAAGATGTGTAACATTTTAAAGTTGGAATGAGGTTTCTGAGTGAAAGTATGAATGAACAGTTAGCAGTTGAAGTCGCATGAAGATTGTTCAAGTCTGAAGATTTTCTCCATTGACTTCAATGGTTAAAAATGTGATGAATTATGGGATGTATCTCTGGAATTATGAAAGTTATGAATGATAAAAGTAATAGCCATCGATTCCCGACCGAGCTGAACGTTTTGATGTTTGAACGGAATTTCTGCGATGTTGAATGCAGGAGGAGAAGAGGTGCAAAGTTCCGGCGGAATAATAATAATTTTGTCCGTAGAATAACATATAGTGGGAATGCTGTATCAGCATTCCCACTAAATAAGAAGAGTAAGCTAACATATCAAATATAGAGATGTTAGTAAAAAATAAATGTTGAGAAAGTATTTAAAGGGGCCCTATTATGCTTTTTTGGGGTTTGCCCTGTACTGAAGTGTCTAATATAGGTTTTAGTGCATGTAAATGGTCTGCAAAGGCTAAAATCCCAGCTAACCAATCAGAGCAAGCTGGACTCTGGTTTCAGACAGAGGTTAAAAAGAGATGACGCAGCACAGGCTGTATGAGAAAAAAATACTATTTTGAACATTAAAAGATGGAAACATGTCACAGTATTCACAAAATACAAATATCAATCAGAAAATCTGCATAATATGTCCCCTTAAATGTATGTCTTGCATATTACAGTGATTATTGCATTATTGCTTAGAGAAGTAGCAGCCAGAATAACTAAAGTAGAATACAATAGAGAGTATATTGGACAAAGCAGGGTTATTGTACAATACATTATTATTGGATTTCTCTTTTAATGCCAATGCTGTTTTCAGTATGGAAGGACCTTCATTTGTTTAGACAAATAACAACAACAAACATACATTTAATGAAGGAAGAACGACTTGAATTTACACTTAACAAAGGTCCTCGCTCTACTCAAACGGGATGTTGAGATTTATAGCTGCTGCCTTAATAACCAACTAGTGTAGCAAAATGCATCTATTTTCAGTTTTAGGACTTGCAATTGAGTGTCAGAACATAAAGATTTATTTGGAAGAAGAAAATCTGACTTTGTCCCACGTGTTCACCAGTTCCGTGTTGGTCCAACTGCAGTGATGGCTCAGGGTTTGTTTTTGCCTGAAAATACTCCACAACCACTGGAGCATGACCAGAAAATCAAGCTTTCTGGACTCAGTTCTGTCTATTACACAGTCTGAGTGTTGTTTCAAAGAGGAGAGTAAAACAGCTTATTTAAAAACCAAACAGAATGAACCAAAGTCAAACTGAGGTTGAGATGAAGTGATCAAGTCTGGTGACATCTTATGTGTATAACTGTAAAACCATAAATGTACAGTAAATAAAAGGTTACATTTTGAACATTCAAAGTCTGTGTGTTTTGAAGTTCTCGGCAGGCCTTCCTCATCCTGTCCTTTGAGGGATGAAGAGAGAAGTTCTCAGGCTAGCAGAGAAATTAAGTCATGAAAATGTAGCAGATTCTCTCTGATCTTCCATTAGAATGTCTCTCTTGATGTTAGCTAGGACTGGTCGCCTCTTTCGTAGTTCCTCAGTGTGCAGACCTCCTGTGAACCGCCTGCTACACTGGAGACTCCTTACTAATTTGAATTTAGGGACCCAAACACTGATCATACAATAAGAAAACTGAGTCTTTAAGAAAAAAGAGAGATGTCCACTGTCAAAAGAATTGATAGAATATTGAACTGTCAGAAGAGACTAATCCACTGTCATAAGCAAAACCAAAGTGAACATAGCAGCACGTTGTAGTGGACAACTTTTGAGGTGGAATTCAAACCCTGAAAATATTATGTTTTGTGATTTCCTAGCAGCTTAATATATACATTTAAAAAAAGGAAAAACATGGATTATGTATTCTTTACATATTGGCCTGCATATTAATTCTGTGTAAATCTGTTTATATTTTAACAAAAATAACTGCTCTTTATTTCCCTTATTTTATTTTCATGACTTTTAAAAGGAAATCTAATCACTCCTCCATGATGCCACATGTATGGCCATGGGTGAAGATGACCTATTATTATAAATATCCTAAAGTGTAATAAATCATTTTTCTAGTGTACTAAGAAGCCATGTAGTATGAAACAAAGAGCAGTGTCTGGGCTCTACATTTTAAGTAGCTAATAACCGCAGCCTGTGCTGCATTGTGATAAATGTGACATGTGCTGCAGTTTGACTCTGACTTATGTTCACAGCGCCGCAGAGACTTCTGGGAGAAGGTTTGGAGGAAACGCTGTGTTTGGGTCTGGCCAAATGGAAGTCTCAAACCTGGCCGGACTGGGACCTGGTAGCAGAGGTGGGAGAAGTACTCAGAGAGGGTATGAATACTCTGTTACAAGTAACAGTCCTGCATTCAAAATGTTACTCAAGTAAAAGTACAAAAGTATTATCATCAATATATAGTTAAAGTACCAAAAGTAAAAGTAGTCATTGTGCAGATTGGTCCATTTCAGAATAAAATATATGATATGTTTTATAATGATTGATCATTAAAGTGTTCTCAAAGCTGGTAAAGGTGCAGCTAGTTTGAATGACTTTGTATACTGCAGGGTAGCTTGTGAATTTACTCCAGGTGGAACTAAAGTCTGATTTAACACTTGATTATATTTCACATCATTCATCCACATCTGTAAAGTAACTAAAGGTATTAAATACATGTAGTGGAGAAAAAGTTTACCATTTACCTCTGAACTGTAGTGGAGTAGAAGTACAAAGTAGCAAAATTGAAATACTCAAGGAAAGTACACGTCCCTCACAATACTTGAGTAAAAGTATATTAGTTACTTTACACAGCTGCAGGTAAGTCTGGAAAGCTTTTCCTAGTAACTCGGGGCAAACTAAAACCTGATCAATGAAATGATAGGCTGCTTATCTGATCCTGGTTGACCTGTTAACCGTGCTCTGTGAAACACTCCTCACTGCTCTGTTCCTCTGTGTGTTGCTCATTTAAGGTGCCAACTCATACCGCAATATCACTGTGCTTGTTCTCTCAAAAAAGCAATTTTAGGTGTCTTAAGATTAAAGCGTTAAATGATCTGTACACTGCAAAAAATAAATACAGGAACATCGTAACTGGGTTTTTTCTGCACTGCCTCTTAGACATGGTGCAACAATACTGGTACTTTAACATTTGGAGGTTACCCAATTTAACACTTATCAACATTCAAATGGCAGTGGTGAGTGGTGGGATATTATAAACTATAATGTCAAAAAAGCCTAAAAAACATTGACCAACAAAATGAAATGTTCAATGAAGTAACTAAATCCAATTTAACATACTCTCCCTTTTGACTAATTTAAAGGGTCACTTCACCCAATTCTTTGATTTCTCAGTGCAGTTAATACAATGAGAGGTTGGAGTCTATAGCCATGCTAACAGCTCTGTGACACTAGAGCACTGTGGTGCTTTAAGCTAAATGCAAATCATTATTGTAACATAATGATGCTAAGTGGACATAATGCTGAGAGCATGTTCAGCATCACAGTTACGCATGTTTGCATGCATATAAGTACTAATAAACTCAATGCACAGCAGAGGACACTGTCTTTGCAGGTATTTGGACATATACTAAAATAATATTTTAATAATTCAAGATTCAAGGCTTTTATTGTCATTCGTACATAGCTACAGTGTAGTTACCTCGATGAAAATCTTAGGTCACAGGCTCCTCCAACAGTGCAACACAATAAAACAGATAAAATAGTAAGTAAATACAATAAAAGAGAATAGAGGTAGTGCCATATGTCACAGTCTGCTCCCTCACTCACCTATTTTCTGCATTTGCATTCCTTAGTCACCTGGTAGTCACACCCTGTTTCTCTCTCTCACTCTGTTACACCCATCAGCTCCATTAGTATATAGGCCCACTTCACTCTCACCTCAGTGCCAGATCGTACTTTGCAGCATGCCAGTCTTTCCCGCATTACCTTCCAGATTGCTCTCCCGGTTTCAACCTTGTCTGCCCCTGACCAGCCTGCCTCGCCTGTTTCCTGACCCTGGGTTTACGGAACGCTTATCACCTGGTACGAATCCGAGAGGGGGATGAATGGAAGACCGCCTTCAACACCTCTTCGGGACATTATGAGTACCTGGTGATGCCAACGCCCCTGCGGTTTTACAAGCGTTGGTGAACGACGTACTCCGGGACATGTTTTCAACCCCCATTGTTCTCTGCATTAGAGAAGGAGGTTACCTGTCCGTCTGTCCAGGCTTTCATCAGACGCTGTCGGAGGACTTGGAGGCAGGCCCGAACAACCCTGCTTCAGTCTGCTAACCGGTACGCCACATCAGCGAACCGCCGACGCACCAAGGCACCTGTGTACCGGGTAGGCCAGAAGGTGTGGCTTTCCACTCAGAACATTCCCCTTCGGGTGGAGTCTAAGAAGTTAGCACCCAGGTTTATTGGACCCTTCGAGATTGTCAAGGTTATTAACCCTGCAGCGGTCCGACTGAGTTTGCCCCGGAACATGAAGATCCATCCCACCTTCCACGTCTCTAGGATTAAACCTGTCCGGGAGAGTCCTATGATCCCTGCCGCCCCTCCACCACCACCTCCTAGGATGATCGATGGGGGCCCTACTTACACCCTTCGTCGCCTGCTCCGTTCCCGTCGCAGAGGAAGAGGGGTACAATATTTGGTGGACTGGGAGGGCTATGGTCCTGAGGAGAGGCAGTGGATTCCTGCTCGTCACATCCTGAACCCACAACTCATCCGAGACTTCCACCTGCGATACCCGGAGCAGCCTTCTAGGACCCACGCCAAATCAGGCGTTAAGCCAGGGGGTACTCGTCCGCTACAGACCGGGGGCTTCGTCGAGGAGGAGGGTGAGGCGTCATCGGTTGAGGAGGACGAGGATTTCCAGGAGAGGGAGGCCGAGAGAGCATCTTCAGATGAGTACTAACCCTCCACATACCCCCACCTCCCACCCTGTGTCTGTAGGTTTTTGTTTACTTTTTTTGTTTCAGTTTTGGGGTTAGTTGTCATTTTTCTTAGACGTCAGGAGCCGTCCATTTAAGGGGGGGGGGGGGGTTCTGTCACAGTCTGCTCCCTCACTCACCTATTTTCTGCATTTGCATTCCTTAGTCACCTGGTAGTCACACCCTGTTTCTCTCTCTCACTCTGTTACACCCATCAGCTCCATTAGTATATAGGCCCACTTCACTCTCACCTCAGTGCCAGATCGTACTTTACAGCATGCCAGTCTTTCCTGCATTACCTTCCAGATTGCTCTCCCGGTTTCGACCTTGTCTGTCCCTGACCAGCCTGCCTCGCCTGTTTCCTGACCCTGCCTGTCCCTGGATTAAACAACGTCTAAGGAATCTTAATATTTAATAAACTATGAATGTTTTATATCCATGTAACGGGAAGAAACTCAGCTAACTGATCTTTTTAATTTTTTTTTCCAAAAAAAAACCACAATGCTAACACTCAGCCTCTGAATTAGCCACGAGCGAAAAAAATGTAACCTATCTCTGCAACTAAACTCACAATAACTCCCTTATTACTTATCCTAGGTGCACAGCCAACCACTCGTTTTGGGACCACTAGAGACACAGAATCGTTTGGTGCCCACCTCAACACTCAGTGATAAACATTTGCGACGCTATAAACAAAAGCGTACATCATAACATGTGGAGCTAGGTAGCTAGAAACGCGAACATGGCTTACCTTGGTCAAAACTGGTCTTCAATGGCATTAAAACGATAAAAAAACGATGCTGCAGTTAATCCATGGGTTAATCCTATGTGTCTGTGTCCTCTTTGAAATTATTTCTGATAATCCATAAGCAATAAAACTGCTTTTTCGTTTCCAAATGTCAGAGCGAGAAATCGGTCCACTCTGATGCAAAATTACATGCGCGCAGCCCCCACTTTTTCTCTTCACAACGTGTGTGTGTGGGGGCCTCCCCCTTCGATTCTATTGGCTCTAACGGTCAGAAAGAGGTGTCAACCATCAAAATCGAGCAAGGGGGGCCAGAGATATGGAAAAAAAAACATTTTCACCCAAATCACCTCAGAGGTGGGGTGGTTTTGGCTAAACCTCTCTAAAAAGGTCAAATGTCACTTGTTTTGCATCAATCTTGATACAGGGTACTTATTATATGTTGTACTTTGGATTCCTAAAGCTTTTAGTCTACTAACCCATCATCCAAGGGTAGTTTTCACTATCTGTAAAAAAGAACTTTTGGACGGACACTATAATTTACAGTTTTTTACTATGTAAAATCTGAATTTTCTTTAAAATAAAAAACATCTATATTGATTCTGACACTTCTACATCCAACTCACAGATGTAACTTTGCTTTGATAAAAATAAATTATTCATATAACCCTTTTAGAAGTTAAGTTGTAGTCATTTGTTTTGGGCATGTCATTTTCGAGCCTGAAACATGAAAAACAGGCTTGGTGCTTAACAGGTTAAAGGAACTTTTTCCATGAATTAACACTTCTTTATAAAATATTATGAATATGTCTTTATTATCAGGCTATGTTCCACAATCATTTAAAGTAGCAGTGATAAAACCTCTTCTTAAAAAGCACAACCTCGATCCAGAGGTTTTAGCCAATTATAGACCTATTTCTAATCTTCCGTTCCTCTCAAAGATTCTTGAAAAAGAAGTCGCAAAACAGTTGTGTGATTACTTAAAAAACAATGATTTATTTGAAGATTTTCAGTCTGGCTTTAGAACACATCATAACACAGAGACAGCTCTGGTTAAAGTCACAAATGACCTTCTCATAGCCTCAGACAAAGAACTTGTCTCTATTCTTGTCTTGCTCGATCTCAGTGCTGCATTTGATACTATCGACCGTGATATCCTATTGCAAAGACTAGAGGACTTAGTTGGCATAAAGGGAACTGCTTTAGGCTGGTTTATGTCCTATCTATCTGAACGGTCTCAGTTTGTGTGTGTCAACGATGAATCTTCCATGCAAACCAAAGTGAGCAATGGAGTGCCACAGGGCTCAGTGCTTGGACCTATTTTGTTCACATTATATATGCTTCCGTTAGGCAATATTATAAGGAATCATTCTGTCAATTCCCATTGTTATGCGGATGATACTCAACTATATTTATCCATCAAGCCTGATTAATCCAATCATCTAAATAAAATTCAAGACTGCCTCAAGGACTTAAAAACGTGGATGACCTTAAATGTTTTGATGTTAAACACGGCCAAAACTGAAGTCATTTTCGAGCCTGAGACCTGAAAAACAGGCTCAGGGCTTAACAGGTTAAAGAACTCATAACCCTAACCCTACCCTACTGTCCAACTAGGGCATTGCGTTCCAAGAATGCACGGTTGTTGGTTGTTCCTAGAGTCTCTAAAAGTACAATGGGAGCCACAGCCTTCTCTTATCAAGCTCCACTTTTGTGGAATCAGCTTCCAGTTTGTGTTCGGCCGGCAGACAGCCTATCCGTTTTTAAGAGTACGCTTAAGACCTTCCTTTTTGATAAAGCTTATAGTTGATAAAATAATCGAATACGAGTGCATTGACGTAGACACGTTGTGCCTCTTCACCTATACATCTTAGATCTTACTCTTTTTCCTTACTGATGGTATGTAATTTGGTTGTGTGTGTAGACGGTGGAAGCAGGGAGAGGCATATACGTGCCTTGATCCCTGCCGAGTCGACGCACAACTGTTGATTGGTGTCAGTGCCAACAAAAACCTTTTAGGAGCAAGGCGCATACATCTTAGTTCCTACTCTTTTCCCTCACCCTATCCTAAGGGAGTGCATGTGCGTAGACACGTTGTGCCTCTCCACCTCTGTTCCTTACTTCTTACTAGGGATGCCAGCGATTATTCGATTTTTCGAATATTCGTTGCAGTCTCCATAATCGAAAATTATTTTTAAAATTCGATTTTATTTATATATTTTTTTATTATTATTTATGTTTTTCTTTTTTTTCCTGGCTTAGTTTCAACCAAAATATAGACTAATGCTAATAATAGTAATAGTATTAATAATTGTAAATGGCCATTGGTCACACCACCAGTTTGTTTTACTGTAAACTTGGAGGAAGCCAGCAGCACAGGCTGCGCAGAGTGCAGACTGCTGCTGCCTGCTGCAGCCTGCTACACACCGACCCCGCCCCCCCTTCTCCGTCACACGTGCGATTGATTTATTGGCGATATACAGAACAGTGAGAACAACACAACTAAAGATGAACAAAGAAGAGTTCTTCGTGGAAGTACTTCGAACTGACAAGTGCAAATGAAGTAAAATGCAAGCTCTGCGAAAATACTTTTTTTTTTTCGGCGGCGAATAATCGATTAATATTCGCCAGGGCTGTCCGATTTTCGAATTTGATCATGGTCAGTTTCTGGCATCCCTACTTCTTACTTGCTACCCTTTTCCCTCAACCTATCCTAAGGGAGTGCATGTACGTAGACACGTTGTGACTCTCCACCTCTGTTCCTTACTTCTTACTTGCTACCCCTTTCCCTCAACCTATCCTAAGAGAGTGCATGTACGTAGACACGTTGTCAGGCGCGTAGCTGTGGGTGGGCCTGGGCCCACCCACCTGGGACCAAGGCCCACCCACCAAAAGGCTGAAAAAGTATCTAGAAAATCTGTCACAGCAGCCAGTGAATGTAGCATATTGTAAATTGTCTGACTTTCAATACTTTTTTATATTTCGAAAATCATTGTATCTTACTTCTTTACAAATTCAGATATTAGCGTCAGTTTATTTTGAATAGCAGGTGCCACTCTCACTCCCGCCAATCGCATCCAAGGGCGCGAGCGGCGCTCCGATTCCATCCACTGCGCATGCGCTATGCATTGTTATCAGTAGCCTTGAAAGTTTGAAACTAGCTTGACAATGACAACATGGAAAAACAAAGTACTCTATTGAAATTCTTAACAAAAGACGTAGAACGGAGAAGGATGACTCTGAAGTCGCTCAGTCATCATCCTCAGCAGCCCAGACTACTTCAGCAGCGGTTTCTGTGGAGCTGGAAGAGGATGCTGGTTTGGAAATCAAGGCCCCATCAGATTTGTCCACAATAGATGAACCAGCGACACAGCCCAAACACGGTTCTTTCCCACCCACAACCTTAGCCGGCAAGCCCCGGTGTTTTTCTGTCAGGTCGTATGGACTTTTCCCATGGCTGGAATACAGCACCTCAAGAGACGCTGTCTTTTGTAAGGCATGTCGACATTTTCCCGAAGCTACCACTGAGGACCGATTTATAAAAACGGGCTTTAAAGACTGGAAACACATTTCACAGTGTTGTGTGAAACACGGGGCTAGCAGGGCACATTTTGTGGCGCTCGGCAAAACCGAAGGCTTCAGACAAAGCCATCAACCAGGACGGGGAAATATTGTTAACCAGCTGAACAACGACGCTTGCAACAGGTCGTTTGTGGATAGAGAGCACATTAAGGTAGTAATAGACCTCGTTTTATTTTGTGCAAAGCAGGGGATTCCGTTACGTGGGCATCGGGAAAACGAAGAGGCATTGAAAAGAGGCAACTTTCTGGAGTTATTTCAAATGATCTCTCACTATGACCCAGAAATTAAACGGTGACTGGACGACCTGCCGGGGAACGGGAAACTTACAAGCCCCGATATCCAGAATGAGATACTGCAAATAGCTGCTTCTTTACTCATCCGAAAAATAAAGACGGAATTGCATGATGAGACGGACAGCTTCTATGCAATTTTGGCAGACGAGTGCAAAGACGTGTCTAAACGAGAGCTTGTGGCAGCATGTATCCGATACATGCACAAAGGTATGATCAAGGAAAGGGCTGTGGGTTTTTTGGAGACTTGCACGCAAATGCCATATCAGCGAAGATCCTGCAAGTGCTGGAGCCTTTGCAGCTTGACCCCAAGTTGTGCGTTGGATTTGGTTTCGATGGGGCATCGGTCATGTCCGGCAATAAAGGAGGGGTACATATGATTTTAAAGAAAACGTTTCACCACGCCATATATGTCCATTGTCCTTCCCATCGCCTAAACCTCGTCCTGTGTGCAGCATCAAAGGTTTCTCCCGGCATTTCAACATTTTTCGATGTCATTAACAACCTGCACAGTTTCATGACGGTGACCCGAAGACATGCTAGATTTATTGAAATCCAAAAGGAGCTGCGTCCCGGGAAACCAACTTAGGAACTGGAGAGATCCTGTGATGTCCGATGGAGCTCATGGTCTTGACACTCCTTGGACCAATTTTGGAGACACTGGCTGATTTTTCTCAGAGCTCCGGCCACTCCAAAATCGAAGCTGACTCTCTACTTCAGCAGATGCAGATGAAGACATTTGTGTTTATTCTCGTCATGTTCAACAGGCTGTTTGAAATGAGTGACTACGCAACAAAAGGCCTGCAATGTTCCAGTATATCAGTCACAGATTGCATCGATCTAATCGAGGGTCTCAAGGAAAACTACACTACATTGAGGAAAACAGAAGCTGACTTCATTAAACTTGTGACACTGACAGGTGATTTGATGAAGAAACACGACATCATTAACTGGGACGTCACTGGGTCGCGAAAGAGGAAGTTGCCAGGAAAGTTTGGCGATTCGCAAATTGAATCTACCCTGGGCAAAGCCTCCCCTGTAAAGGACAACTCCGACCTAAAAAACATTATGAATCATGTGCTTGACAGGCAGATTATGGAACTGGACACTCGTTTTAAGGCGGACACATACGGGTTTATGAGAGCCGCTGCTGCATTGTTGCCTCGGTCTAGTACCTTTGGTAACAATGAATCAATTCAGCCTGCCAGCACACACTTTTCCATCTGTGTGGAAGTTGCAGAACACAAAGTGTTTGTACAGCAGCTAAAGAGAAAGGTGACAGCGGGCATAACCTTCCCATCACTCGTGGAGGTGCTCGACTCATGTCCCACTGACATTTTCCCTCAAATGAATCGTCTCCTTCGGGCTTTCGTCACCCTACCCATAACAAGCTGTACTGTGGAAAGAGTCTTTTCTACTGTCAGTAGAGTAAAAACGGGGGTTAACAACGTGTCACGGGGTTAACAACGTGTCACATGTTAAGAATTTACAATCAGAATCGAGTATTCAACTAAGCTGTGTAATAAAAGTTGTTAGTAGCCTTAATGGCCTACACAGTTGTTATGCTATACCACATCGCCCTTCACTGGATGTATAATGAGCTGCACTAAACTACATTTTAGCATTTAAAATACCTAGCCATTCTTTTGCGGTTATTTTGGTAAAGTAACTCAAAAGTATTATAAAAGTAGTGTAACTCATTACATTTCAGAGACAGTAATATTGTAATGTAACTTATTACTTAAAAAAGACAGTAATAAGTAATATGTAATGTATTACATTTTGGAAGTAACTTGCCCAACACTGGTCACTAGTTTACTAGTGACTCCTCTAAGGCTTCACTAGTTAACTAGTGAGATAAAGTGTGTGTGTAACTAGTTAACTAGTAAGGTAAAAACAATTGTACTAGTGTATCTAGTGGACACTTTGGACCTCACTAGTTAACTAGTGCACATTTTGAGCCTCAATAGTCAGCTTGTAAGACCAAAAGAGGCTTCAACTAGTTAACTTGTGAACATTTTGCCTTCACTAGTTAACGTGTAAGCTGCAATATGCATCCACTAGTTAACTAGTTGCAGTTCATATGGCTCACTGGTGAATGTGAAGGCCTTACACGTTCACTAGTGAGCCATTTGCAAATGAAGCAGGCGGTACCCAGATTCTGATTGGTCAGTTCAGCTCTGTGAGGGAGAGCCTTAGCAATGTTTTTAGCAACGAGGGCCACTAGTTCATCAAAAAGCTTACAAGTTGGGACTTTGGTGCTCCTAGTGCTGCTCCTGGCGTCACTAGTAAGGCATATGTGGTAACTAGTCAGACAAAAGTGCCACTAGTTGCTGAAAAATAGTGACTAGTATAATGTTTTATTTAACTAGTAAAGCAGAGTGCCAAACTAGTGTGACCATATCTAACAAGTGAAATCAAAGAGCCAACTAGTGTAGGCAGCTGCCGTCTGATATCAAGGATATGGAATAAATACTCAAATGTGTCAGCATAATATTCGGAATATCCTTCATAATGACACTGTTCTGCTGTCAGTGTGTGTGACGCACCTGTCTGTCTGCTCAGAGCTCTGACACACTGATCTCCCTGAGGCTCACACTGCTTTGATCATATGTATTAGTGCTGAGGATTCAACCCTCGACAGCCTGTTTGTTTCTCTGAGCTGAGGACAGGAGCTCAAAGGGAAAAAAGAACATTTATCAAAGCACATGAACACAGTGGCAGAGAGAAAAGATGAGAAGTGGAGACGCAACAAGCTAAACCTTTACACTCCCACAGAGGTAAGAAATGTCTGTACTGTATTCTGCCACATTATCTGATCTTTTAATATACACAAGCACAGAGAAATGATTACTTAAATGTACTTGGAGATCTCAGTCGAGGGAATATACTGAGGTTTTACAAAATGCAGGCTTTTATTATGAAATACATGTACAATATGAGAGCTGGTGAGCTCGATGAGACTGACAATATGGGTGCTTAGACAACACAATATTACTCCTCCCTGCCATTGTCAGTTTGTGCTGGAAGAGCCTATGTTTCTTGTTTTGTTCCAAAACAATCGAGCAAATTGTGCACCTACTGTACTCCAAGAGTTTCATGATACAATAGCCGGAGAGAACTGAACTCCAAAAATCCTGTTAAAGAGATATTGTTCAAATTGAGTGTGTGTGTGTGTGTGTGTGTGTGTGTGTGTGTGTGTGTGTGTGTGTGTGTGTGTGTGTGTGTGTGTGTGTGTGTGTGTGTGTGTGTGTGTGTGTGTGTGTGTGTGTGTGTGTGTGTGTGTGTGTGTGTGTGTGTGTGTGTGTGTGAGAGAGAGAGAGAGAGTTTTTAATAGGTTCTATAAAACAATGAAGCTTTATGACACAGGAAGAATATATATCAGGCTTTAATACACCCACAGTACTTCTCTACTACACATGTACTTTTCTAATGAGAAATCCTCTTTGTATCAACAACTTTGCACAAGTTGCTCATGTCAGCTTTAAAATTGAACGTCATATGATTCTAGAGTATTCCAGAGTCTACTCGATTAATTAGTTATTAGTTATAGTTATTAGTAGTGAAGCAAATGATACAGGTGTTGCAAACAGGATATTTCTCTCTTTCCCTTGTCATGACTCTATTTATATCGTGATTTTGTTGCAGCTGTCCATGTTTATTATCTTAAACTTACAATCCCTATGTTTTAACAAATGTAGGTGATTTATTTATTTGTTAAATATGACTATTATGTTGTAGCAACTTCGTTTCTGAAAGGACATTCCTGGGCTTTAACGTCTTCATAATAGCAATATGAATAGCTTTCACGTCTATTGTTTTTTTAATGCACGTAATGTGTATTGCTCGTCCTGAATCTTATGCAATCCAAGTGTTATTCATGTAATTTATAACGTATTCTCTAATGGCCCATTCCTGGTGGAGATGTACTATGTGAATGAGTGAGGTCTTGGGGGTGAGAAGACTGGAAGGGGGTCAACGTGAGAGTGTGTAGCAGTTGGAGAAAGTAAGTGAAAATGTAAGGGAAGCGGACCTGAAGGAATTATCTTTAGGGATTCAAGTTATTATACATTTATAATTTAACTGTGGTGCTTTCCTGAAAAATGTAATATGACACAAAAAAAGCATTTCTCTGCAAAAACATGTCATTTGTTTTCCTAAAATGTCAGCTCCTGTTGCCTCAAGCTTGGCGTTTTTTTAAATGTTAAAGGTGGGGTAGGTAAGTTTGAGAAACCGGCTCGAGATACACTTTTTGTTATATTCCATGGAATGCTCTTAACATCCCGATAGCAATGATAGCAAAGTGCTTTGACAAAAAATCCATACAAAAATGTCATCTGTGGAAGCCGTAGTACTGTAAAAAGCACGACCAATCATTTTAGCCGGCCCGGCTAAAATAACTGGATGGCCTACCTGCCTGTCAGCCTTCCATCTGTGCACAAACTTATCTTGTGCCCTCATTGGTCATGTGTGCGTTCGTGTGTGTTGGAGGAGGGGCTCTGTAAGGAAGTGGCAGATTTTTTCCGGCTGTGTATTTTCAAATTCTAGCGATCTCGAGCTGGTTTCTCCAAAATTACCTACCCCACCTTTAATGTTATGAAGGCAACATAAACAAAGCAGTTGTGCATCCTGTTCAGAGTTTAAGACGCAATACACATTCATGTGTGCAGGAATGCGTTTTTTAACAAATGTTTGAACAAATGAAACACTTTCCTACACTGTGACAGTCTCGGTTCTTTATCGATGTAATAATATTAGGGCTGTCAGTCGATTAAAATATTTAATCGCGATTAATTGCATGATTGTCCATAGTTAATCGCGATTAATCGCAAATTAATCGCACATTTTGTATCTGTTCTAAATGTACCTTAGAGGGATATTTTTCAAGTTTTTAATACTCTTATCAACATATGAGTGGACAAATATGCTTTATGCAAATGTTTGTTTATTATCATTTGAACAATGACAAATATTCTCATGAATATTACAGTAAACACAACAACCTCTGAACATTACAAATATTCACCTCAATTCAACCTGGAACCTCTCTCATACAATAATACAATACAGTGTGTGTGTGTGTGTGTGTGTGTGTGTGTGTGTGTGTGTGTGTGTGTGTGTGTGTGTGTGTGTGTGTGTGTGTGTGTGTGTGTGTGTGTGTGTGTGTGTGTGTGTGTGTGTGTGTGTGTGTGTGTGTGTGTGGAGACACTGTGATGGATCGTTCGTTGGAGCTATGTGCAACTCAAGGCATATGCTCGAACGGGAGCTGCCTGGACGCTGCAATCATGTTGCGCGCACTATCCGTGCTGAGTGTGCTGACTTTTCGTACAATGTCCCACTGTCTGGCTACCTGCATAAAGTCAAGTGCTCGGCGCAGTTGTCGGCGAAATGTCGCTCCTCTGTTTTCATTGAAACAGCTCCTTATATCCGTTAGCGCAGCTAGCTAGCACCAGATGCCAGTGTTGTAGTCAAGTCACCAATTCACGAGTCCAAGTCACTCTCGAGTCACCACTCTTCGAGTCCGAGTCCAAGTCCGAGTCACCAAGGGAGAGTCGTAGTCGAGTCCGAGTCCAAGTCCGAGTCACCCAAGGAGTGTCCGAGTCGAGTCCGAGTCATCATTACCTGTGTTCGAGTCCGAGTCCAAGTCCGAGTCACCCAAGGAGTGTCCGAGTCGAGTCCGAGTCCGAGTCATCATTACCTGTGTTCGAGTCCGAGTCCAAGTCCGAGTCACCTAAGAAGAGTCCAAGTCAAGTCCGAGTCACAAGTCTTCATGAATTAATCTTTGTGGATATATGTGTTGAAATGTAGCTGCTGTGTGGTCTGCCGCAAGTCTGCCCCATGGGGCCGGGCCCGCCCATCCAGGATTTGGGCCCGCTGTTTTAATCAGGGCTGAATACAACATTTTAATCGCGCAGCGACCGATAAACCTTTGACCCCCGCAACATAAGTGAAAACTCACCAAATTTTGCATGCGCGTCAGAAGTGGTGCAACTTGCAATATGTAATTGGTTCCGGAACTTTGCGTAAAAAATTGCGTAGGCCACGCCCACTTCCGTTTTTAACGTAAACTCCCCCCACTTTAACTTTCACGTAAACGAACGAAACTCGCTACGCATATCTAGAGTGCGGAGACGAACAAAAAAGCCTCTTGGAGGGGTATAAAATAACGTACAGGAAGTCGGCCATTTTGAATTTGGCGTCGGAAAAACGCGATTTATCGCGTTTTTCGTCCTCCGCACAAAATCTATCTTCTCCCAGGGACTTTATCCATACGACTCGAAATTCGTCGGGTAGCGTCTCGAGACATGGGCAATTCAAAGTTATCACGGAAGTCTTTTTCTTTCGCACGGCGTAGCCGTGATTTGGCGCCAAAGTTCGCGTTCGCTTGATGCTAGGCGATCCCTCGCCATGGAACACGATGATGTCATAACACCAACTGACATACTCAGAACGCCACCAAACTTCACATGATGGTTAACACTGCGGCCCTGAACAGCTCTACGTCAAATTTGATGTTACTTAATATGGCGTTACCATGGCAACGCATCCCTCGCCATAAAACACGGTGTCGCTGTAACTCCAATGGACACGGTCCCATCGTCCCCCAATTTTCACTTTTATATCACCGGTCCATGCCTCAACAGCTCTACGTGAAATCTGAGATCTCACCGTATGCCGTTTCCCTCGCCATAAAACACAATGTTGTCTTAAGTCAATGGAAAATGGTCCAAACTGCACCACACTTCAGATGATGGCTAATGGTCCGGCCCTCAACAGCTCTATGCCAATTATGGGATGTCATCATATGCCGTTTCCATGACAACGCATCCCTCGCCATACATTTTGCAGACCCTATCCCTCCGTAGTCTTTCAAGTAGGATTAGAAATGCCAGCGTTCTCCTCCGGTTTACAGGCACTGTGTAAATTATATATATAGAATAATTATGATTAATGCATTTTTTTACCACTAAAATACAGCAACACATCTTTGATTCATGTCGTTTATAACTGGAATATTACAGTTATTATTAACTTTGTCTGTACAAAGTAGCCTGTCCAGGAAATATGCCCAAATCAACAAAAACTGCGAGCCGGCAGGCAAGACGCTCCGCTTCTGAAATGCTTCTGAAACGCGCCTGGTAGGGTATGACGCCGGAGGAGGCCGGACCAAAACCGCGGCGCAGCCGTAACGCGGCGCAGACGGACCCGGTGGAATCTAGGGGTTAGCACCCCCCGAAGAGGCACAAGCTCTTACGTTGATATTGGAGATTTCAATAAATTCATTTTGGCAGTGCAGTGCAGCTGCCAAAAAAAAAACGAATATCCGAATAACGAAATTGAAACCCGAATAGTACTCCAACGAACGAATATTCGGGTACAGCCCTAATGTGAATATGGCATAGGACAAATATTAAATTTGACTGTCTAATGAAAAACTATTCCAAAGTAACAGTAAAATAAAAAGGACCCCAACTACACAATAATACACAATCCAACTGATAAGATACAGATGCAATTTGGTGGTTTCTTCACCTAAAATGAAGATTGTTATTTCAATACATTTAGTTGATTTTGTCTTTTTAATTGTTTAAAGTGGACCTATCATGCTATATTTAAATGATATATTGTAGGGCCATACCTATATAAGGTATATTTATACATTTCTGTTTTCAAAATACCAAACAGATCATGCATTTTAGCCATGCCTCATTTCGCTCTATGTGCTGTTTGCTGTCTACGGGTCTGATTCTGCTGACCACGCCCCCCTGCAGGAGAGGGGAGACGTGCTCTGATCAGCTGCTGGGCTGTCAGAAGAGGGGGAGAAAAAGAGATCTCCGTGTTTTATTATATAGAGTCGTTATTCATTTGTTTTAAAGCTCAATAAATAACAAAGAAGACCTTTGACCGGCACTTTTCTAATTTTGTCCGGAAGATTTAAACTTTAACGGACATCTTGACCGGCGAAACAAACTGAAACTGAAACTCTGCCGCACGGTCCCCTCGTTCCTTGGAAGAGGCGGAGAGGTGGGTGTTTGTCATCTGCTGGTGGACTAACCGGAGAGAATTACAGTGCTTGCCTCGACGGGGAGGGATTGCATTGAATTAAAGCAGCAGAAGGAGCAAACGCTTGCCTCGGGGAGGGAGAAAAAAAGCCACAGCCATGGTAACTATGGGCGGGAAGTCTTCTTCGCTGCTTTTGTGGCAGACTACAGCGCCACTTACAGGCCTGGCATATGTACTACAGCGTCTCCAGCGCTTTCGAACGGCAATGGCCGTGGCTGTCTCCTCCTGATTGGTGGAGTTGGCCCAATAGCCGTAGCGCCACCGTCCTGACGTCAGGACAGTGTTCAAATCTGGATCAGTTTTTATCAGATCCGTTGCAGCCCCTTTTTTTGAGATTTGGGTATGGAGGAAAATAGAGAGGGTTGTGTTTTCTGACACTTGGTGAGTTCCCTGGAACACCGGGGACACATATTCATGTATAAAAGACGTACAAAAGTGCATTTTGCATGATAGGTCCCCTTTAAAGTAAAGTAGATAGAACTGGTACTTAAGAGTTTTAATACATTCTGGTTGTGGAGGAGGCACACAGGTAAGAGCACTAACTAGCTACCATCACATGTAACTAAGCTTTACTTGAATTTATTAAAAGTATAATTAAGTAACAGCAGAAATCAATAACTAAAATCATGCAAATATTTGAATCTTTGCTGGATCCACTGTTAAATTTACCACATATGATATATTTTAGAAACCTGAAGGCATTTTAAGATTTGTATGCAAGTATTATCCCAAAAACTCAATACCTTAGAATATGATTGAAAGTTTTGCTGAATAGTTTCATGTTCCGGGAGCAACAGATGTAGGTTAGCCGGCTAGCATCACAGAACAGCACTGCTGAGCATGTTAGCTTAGCTTGGTAGCCTCAGCTAGCTCTGGAACTTCCAGCTCGGTGGCAGGAGGTCCCGCCTCGGCTCCGCCTCTTTGCCCTTATTTGGAGCAGGCGGGAGTTAGACTCTGACGTCACTGTCGAGCCGTTAGTGGCCGACACCGCCTACTTTAGGCTTCTCTGCAACTCTGCAGAATCCTATGGGTGACGTCAAGGACACTACGTCCATTTATACAGTCTATGGTTTGGACATGCTTACACTCTTAAGGTCATGTTCACACCAGTCTTGTTTAGTCCGGTTGAATCGAACCCTGGTGCGTTTAGCCGCTTGGTGCGGTTCGTTTGGGTTGGTGTGAACGCAGTCCGAGACCTCTGAAGGGAACTAAACAACTGGACCTCAAAGAGGTGGTCTCGGACTGCTTGCTAGTGAACTCTGGAGCGGATGTCTTCAAAATCGTTAGTGGAAGAATGAGAAGAATGAAGTGTTGAACAGTGTCATGTAAAAGTAAAAACAACTATTGTAGAGCCGATGAATGGGAGTCGGAGGCGGTGTATTAAGTATGGAACTCCACACTTTATTTTCCATTAGGTTACAGAGAAAATAATAACTTGCTACATGCTACCGTCAAGCTGGAATGCTAACAACAACAAGGTACCACCCACTAACTGGTCCGTGGTGCAACACACTAAATACCACGGTGAATTATGTCCCGTAATGTTCCACCACACTATCAAACAAAACACTATACATAAAAGTCAGAGCCCCCTGTCGTCGGTGAAACCTCCTCCTGACTGCAGAACGTCTCTCATTATGTGGGTTATAATGTTTTTTATCGCACGTTGTCTAATTATATAATCCTATGCGCCGTTGCTAGAGTCTGTTGATCTCCAGCCTGAAAATAACCTGCCGATGCTCCATGGCGGAGGCTCCGGTAGAAATTGCCGGGATTTGCGTTTTTACCCCCTCAATGTCTGACCAATTGTTGAACAGCATTTCCGTGCACATGGCTTATGTTTACAGTTTATAGTCCGTTTGAGTTTTGCCTGTGTGAACGCAAACCGAACTTTCTGAAAAATTGACAGCTCTGAGATTAGCATGTCACAGAAGGAAGATATTCATAGTTTGATGAATATAGCATCCGGGGGTTTCCTTTGTGTTACGATATTTTTATAACAGCAAAAAGCACATTTTCTGATGGTTTAATACATAGAGAGGGATCATCGTTCAGCATGTTTTGAAGACATGATATCTGAACTCCAATGATCTCAGATACTGTGTCAGTATGTTCTCTATTTCTGATCTAACTGTTGCCCCCAACACATACATGTGTCCTTTGCACACATTTCCTCCTCTTAACACCTCCTTACTGTAACTCTGCACCAAATAGAGCTCTTTGTCCATCAGCCCGTATCTTACCACCAGCCCAGCGTGTAAAAGTTGCTTCTGGCTGCGGTTCAAAGTGTCCCCGACTTCAATTCAGACAGAGTGAGGTCAGTGTATTTCACTGTTTTGATGGCTTTCCAGGGTCAGGGCACTTATCTGCTTCTTTGTCTCTTCATTTCCAACCAGCAGTGGGTGGTATGACTCACACTAAAACACATTCACTGTCATCAGCGCTAGTTTTTCTGTCGCTCTCAGAAAAAGAAAAGTGTTCACACAGCTTCATACCTTAGGCACAAAAGAGCCTCCAGCATCCTCTATTCAAATGCAAATAGATGATTTCTTTGAGGTATATTTCGACAACAGTAACACACTACAATTACATTCAGAGAAGCTCATTTCCAAGTGGCCTAGTGCACCATTGGAAGCAGAGTGCACAGCCTCCCACAGGAGCTGCTTGTCAGTTCTGTGTTCAGTTACAGTATTTTGTTTTGCATACTATAAAGGTTACACACAGGTTATCAATTATTCAGTAATTATTTTGTGAGATTACAAAAAATATCTCCAAGGGTTAATGGATACATTAGTCCTATTCAGGGTTTTGTGATCTTGCTTGAAATAGATTTACCCCAAAGAAACCTGCCGACCCAGAAGGTGATTGCTATTGTTGTAAATAACCACCATTTGCTGCACAAAATGTTTAAATCACTGTCACGAGAGAAGGAAAACAAGATTTACCCCAGATTAAATTAACTTGATATGGTTCAGCAGGTTTATTTACCTCAAGGATGTCTGCTAGGACAAGCAGCTAGTTAGACACGAGTTAGCTTTCAGCTTAGCGGTGGTGATGTGTAGCCACGCGACCGCGATGTAGTTTGTTTAGCCCCGGGTCGGCCTACATAAATCAGCATCACTGCACCACTCTAATAAGGGAATCCTCACCAACATCCGCATCCAAATGAAAACTTCCTGAACCCAAGAGAAGACACTACGGTGAAAAGGGCAAAATGATAACACATACATTAAACATCCTTACTTGATAAAAGCAATAGTTATTTTGTAGTACAAGATCTTTGAATTGTTACATTTAAATACCAAATTAGACTTTAAAGCTCACCTACTGTATTATACTGTATTTGAACAATAAATTATAGGGCCATATCTACTGTATACAAAACATGTCTCTGAAGTGTTTTGCTCAAAATACCAAACAGATCACCCATTGTAGCGTGCCTCATACCCCTCTATTTCAGCCCAGTTAGAGAAGTGCTGATTCTGGGTCTGGCCCTTTAAATGTAACCGAGCTGCTGCTGGCCACGCCCATTTGGAGCTGCTGCTGGCCACGCCCCTTTGGAGCTGCTGCTGGCCACGCCCCTTTGGAGCATCCACATGCAAGCAGTGAGCTCTGTGAAGAGAAGGCTGTCTACCAGCAGAAACTCAGCTAAGTCAATAGCTGACAAAGGCTGTTTCCCTAGTTGGATAAAGAGGTGGTAGGCGGTATAAGAGAAGGCCTATTCTGCTTTTTAAGGTTTTCCCTTTCCTGTAGTGTGTTATATAGTTTTTCCGCATGTAAATGGTCTGCAAAGGCTAACATCCCTGTGTTCCCTCCAGAAGGAGTTTATTATTTGTTAACTTTTGAATATCAAAGCATGGAGACATGTCACAGTAGAGGCACTAAATACTAATATGAACCAGAAAATAAACATAATAGGGCCCCTTTAAGATCGGAGATCATCTTTTTTCCATTTATATAAATAACTGAAGAAAACTGGTGACACAAATGAGAAAGAGTTCATACTTTTCTTTTAAGTTGCAGTTAATTACAGTTCATGTATTATATCAATTGCTAAAGCTAACCAATGCAACATTGCTAACCATTGCTAACTATTGCAAAAACATAGCAACCTATAATCCATGTCGCTACTCTTCTATAGTCACAGCAAAGAGAAAGGAGCTAACATTGACGAATAAAATAAACTGGCTGTTCAGTCTAAAGGCCCGGACACACCAAGCCGATTTTGGCCGTCGATGGGCGTCAGGCCGACGATGAGCGTCGACACGCCCTACTCAGATTGGTGTGTCCCGCACCGTCGTGTCTTTTCAGCCGTGCCGACACCTTTTCGGCCGAAAACCCACCGATTCGGCAGTCGGCCAAAGGCTGTCATCAAAAGAAATCACTCTGATTGGCTGTTTAGCTAGCGAATCAGTGCATGAGAAGCGAAACTGAAGTGAGGGACCCAAACAAACTATTAAGAAGACAAATCTGAGATTTCATTTACCTCCAGCTCTCGACACAGGTTCGGGAAAGCCCCATGAGCTTCTCGTTGTAGAGTGAAAATGGAACGCACACGCTATTTGTTGTTTGTTTATATCACGCAGTCTGTTCTTCTTCTCTCGGTTATCACGCAAGTCTGTCTTCCGGTTGTTGCCTCTTTTGAATGACGAATACACACTACCGCCGCCTGCTGGTAAGGAGAGTTATTGCCACTCGTCAAAAGAAATCATATTTGTTGTTTGTTTATATCACGCAGTCGGTTCTTCTCTCGGTTATCACGCAGTCTATCTTCCGGTTGTTGCCTCTTTTGAATGACGAATACACACTACCGCCGCCTGCTGGTAAGGAGAGTTATTGCCACTCGTCAAAAGAAATCACTCTGATTGGCTGTTCAGCTAGCGAATCAGTGCATGAGAAGCGAAACTGAAGTGAGGGCCCCAAACAAACTATTAAGAAGGCAAATCTGAGATTTCATTTACCTCCAGCTCTCAACACAGGTTCGGGAAAGCCCCATGAGCTTCTCGTTGTAGAGTGAAAATGGAACGCACACGCTATTTGTTGTTTGTTTATATCACGCAGTCTGTTCTTCTTCTCTCGGTTATCACGCAAGTCTGTCTTCCGGTTGTTGCCTCTTTTGAATGACGAATACACACTACCGCCGCCTGCTGGTAAGGAGAGTTATTGCCACTCACGAATGCGCAGTTGCTTCTTGGCCGTCGGCTGAAGTCTTTGCGGTGTGTTCCAGTGCGACACATGGCCAAGACGCAGAGACGCGAGGCGACACAACAGTCGGGGGTCCGTCTGAGTCAGTTATTTGGTGTCAGCTTGGTGTGTCCGGGCCTTAATAGAGCAACCCAGTCTCACGGCATTTCGTGTTATAGTCACGACATTTTTCCTTCTAATTTGTTATTCTTTTCTAAATAACACGCTGTTATTTACTCAACAATAACACACAATTATCCTTGTTTTTATTTATTTGTTTGATTCTATAATCTCGGGCTTTTTTGCCGTCCGTCAGGAAGTGAATTTCAAAATAAAATAACTGGAAACAGATAAACACCCACTGAACTGATTACCCAAGATCCTCAGCTATGGTTGAAGCTCAGTGATTGGATTGTTTAGCCGCAATGCACGTTGGGATATGGTGTTAATGCGATATGAAATCCGAAAAACATTTTTTTTAAAAAGAAGAAAATAATACTTTAATCCGAGTGTGCTTGCTTTTCTCTTTGAAAGTCATCACATAATGGCATTGTAATACACGGTTCGGCTGCATTAAATATTACACATCTGCCGTAGTTCTTTATTTATAGAGCCCTGATTAGAAGACCTTTGGACAAACTGGAAGAACTGCCACCGAAACTGAATACGTGACGTGGATCATAAATATATCAACAATTAAACAACATCTTCAATTTCTCTTCACACAATACGTCTCCTTGCAGTATCAACATTAATTCGGCTGACTTTTATATTTGATCCAATTGGTAGATAGGTTATATTTACACCATAACGGTGCACAGCTGATAGACAGGGACTTGTAGTTTTTAAAGATATTACTGATTTTCTTTGAATATAGGAATGTAAATACTGAGTTGAGAGAATAGTCAGGGGTTTTGGGTGATGGGAGACACATCTATGGAATCATAATTTCAATAGCTTACCATTAAATGACGGATATACCTTTCTGTCTATGATGTTTTACAAATCAGATATTAATGTGTAGAAGTAAAACATGTGAAATAATATAGCAATATCCTGTAAAATTATGTGAAAACATGAATAAAACTACACATCTTCAGATGTTATACATACATCCGACACTAATAATAAAAAGTTATTATGGCATTGTATGCTGTGTGTACCTTGTGTGCACCGCCTAGTGGTTAAAGCACGTTATTGAATTATTTTTTTAATATGTTATATATGATGAAAAAAATATTAAGAGTACATACTTAGGGGGAAAGTAGAAGGTCAATGATAGAAATATAGAATATAAAAAATCAAGAAGATACTGTAATTGATCTCTACAATAAAACAGTTTAGTACCGGATGTACAAAGATATTAATAGGAGGATGTGCAAAACAGAAAAATGAATTAACCTTTATTTAAACATTAAAGAATACTTTAAGTTAAGGTCTTCTTTTAAATAAGAAAAAAGGTTTGGGGGTATCTACAGATAAATATTAAGCCTGACAAAGTACTTAACGTCTAATATATTGCTTTCCTGCAATGTTAACTATGTTGAAGCACTTCTTTTAACTGATATTATACATATGAATTATACTCTTATGTATGTAGATAGTATAAGAAATGTGCAAAAATATGACAGTTTAATGGTGGAGGTATACACACATATTGATAGATGTCTTGTAATGCACTGTTGAGGAACCTGAGACCCAAGTTTTTCATTAATTGCATAACTTCAACGTAGTTGTGTATATGATATGTCAATAAACCTTTGAAAATCTTGAAATCTTGAAAGGGATTTGCAAAATAACCATTATATACAGTAGAGACGTCCCATAGAACATTTTGCGAAACACAATAGCCAGCATGTGTAGTTCTGGGGGGGGGGGGCTGTTTCGAGTCCAGTTATGGATAGTCTGCCGTGGTTTCGTTCCATTTCAAAGTGCTGTTTGACGCTCGGCGTAACTTTGGCGCACTGCCACTCCAACATCCAATCCCAGAGCTTGAACATTAATCACAGGGTTTGTCAAGCAAAGGGACTGTAGTCCCAAACGATAGCTGAGGATTATTATGACAAATTAGAAGGAAAAAAAGATTTAAAAAATACAGATTTCAGTATTCTGAGGCTCTGAGACCCAAGTTTTTCATTAATTGCATAGCTTCAACGTAGTTGTGTATATGATATGTCAATAAACCTTTGAAAATCTTGAAATCTTGAAAGGGATTTGCAAAATAACCATTATATACAGTCTTTAACCTGTTGAACCCCATCGACCCGCCCCCGGGCGGAAAAACGCATTATCTGCAGGAAACAGCGTCTGAGGGCTTCTTAATATTTAATAAACTATGAATGTTTCATATCCATGTAACGGGAAGAAACTCAGCTAACTGATCATTTCAATTTTTTTTTGCAAAAAAAACAACAAAGCTAACGCTGACCCTCTGAATTAGCCACGAGCGAAAAAATGCTAACAGCGTTTGCACAGAAACTCACTCATAACACCCTTATTACTTATCGTAACTGCACATCCAACCCCTCGATTAGCATCGTGAGAAGACACAGAATCGATAGGTATATATATCATCACTCCACGGCCATCCTAAACTCCGAAATGTTTTTCGGATTTCATATCACATTAACACCATATCCCAACGTTCATTGCGGCTAAAACATCCAATCACCGAGCTCAAACCATAGCTGAGGATCTTGGGTAATCAGTTCAGTGGGTGTGTATCACAATGATGCTCGAAATGTCCCATATAGGCCTACGTCTGTTTCCTGTTACTTTATTTTGAAATTCACTTCCTGACGGACGGCAAAAAAGCCAGAGATTATAGAATTAAACAAATAAATAAAAACAAGGATAATTGTGTGTTATTGTTGAGTAAATAATAATGTTATTTAGAAAAGAATGACGAATTAGAAGGAAAAAAAGATTTAAAAAAATACAGATTTCAGTATTCTGAGGCTCTGAGCCCCATTTTTTTTCCCCACGGACGGCAAAAAAGAAATGACATTATACGATTTTTATATATTTTTTTGTTACATTTTTCATTAGTTTTACCAAAATAACTTGATTTAATTGTATTTAAAATAACATTTCCAAAGAAATAAATCCTTCGAATCTGCCTGTTCAGTTTCTGTTGGAATGTGAAGGGTTAAATGCCGTCTCTGCGAGTTACTGTGAATACGGGAGAGCTTGTTGGTCCCTCTGTACATTCACAGAGGGCCATCTATAGTAACTCAATGAGAGAGTAATGTCAAATGACAGTACAATTGACCAATCATATCCTCCCTCTAAATGGTTGGGCTTTATTTTTGCGGACTTTATGACAAGTTCCGCCCGCTGTGAGGTTTATGCAAGTGGTGCAGTGATGCGTCCTAAAACCCGGAAGTAAGCTGCGCTCGGGTTCCCTCGACAGAAAAGCAATGAGATTTCTCATGGATGTAATAGCTCGAAATAAGGTCTGTGGAAAACGAACCTGTTAGATAAATGCACGTTTTGTTCAGCCGGATAATATCCACATGTCTACCCTACTTTTATTATTTTCGAATCATAAATCGAATCGATATATTTATGATCGATAGATTTATGATTAGCATAAGTTCGTTCATGATGGCTCATGTCAGTGATAGTGATGACATCGTTGCGAAATTATTAACCGAGTCATTTTCAAGATTGAGTTACAATGATAAACTGGAGTGGCAAAGGATCAGCTGCATGACCCCGCCATCAAGTGCTTCATCCAAAAGGACAGGAGGATGGACTTTGTGTTTAAGCGATTTGATCATCAAAGGTAGGCCTAAGTCATTTTCAATGTGGGCCGCCGTGCCGACTTCATTCATTTGTAATTGTTACTTGGCTGTGGGTGCCCTGTCATGATAGGTGTTTATATAAATGGTGTTGTTTTGTGTGGTCGCTGTCATTGATGCGTTTTGCACCCCGGGCCGTTGTTTTGATATTCCGCTGAAGTATACGCTGAGACGTAATAACTCTTCTTTTTTTTCGAGGGAAGGGGGGGGTCAGAGGGCCTAGGTATAAAAGTCACGGCTCGCCACTGGTTTTTATGAACCCCACAGCTTCCGGTCTTCCAAGACCCGACCGGACAAAAAGACGTGGTGCAGGCACGAAACACACTACCAATAGAAATACATTGCTTTTAAAATCGTTCTGTGTGACACAAAAAAAAGGGGAAAATCGTGTTGGTGAACAACGAATCAATAGATTAAATGTCGTGACTATTACACGAAATGCCGTGAGACTGGGTTGAATAGAGTGGTGCAGTGACGTGTCCTAAAACCCGGAAGTAAGCTGCGCATGGGTTCCCTCGATAAAAAAGCAATGGGATTTCTCCATAGGATTTTGGAAAATAGCTCGAAATAAGGTCTGTGGAGAACGAACCTGTTTGATAAATGCACGTTTTGTTCAGCCGGATAATATCCACATGTATAACCTACTTTTATAATTTTTGAATCATAAATCTAATCGCCAGAAGCAAAATGCTAACGTTATGCTATAAACTAACTACAGCAGGGTCGCTGCTTCAACATCACGCCAACTTAAGATCGATATTCAAAAATACAGATTCAAAATTGTACAAGTTGAAGCGTTTGTTTTAACAGTTTGCAGCAGGCAGGTACTTGCTTTCAAGCAGAACAGGGCAAATAAACTTAGCGGGAGTGTTTACGTGTTCGGTGTAATGAGGTACAACGTCCTCGACAACTTCTGTAGTCCTATTCAGCCACTTGTTAACAACCATCGTTTTTCAGACACGTAGACTCTTCAAAAATCACCAGTGGGGTCACTGCTGATGTATTTAATGTCGTAGAACAAAACGTGATCCGTCTCTTCAATTTGTGTCAACTACAAACCTTATTTCCAGCTATTTTTCAAAATCCTACTGAGAAATCCCATTGACTCTGAGACGAGGGAACCGGTAGTGGTAAAATGCTAACTCACTTCCGGGTTTTTGCGTCACTGCACCACTCTATTATTAGGATAGATTTTTTTTCTCCCTCGTCTAATAAATTGGAGGCATGATTGCCTTAATTTACTTAGGGGTCATTGTTGGTATTTTCACATGTTTTGGCAAGGGTTTAAGAAGCTTTTATGTAAAGTGTACATGTTAAAACCATCCTGTTCTCTCTGTTTATTTAATCCCCTGCTTTCTGACATTCCTTGCTCTCTGTCATTTCCCTCCCTTCTCCTCCATCACCTTTCAGGCTCTTCTCCACGGGATAGTGTATTGCTTTGAGTGTCCACGGGGCTGTGTGTTTGCTCAAGGGCCATATTCATCATTTCTGTTGTAACTGGGTCCATGCCTTTGAGGTTGAGGGGCCGGTGGCGGTGAAGGGCTCGTAGATGCTGCTTCACACAAGTGCTGAATACTGACAGGAATGGGCCGTTCAAGGGTTCACACTCCAAATGAGGTCACAGCGCCTCAGTCGTTCAGCTGGCATTCAAGCAGCCCTGCTCTCATTCTTATTCAGCCCTCAGCTCTCAGTACAGGCTGCCATTGTTGACCAGCGTAATAGCTTTCTCACAGAGCCTAGGATACGCCTTTGATGAGTCAATAAAAACACTTTGCATTGCCAAACAAGCCAAGCCAAAATCTCATCAGGAAAGTGGTGTATTGTATTGTTGCTGTTCTGCATTATGCTGCATAATAACCTTTCTCTCTGAATTATCGCACTACCCTCTGACACACCAAGGCCTGAATACCATACTGTGAATAACACCGAGGAGATTCATACTGATAACTGCCTAATCTCCATCAGATGGCTCGATAGTGTTCATTGTCTCCATCATATAAATATATTGAATGAACAAAACAATGGCAGCTTTGCCTTCTTATTGGATAGTGACATCACCTTATGATGACACTAATAAAAAAAAAGCTCATACAGTAGGGATTTAGGGATATGGAAATAATCACCTGTATGTCCACAAGTTGTTCATCAAATGACAAATATGTGTTGAACAAATTGATAAAAAGGGGTGACTGTGTTATAGGGGGTATAGGTACCTTGTTTATGACATTGTTTGCATTCAGAAAGTAAAGATAAGGTTAAACAATTAAAAATATTATTTTAGGAAATTCAGTCGCACTTTTCTATTATATTCTGGTTTTATGTATGTCTATCAATGAAGAGCATTTGAGAAACTGCCATCCTTGGACAATGTTGGAATTTTTCCAACAGTGTATGATGTCTGTGTGTTTCAATTTGAACAATTTTAGATACGATAGTGTACGGTCCTAGGGTTTTTTCACTGAAAAATGTTGACTGACCCTATTTAAACACTCTAGTTCAGGGGTAGCCAACACGGTGCCCGAGGGCACTTAGTCGCCCGCAGGGGCAACGTGAGTCGCCCGCGGGGCATGTTCTAAAAATAGCTCGCCAAGCAAATCCAAAATGTATAAAATACACAAAACAAAAAAGGAAATGTAATTAAAAGAATCTACCCTATGCATAAACGAAACCTAAATCATAGCGAACTCTACTTACTACAACTCTCTATCTATCTAACACCCCTCCTCCCCCCACCCCCACAATGAATATCGACCAATCACGTTCTTGCTTGATTTGCGGGACCAGCGTTGCAGTCGGGAAGAAAAGCAATGTGGCACCTCCCCGCTGATTTTCCTTCTGGCAGAATCTACACAACACATCAGCCCCATTGAACAGCCTATCATGCCAGCCTATACAACACATGAGGGGCAGAGTTTTACTGTGTGTGTTGCAACTTGCATATTTATTTATTGCACTTGACGCACACACACGCATGGCGTAATTTCCACCTGGGACAGGGGGGAAATGTCCCCCGCCACTTTACAATATGTTTATTATTATTTTTTTGAGAGAGAGAGAGAGAGAGAGAGAGAGAGAGAGAGAGAGAGAGAGAGAGAGAGAGAGAGAGAGAGAGAGAGAGAGAGAGAGAGAGAGATGAGAGAGAGAGAGAGCGAGAGAGAGAGATGAGAGCGAGAGAGAGAGAGAGAGAGAGAGAGAGAGAGAGAGAGAGAGAGAGAGAGAGAGAGAGAGAGAGAGAGAGAGAGAGAGATGCTGTCAGTTGAAGTGATGACATCATCGTGTTCCATGACACAGTGTTTATAGTTGAGCTAACGAGCTCTGTAGAGATCAAAGGTTTGCATTGTTCTGAATGAGAGATAAACCTCTTACATGTGAACGTTTTGTGGAAGAACCATAACAGATATCTGTGAAATTTCAAAACGTGAAGCATGTCAAGGAAGTTGAGTATCTGAAGTGTAATGTTTGTGTACTTTCGGGTTAATAATGTGGCCTTTTTGGCAGTTTAACTAAAGGTGTGCGGCTGCTGCTGTGAGGAAATATCAGCCTGAAATTACAATGGGTTTTAATGGAGACATGTTGAAAGTTTTTATCACTTCATGCCCTCAAGAGGCATTTTGTTTAATTATTTTTGCTACGTCCAAAGATATTAACAGGAGGATGTGCAAAACAGACAAACTAATAAGGCTTTATTTAAACATTAAAGAATACTTTAAGTTAAGGTCTTCTTTTGAATAAGAAAAAAACTTTGGGGGTATCAACAGATAAATATTAAGTCTGACAAAGTACTTAACGTCCAATATATTGCATAGTTTATTTTGGCACTTGACAATCACCTTCCCTGAATTTGACTCAGGTGTAACTAAAGTCCGATTTAAGGGTTGTTTATATTTCACATCATTAATCAGAATCTGCAAAGTAACTAAAATAAATGTAGTGGAGTAAAAATACCAGGTTACCCTCTGAATTGTAGTGGAGTAGAACAAAGTAGTACATGCTGCTGTAACTAAAACATTTCCCAACTTGGGATCAATAAAGTATATCTTATCTTATCTTATCTTAAGATGATCGATGGCTACTGCCATATTTGCAAAATTTGCCTCTGAACCTTGACAAGTGCATGTTTCAGGCTTATCAATGAACAGCAGGAGGGGTCACAGACATAAGACCAGCTGTTAAATAAAGCTCTTCTGACCTTAGCTGTCATGTGGGTATATTAATTCACCCATTTATTAATTATATGTTTTACATATGATAACGCCACTGTGTTTCGTATCCCCTAAACCTCCAGGGTGTACACAGTTTAATACTGGCAACTTCTAATTGTGGGAGGGGGGGGGCTGGACCCGGGGGCTGGAGCCGTCCAATTCCAGTTTTGGAAAGTCTGTCGTGGTTCCATTCCATTTCATAGAGCTGTTTGACGCTCAGCGTAACCTTGTCGCACTGCCACTCCAACATCCAATCACAGGGCTTGAGGACTAATCACAGGGTTTGTAAAGCAAGGCGGATGTTGTAGTCCCAAACGATTGCTGGGGATTCTGGGTAGTGTAGTGCCTTCGGAAACTGTAGTGTCTAAACTCAGAAAAAACTATTTGTTTCTCTGAATCGAAGGTTAAAAACACAAAAGCATTGTACACAATTTAAACCAATCAATATTGTGTAATTAACAAGGATAAACTGATGTTTTTTAGTGGATGAGTAATGCAGATATCACTGTGTAATCATTTGACAGTGAGGGGAATACATCTGGTTTTATTATGAAAACTTCGAGACTGGAAAAACTGTTTTCACCCACGCTAACTTTACATAGAAGCTGCCCCATATACACGTTATCCTGGCGAGACCTCAAATCATCTTCGTAATATCTATCAAACTATAGATCCTACACATCGACTGGACATGGATTCTAAGAGTACAATATACACTTCTCGCCAGAAATCGAATCAAAAAGCATTTTAATGGCCAAACTATTCCACAATTTAGGATTTTCCAGAGAGGGTTATTTGTGAATGAACGGGCCGGGAGCATGTTGTTTCTTACACGACCACTAGAGCACCTCTAGTGGTTGTGTAAGAAACAACATACACTTTAAAACGTGTCTCTGGGTCGTAATAAGGGCATGAACAATCGGCCTATATGGTCGTTTTTTGTAGGAGGACAGGCTGGTTTGTGGGTACGTATGTGATTATTGATACAAAATGATAGCAAACATTAAAAAAGATAAGAGCCAAGTTGTATACAGGCAGACATTCCATTCAAAGTGTCTCATACACATCAGGACATTTTGGCCTTATTATAGGCTATCTTGCTCTTGCGTCACCAGGACATAAATGGTCCTTGGAATGTATTTCCTGCAATTTCTGAATAAACCAGTCAAATGAGTTGAGAGCGAAACACACAAGGGTAACGGAGGGAGGTCTCATTCATAGAACTGAGGTAAATAGAGGTCACCTGTAATCAAACAAGTGAAAAGCCTGAGAGTGTGGGAGGGACTGCTTATTCACTGCTTGTGTCTTTCAAGGAAAAGCCTTGCTATCAATGCAGCATTCAATGAGCTGTAGTGGCAGGAGAGGGAGGGGACAGGAAGTAGTAGGAATGTGTTTTTGCTCTAACCATCAAACCAGTATGTAGGTATCAGTGTGAGAAAAAGTTTTTAGAGAGTACTTGTCCATGGACAAGTGAGTTTGGCAATTTACTTGTCCGAATACATTTTTCACTTGTCCAGAATGGACAAAAATTGGGGCCACTGGAATCTTCTTCTTCGCCAATGTATTTTACATTTTCCCACGTTTTTTACGACACCGCTAACGTAAGTGAGCGGTAAGATTGTACTGCATCACACATACCTAGGGTTGGGTATCGTTTGGATTTTAACGATTCCGGTTCTGCTTTTCGATTCCGGTTATTTTCGGTTCTTGATTCCGGTTCTTTGACTACTCCCACAAACTGGGAGAAAAACATATTTATTAAAACATTAAGTCAAACCTGTATTCCTATTTACAAATCACTTCATACTGTTTAATTTCTTACGGTTATTGAATACAATTATATAAAAATAATCTCTGCATTGTTTAGTTAGTTCTAAGTGGTGCAGTTTGAGAATGTACAATTGGCCCAGTCTCCTCTGATGTTACACTGCAACCTGCCTGTGAGACAGAGTCCAACCACACATGTCCAACACATAGGCCTAATAATAATAATAATAATAATAATACATTATATTTATAGCCTATAGGCCTAGCGCTTTTCTACAACTCAAAGACGCTTGCATGCTTACACATGTCCTGCAATACACATGCTGCAGCTGCCCAGCTGCTCACTGTTTGTAAATAAATAGTATTTTCATTTCAATAATGTACTTTCTATACCCTGCTTCATAAACAATACTGACATCCCTGTGCTCCTCCGAGTCTGGGGGTCGGGGGATGTGAGGACAGCGCGAGGACACAGACAGGGAGGCTGCTTTATTTCATAAAGGAAATGGCGTCAATATTAACAACGTAGGAGCTAAAACGCTTAATAACCTTCATTACGTGTTAAAGAAAGAACATAAGAAAGTTTGACAAAGATTAGGCTGTTAAACGGGCAGCGGGTCCGCTGTGTGTAGAAAGAGAGAGCGAGAGAGAGAGACGCTGAACTGCACCGTGCAGCGATCAGATGATCCGGAGCAGAGAGAGAGAGCTGCGGGGCTCGGCCTCGGCCTCGCCTCCTGTCCTCACAACTCTTATTAATCCCGGTACCGGACATTTGTTATTTGTTCCTACTCGGAACCGAATTTTGCTTCCCAACCCTGCCACTGTGCTACACGTCCCGCACCGCCCCGCCCCGTCTAACAGTACAGAAAGCGGCGAGATGCAGGAATCGACAAGCAGAACCGAAACTAACATTTCTAAACGAACAATGGCGGACACGGACAATTTGCGAATGAGTTCTGCCTTTTGTAAACTGAGTTTATCAATAATTTGTCAATAAATGAGGGCTAAAAACGTCACTTGTCTGCCGGACAAGTCAATTGAAAGATCTACTTGTCCGACATTGTAAATAACACGTCCCGGACGGTGGGATGTGTGCTTTTTCGCACACTGGGTATACAAACAAGAACACATACATAAACAAAGAATACTTCTACAAAGAGTACTTCTGTGTGTCTATGCGTCATCTTTTTTGTTAAATAAGAAGCATTGTTTTCAAGTGATCATTAAGAAAAGTATTCTAGTAAATGTGTGTGATTTGGTGGGAAAGTTTGGTTTGGGAACCTTGGGTAAAAGAGAGCCATATTCATATGAATGGGTTCAATGTTAAATGGGAGGTGGATCCAAGGGAAGTGGTCCTGCTCATGAATCAGGAAGTGCCAGAGCACAGTGACAGATTCACAATTGTCTGATAATTAGAGTTCAAGAGACAGGAAGTCCTGATTAAGTGGGAGGTTGGTGTTGAATGAGACAGAATAGTTAGATATGATGATGTCAGTTAATAAAGAAGTAGGAGGTCGATAAGGCTGAAGACGTAAAAACGCCAAAAGGGAAAATAAGGTACATTAGTCTGCTAGTTCCTTATCGAAGAAGTCAAATGAGTTTGCCAAGATGTAAAGTAACTGTTAAGGTCACAATGGTTATCTGGCAGAGTAAATACCCTGTTTAAATAGAGCTGGATCATCAAATGCACTGTCATATAATGTCCAATAGAGGAAGCTCAGAGGAGCTAAATAGATTTAGCACAAACCCAGCAGCGCAAGCATATTTTCTACTGCTCTCACCAGAAGCAAGTGAGGTTTTTTACTGCTGTCTTTATCAGGGATTTTACGCTTACAAAATGACCAGCTCAGCAAAGGACATAGAGGGGAGACAGGGACAAAGAAAATGGGGAGAAAAATAACACTGGAAAGTCTGAGAATGGTACAGCACAGCTTCAGATGTGAAAGACAGTTTGGTGTACACTCTACTATTGAGAAAAATAAACCTATAATACCCCTAGGAATATATGCACATTATGTAGATAGTACGTAAACATACGGTATATCCACATGACGCTCAATATAGGAATAAGAAAGAAGAAAGTAAAAAAATATATATATTTATAACATCTAAATCATATCGTAGTTTGGGAAATAAATCAGCTTTTAATGTGTGATTATTAGCCACTGGGCTTACTTCTGACAGACTACATTAGCGTCGCATTGGTGAAATGTAACATGTTCCTGACTGGAAAAGCACAGAGACAAAGTATTATTTCAAAACATTTCGATAAAGCAAGCTCTGTCCAAAGGTTACTAGCAGTTAGCATACCAGGCAGGGACGTGCACACATAGACATCAAAGTGGGCTTGAGCCCCTGCCCTTGTTCTTCCTCCAGAGAAAGTGCCCTTTTTTCCACCTTTTTTAATTTTTTTTAATAAATGAATATATATCTACTGCTGTTTGCGCACAGTTTCCCTTTCCAAAAATATATTGATTGAATACAACATTTAAATATCAGGTCGGGAGATTAGACTGTGAAGTTCCGTAGCTCTCCCTCCACGTCTCGCGCACAGCGGTGCGGACATCGGCAGTCCCTTCAGACAGACAGGTAGCAGCACCTCCCACTTTACTGTCCCATGTTATGCCGGCTTTTCTTGGCTTATTTTGAAGATGAGTGGTGATGAACAAATGACTAAACTGCCAGTGCCTCGAGTTTACAGCTAATTAGCTAAAAGACAATAACAAATATTAGCTCAAGGTTTAGCTAAGGCAATTTATCATGGGCATACAGGCTAATGTACTGTACTTAAGGGGAGACACTTAAAGTGAATACAGTAAAATGTGTATCTAATAACGTCATCACAATCGCCACATTTATATGCAAATTAGGCGTTAACTAGGCCTAATTAAAATGCTCTAATTTGCATGCAGTTACCAAGGCATTGCAGGTGAAAAGGATAAAACAAAAAAACACATCACCTCACAACTTCCCCAGATAGTTACTTACGTCAAGACAGTATTTTCCCCTGAAATGTTATGTTTAAATGTAGATTAGCTTTAAATCTATAGATGAATTCAGACATGGTAAAACGAACACCATTTATATGTGTTTCTTGGAAGTTTTATTTCCATTAGAGTGAAAGAAAACATGGAAGCAAAATAGACCAAAATAACAAGTACATGAAAAAACGATATTTTTGCCTGTAATGTCCTTAAACAGTAACTTCATAATTTTGATAGTTGGCTGCTCATTTAATAACTATTAATTGTACTAGTTTGTTGTCTGCTCTTGTGCATTGTGAATACTAAAGAAGACCATTGTCTCTGTGTTAACAGAATTCTACAAAATAATCAGCTGAGTATTAAACAATTGCGTAAGTGTGAGGGTATTCAAATAAATTGGTCAGTAAGTCAGAGATGTGCAACTACATTTAACTTTAAACAATTTTTTTTTATAAATGATTATGGGAAGTGCCCTTTTTCTCACTTGAGCACCCGCCCCCCAAAATGTCTGCACGTCCCTGATACCAGGACCTATAAAACTAAATAATTATCACAATATGTCTCTATGTATGTGACAAAGGCCACTCCTACTAGAAGGCATTACAGCAAAATGAATGTCAGCATGAAATAAGTGGTGCCTTGATACTCTGTGACTTACTGGAAACATCCACATTTGTTGCAGAGTAGATATGCAAATAGCTGTTATAGCCTTGCTTCCCGTTTATCAGAGGGTTATACTGTTAGCTCTGACTCTGGGGACATCCAGATTTACAAAGTTAAGCCCTGTGGCTAATATATGGTGGGGCAGGTACAACTGTTTGTTGAGATTAATGAAATATCAACCATTATTAAAGTATAAGAAACACCATCAGCAGGTATAGGAGCTAAGGTTACGCTTCAAGCCACTGAGCTGCCGCATTGTTAACATAAACACACTATCCCTTGTCTGATGAATACAAAGTCTGATCAAAGGTTTCCAATCGGACAATCTTATGCATGTGTTTACTTTTGTATATAACTTTTTATTCATCATAAAAGTTAGTTTTTGGGGGGCGGGGTTTGTGTGTTATGTAATCTTTTGTGCATGTCAATGGTCTGTAAAGGCTAAAGTCCCAATAGTACCTCCACAGACTACCGCTCCAACTCAGGAAGATAGAGGGTCAGATGTTGTAGTACTGAACTCATTTCTAAAAGCAAAAACGATTTACCACAGTTTACCCTCAGATTATTTCACTGCAACATGTTGCTTTGGGTCAAAATGTTTTTTTTTTAACAAGCAGAAGGAAATGCACCACAGAGAAGAAAAGGTAGCACCTAGCTGGCAGAGGAACATAGCCCTTGGTTTCCCTTCAAAGATACTGCCGCTAACTTTATTGGAGTGTGTAGATGCTGCGCTCGAGTTCATGGAAGCAATTAGGCTTAATATTATGGGCTGATACACATTATACATGAATAGTCCAGCAGATATGTGAAATATCTGAAAGAATTGTGCTTTTGATGATAAAAACATGAAATTTGGCACACTGTTAGAGCATGCCCTAAGGAAGATTTTTGGCTATATGGCCATCGCAAATTTGTCCAATGGCGCCATTGGTTGTTATTTTAGGATTCTAGACCACCTAGGATCTTGATTCTGGTGGCTAATCCTACATTTTCAAGGATGGAGAATGCATTGGTACTATTTACAACATGCTAGAATGTAGCTAACTATATGTATCTGGTATTCAGGAACAAAATACACAGTAAAACCATTAACATATTTATTATGGTGAAGTAAAATACATGTTACATAATATATATGTAATATTACAGGTTAACTAAATGCAGAGTTAGTTCTGAAAACACAGTCCACCACAGTGGCAAAGGGCACTGCACTGAATTGCTGCCTTGACACATTTGCATTGTCCACTGCACCCCTTTTTGCATCCACAGCGGAGGAGTTCACGACAGGCCTGGTAATGTGGTCCAGTAAACTTCCCATCCACCTGTGGCCTTCCTCTTCCACCCCCAGTCACCTGGGGATGGGAGTTCAGGGGCTGCAAACATCATCTGTCCCCAGCAGTGACCAGCTTGGAAGGCAGCTCTCTTTGTGTGCTGAATCAATGCTGCTTGTGTTGGGGGGAGTCCTTCAATTGTTCTACCTTTCTGGGTGAAGAGCTGCTTGCGTGCCTGATTGACTGACTCCTGGCTGCTAGTGCGGTCATACAAAAGAGCAGTGTCACACTCACTGCTCTACTTCCCCTCTTCTACGACCAGGCCAAATCTGTGGCCATGATTCGTCATTCCATCGATGTGGTAAGGCAGGCATTAGAGATTCTGAATCCTGGTCAGATCACTCTGGATCAACCTCTATATGCTGTGGCTAAACAAATACAGTGGAGCTGGCCAGCAACTCACAGTGAAGATCATTTTATTGTGATGTTTGTTGGGTTCCACATTGAGATGGCAGCACTCAAGGTACTTGGCGACCTCCTGGAGGGGTAGCGGGTGGACAAGAGCAGTGTTATGTTCCCAGTTCCACTGGAAATAGAGTTGATGATCTATGTGCGATCAATAAGAGAGGCCGACTTCCTACTCTACATAAATGCCTTGACCAAGATTGTGCCTTGGTTCCTTTCTCTGGGACACACCCACTATGCCGGATGGATACCAGTCCACTTACGTGACATGATTGTGCTAAAAGATAACCATCCTGATGTCCATGGGCAGTTTCTGAAAGGAAACTTTGGTGTGAAGAAGACAACACGCAGCTTCTCTGCTATTGTCATTGACCAGGCCCACGAGCTGAACAATGCCTCTGTGAAAGGTGATGGTGGTGCTGTAGGCCTGACAGAGAACCCTGCAGCTCTGCGACGCTGGATGGTGTCTGGCCCCGAGATGGCACGTGTGGTTGGGGAGTTTGAGGCCTCCACTGAGAAGAGAAAGAAGACTGACACCCGGCACCATGAGCAGACCAAACATGCACAAATGGCATTTCCACGAGATGTTAAAGCACTAATTGGTGCTATATAAGACATGGGCAATCCATTCTGTGAATTAAGCAGTGAATATCTTCTTGTACTGGATACTAGAGACCTTGCAGATGCAGCAGTCATTGACACTCTGAACCAGATTGAGAAACTCGGACAGGACGGGTATGACACCTACAGTGGAGAAAATAAGTATTTGATCCCTTGCCGATTTTGTAAATTCACCCACTTACAAAGAAATGAACAGTCTATAATTGTAATGGTAGGTTTATTTTAACAGTGAGAGTAAGAATATCAAAAAGAAACTCCAGAAAATTACATTATATAAAAGATAAACAATTATTTGCATTTAACTGTGGGAAATAAGTATTTGATCCCCTTGAAAAAAAACAAGGATTCTGGCTCCCACAGACCGGTTACATAAGTCCATTTCCTTTAGGAAAGTACCCCTCATATCAACTTGTTACCTGTATAAAAGACACCAGACCACAGAATCAATCAATCAGATGCCAACCTCTCCACCATGGGCAAGACTAAAGAGCTGTCTAAGGACCTCAGGGACAAGACTGTAGACCTGCACTTGGCTGGGATTGGCTACAAAACCATCAGCAAGCAGCTTGGGGAGAAGGTGACAACTGTTGGTGCGATTATTCAGAAATGGAAGGAAAAAAAATGGACATCAATCAACAATCAATCACCCTCGGTTTGGGAATCCACACAAGATCTCGCCCCGTGGGGTATTGATGATCATGAGAAAGGTGAGGTATCAGCCAAGAACTACAAGGGAGGAACTTGTTAATGATCTCAAGGCAGCTGGGACCACAGACCCAATAAAACTATTGGTAACACACTACACCATAATGGATCAAACCCTGCAGCGCCCACAAGGTCCCCTGCTCAAGAAGAACATGAAAGGCCCGTCTGAAATTTGACAATGAACATCTGAATGATTCAGAGAAGGCTTGGTAGAAGGTGATGTGGTCAGATGAGACCAAAATGGAGGTGGAAACATTATGCTTTGGGGTGTTTCTCTGCTAAGGGGACAGGATGACTTCCCTGCATCGAGGAGAGGATGGACGGGGCCATGTACTGTAACATCTTGGCCAATAGCCTCCTTCCCTCAGCCAGGACACTGAAAAAGGGTCATGGATGGGTCTTCCAGCAGGACAATAAACCTGCACATACGGCCAAGGCAACACAGGAGCTGGCAAGGCAACACAGGAGCTGCTAAAGAAGAAGCACATTCAGGTGATGGAGGGGCCTAGCCAGTCTCCAGACCTTAATCCCATAGAAAATCTGTGGAGGGAGCTGAAGTTTTGAGATGCCAAGCATCAGCCTCAAAACCTTCAGGATTTGGAGAGGGTCTTCAGAGAGGAGTGGACCACAATCCTTCCTGAGATGTGCACAAACCTGGAGATCAACTACAAGAAGTGTCTGACCTCTGTGTCCAACAAGGGTTTCTCCACCAAGTACTAACACATGTTTTGCAAGGGGATCAAATACTTATTTCCCACAGTTTAATGCATATCAAATTGTATCTTTTATATAATGTCAATTTCTGGATTTTCTTTTTGATATTCTTACTCTCACTGATAAATTAAACCTACCATTACAATTATAGACTGTGGGCAAACTTACAACAGTGGGCAAACTTACAACATCTGCAAGGGATCAAATACTGGTTTCCTCCACTGTATGTCAGTGAGCGCCTGGTCAAACAGACAAAGCCCATCAAAGATCCCATTAAAAGGAAAAACCTCCCTCTATTCAGCCAGCCTCCAGTCCGAGAGAAGTCCAGGTCCCAACAACAGCTCTCATCTCTGAAGAATGACTGTTCTCTGTTCTCTAGGCTGTACATTGTATCTGAGATACGTGATGGAAGTGGAGGAACAGGTGGATGGGAAGTTTACTGGACCACATTACCAGAAGCGACCCAGGCCTGTCGTGAACTCCTCCACTGTGGATGCAAAAAGGGGTGCCGTGGACAATGCAAATGTGTCAAGGCAGCAATTCAGTGCACTGCCCTTTGCCACTGTGGTGGACTGTGTTTTCAGAACTAACTCTGCATTTAGTTGAAAACCTGTAATATTACATATATATTATGTAACATTAAATATGTTAATGGTTTACTGTGTATTTTGTTCCCTGAATACCAGATACATATAGTTAGCTACATTCTAGCATGTTGTAAATAGTACCAATGCATTCCCCATCCTTGAAAATGTAGGATTAGCCACCAGAATCAAGATCCTAGGTGGTCTAGATCCTAAGCTACTGGTAAAATAACAACCAATGTGTTAAGGTTCGGCAAAAGGTAGGACCCAAATGCAGATTAAAAGGGAAGCGGGTTTCAAAACAAAAGTGAGCTTTAATAAAAAAGCTGATGAACGTAAATAACATGGCATGAAATACATAGGTAACCCGAGGAAGATACAATACCAAAAGCGATCGTGACCAACATGGAGGGAGACAGGAAAAACAAACAATGAACCGACAAGGCACACAGGGAAAGACAAGACTAAATACAGAGAGGGGTAATCACAAGACAAGACACAGCTGGGGTAAGGGAGGCAGAAACACAAGGGCAACAGGTGAACACAATCAGACAATCAGACACACCAGGGAACCTAACGACAGGAAGGCAAACACAGGAAGAAGGAACAGAGAAGACACAAGGAGGAAAACATTTCAAAACAAAGGTGGAAAATGAAAACATAAATACAAAACCGTAACACAATGGCCAATAACCAATCAAAATGGCCACCATTGGCGCCATTTTTCTGCTGAGATCCCTACGACCTCAGATGCACATTGTATGATTTGTGAAATTCCTAAACTGTCATCATGCATTTTTCCTCATTCTTGTATTCCCTGGTCAGACACTTCTGTCTTTTTAGGGGATGTGAGAGTTTCATCAAACTGAGTTTTTCTGTCCCTCCCTCATCAGTCCTGTCGAGTGTGATATCACAGGCGCCTGACTTAGATGATAGTTGGTTGGACGATGTGCTATCATTTTGAAAAGTTGCACTGATGAAAGAACTACAGAATATTTAAATGGCAGGAGCGACCCTCGAGTGAAACCTGGAGGAACTGGTGGCTCTCCTGGCCCTAAAACAATGCCACACTACTATTAGATTAATCAAAGTAGCCAAGCATAGCTGAGTTTGAGGCTGTAATGAATCATTTAGATTCAAAAACATGGAAGCGATAACTGTTTTTACTCCATTATCTCAAGATCACAAGTTAATTATCAAGTAATCTTGGGTTGTTTTTTGCAATAATGGATTAATTGGCTTGTTATCAGAGTGAGGGGGGGTGGGGGGGGGGAGCTCCAACAAGCCGTTTAGGACAGAGAGTGAAATACACATACTATCCAGAGATGATGTATGAGAAACCAATGTGAGTTTGGAAAATATACATTTATTTTAGTATACCTCAACAATGGAATTATGATCAGTAGAAATGGCCATGACATGGGACCTTTAATTGAACCTAATATTTCAGTTTTTTCATTGCGGTTATTTGATGATTCTCTGCTGCCCCTGGTTCTGGTGGTTCTGAGCCACCACCAGACCGACACTTGGCCTTCATATATTATATATATCAATATATTTATTGACATGCTAAGACAAACGTGTTCACAGATATCCTTTTTTATTAACAGCTCTATCACACCGGTTCTCTACATTTTCTCCTGTGTTTAATTCATTAGCTCTCCATGGGGATAGAAAGACCGGCACAGAGGAATGTGTTGCTTTGTGCTCCGTGCTGAAAATATCCTCTGATGGAAACATTGTAGGAGAAACCAAAGAAACAGACGGGAGCCAGCAGACAGATGAGTGTGTGGAACAAAAAGAGACGAGTCTGGGGAGAGAATCCCAAAAGCCTGAGATCTGCTGCCTCATTGGCAACTTAATGGTGTGTGTCTAAAATGGCGTCACCACCTCATCTCCACAAACCTTCATCTCTACACACCCTTCACCACCCCCCCATCCTCCTCTGTCTCCACACAATTTCCTCCTCCACTGCTGTCTCGCTCTTTATCCCGAGCCTGGCAGATAATATTTCCAGTCCCACGGCAGAAGATCCTATCTCCTTCTGCTCAGCACCTGAAAGCATTAGCCAAGATTTACGCTTTTTGTTAGGGAGAGTCTTTCTAGCCACTCAATGTATAAGATGTCTGGAGTCATTAACAGCATACAGGCACAGTAACACACATGAAAAGCAATGTGGGGGTGCATTTAGTTTGGTGTAGTTCTCTTCTTTTACAGCAGAGCCAATGTTGATGAACTGGCAGTTCTTCCAACACAGACAAGGAATGTGTTTAAACTGTACACTACCTGTCACAGTGCAAGAAAGAATTGAGAAGGGATTGGACCAAACTGCAAAGAGTCAAGGAGACAGCAGTGTTACTTTGATGCTGTATTTAAAAAAATATCTTTCAAGAGTCCACTTGGTCCAGCAGGCGAAATAAAAGGAAGGGGGCGGCATACGTAGTGAGTGACTGTCTGGGAGTGAGAACAGGTAGGCATATGAATAAGGGAGTTTTGATATAAAGTCTGACAACATCTAGTGGACAGGTAGGGAATGACAAATAATGAGGAGGTGGGATTGTGGCTAAAGAAGGAGACAGAGGCAGAATCGTAGACTGTATAAAAGTTAATTAGTATAAGTGAATTACCTGTGGTGGACTTTGACATGGTAATGTACATTATCACATCACATGTATTTAGCCAAAATCAACTTACAAAAAATGTGTTTAAACTAGGGCTGTCAGTCGATTAAAATATTTAATCGCGATTAATCGCATGATTGTCCATAGTTAATCGCGATTAATCGCAAATTAATCGCACATTTTTTATCTGTTCTAAATGTACCTTAGAGGGATATTTTTCAAGTTTTTAATACCCTTATCAACATATGAGTGGACAAATATGCTTTATATGTTTGTTTAACCTGTTTCACGCCTTCCCCCCGGTACCGGGCGGATAAACGCGTCATTTGCAGGAAACAACGTCTAAGGAATCTTAATATTGAATAAAACTATGAATGTGTTATATCCATGTAACGGGAAGAAACTCAGCTAACTGATCTTTTTAATTTTTTTTTTCAAAAAAACCCCACAATGCTAGCACTCAGCCTCTGGATTAGCCTCGATCGAAAAAACGGGACCTACTAAGGCACTTAAACTCACTCATAACTCCCTTATTACTTATCCTAGATGCACAACCAAACACTCTTTTTTGGTGTCCTGGAGACACTGAATCTAACGGTGCCCACCTCAACACTCAGTGATAAACATTCGCGACGCTATCAACGAAAGCGTACATCATCACATGTGGAGCAAAGAAGCTAAACATGTAAATATGGCTCACCTTGGTCAAAAGTGGTCTTCAATGGCATTAAAACGATAAAAAAACGATGCTGCAGTTAATCCATAGGTTCATCCTATGTGTCTGTGCCTTCTTTGAAATTATTTCTGATAATCCATAAGCAATACAACTGCGTTTTAGTTTCCAAACTCCAGAAGGAGACATTCCTCCAGTTTAGTTTCGCTTTCCACACGCGAAGCGGCAACATTTTTTCTTTACAACCTGTCTGGGTGGGAGCCTCCTCCTTCGATTCTATTGGCTCTAACGGTCACAAGGGTATGTCAACCAACCAGATCGAGCAAGGGGGGCCAGAGATAGGTCAAATCCACCCATATGACCCCAGATGGCCCAGTTTTTGGCTAAATCTCTCTAAAAAGGTCAAATTTCACTTGTTTTGCATCAATCTTGATACAGGGTACTTATTATATGTTGTACTTTGGATTCCTAAAGCTTTTAGTCTACTAACCCATCATCCAAGGGTAGTTTTCACTATCTGTAAAAAAAAATTTTTGGACGGACACTATAATTTACAGTTTTTTACTATGTAAAATCTGAATTTTCTTTAAAATAAAAAACATTTATATTGATTCTGACACTTCTACATCCAACTCACAGGTTTATCATTACTTTGAGAAAAGATTATTAATTTAACCCTTTTAGAAGGGAAGATATGGTCATTTGTTCTGGGAATGTCATTTTCGAGCCTGAGACCTGAAAAACAGGCTCAGAGTGGAACAGGTTAATATCATTTGAACAATGACAAATATTCTCATGAATATTAAACACAACAACCTCTGAACAATACAAATATTCGCCTCAAATCAACCTGGAACCTCTCTCATACAATAATACAATAAAAAGTGTGTGTGTGTGTGTGTGTGTGTGTGTGTGTGTGTGTGTGTGTGTGTGTGTGTGTGTGTGTGTGTGTGTGTGTGTGTGTGTGTGTGTGTGTGTGTGTGTGTGTGTGTGTGTGTGTGTGTGTGTGTGTGTGTGTGTGTGTGTGTGGACACTGTGATGGATCGTTGGAGCTATGTGCAGCTCAAGGTGTGTAGCAGGCTGCAGCAGCAGTCTGCACTCTGCGCTGCTGGCTTCAAAGCAAACTGGTGGTGTGATCAATGGTCATTTACAATTATTAATACTATTACTAGCATTAGTCTATATTTTGGTTGAAACCAAACGAGGAAAAAAAAAAAAACATAAATATTAAAGGGCCCATGTCATGGCCATTTCCACTGATCATAATTACATTGTTGAGGTATACTAAAATAGATTTATACTGTGCAATTTTCCAAACTCACATTGGTTTCGCATACAGCATCTCTGTAAAGTATGTGTATTCAGCAGTATTCACTCTCTCCACTAAACGACTCGTTGGAGCTCTTGCCCCCCCCTCCCTGTGAGCCTAGTGTGCTCCGATTGGTCTGCTCGGCCACTCTGTTCTGATTAGTCAACCACCAGAGAGGATCCGCCCATGTCTAACAGTGCTTTTTTCGGCTCGCTCTCAGCGGAACATCAGTCTTATAATGGCGTCGGTACAGCCGTATATTTTATACGCTAACTAACCGAACTGTACCTACAACTGTTGTTATAGAAGAGTGTGACGGCCCCAGGGCCTTTGTGCAGGTGTGTTGCAGGTCTTACGATGGGGTGGAGCTGAAGAGGCTAATCAGCGCGATCACGGACACCTGGCCGGAGCCGAGGTGCTATTAAGCCCAGCTGCCCGGAGTCACACGGCGGCCCCTGTCTCTCTCCAAAGCGGCTGCAGAAGGACGAACTCGGCGATCCTCTCCCCTCGACCACCTATCTCTGCATTTACCACAATAAATGTGCCGTGGTTTTGTAAACTCGTGTATGTCTCCTTGTCTTTCCGTTGTGGCCTAAGAGCCGGTCATAACAAAGAGTAAGTTATTTTTACCTGTAATAAACTACTACTGTTTGATGAGAAATCAAATCATGGTTTGCTATATATGAATGATATGTTATAGGAGCAAATAATTCAGGGAAGAAAGGATAGGCCTACTAAGTATTTCCATTAAACTTTATTTTTAGAAATGTACAAAATGAACATAAATATACATATATACACGGTATATCATCAATTCCTCCCCGTTGTCGGCATCTTGCCTTTCGCAGCCGGGGCTTTTTAGGACGATGCATCAGTGTGGTAGTCCCGTCATGTATTGTCCGGCAGGATCTGGCTGGACGAAATCAAATGCAAATCACAAAATATTAGAGAAACTTAGTTGTTTTAGATTCGTTAGTAGTAGTTGTGGTAGGAGTGTGGATCTATCTAATGAACACAGTAAGCTTGCCAGCTAATATGCTAACCTAGCTTTCTTGTTTACTTTGGTAGCTAACACAATATGAACGCTAGCTCGGAGGAACGGCAACTATAATGTAGTGTAATAAAACTACTATGAACAAAAGCTAGTGGTTCATATTAGGCTAGCAATAACGTGTTTATAATTGCAATCTTATACGGGTAGTCTGCTACGTTCGGTCATTCATTGTAACTGGCATGAATATACATTGTTTTGCGCTAGCATGTATAGCTAGCCTCGTTAGCTATACATGCAGTATGTACATGTACTGTCACAATGTACGGTAAATCACCCGGAGTATACTGTATGAGTATTCCGTGTGTGACTGCAGACATTCTCCTGCCATGACAAACATGTAAGGCCATCTGCTGACATTGTAGTTGATATATTTAAACGCTAGCAACGTCGTTAGCCCAGTAAGCTGGGCTTGTTTAGTGTAATAAAACCACTATGAACAAAAGCTAGTGATTCATATTAGGCTAGCAAGAACGTGTTTACAATTGCAATCTTATACGGGTAGTCTGCTACATTCATTGTAGCTGGCATAACAAAAAAAATTCCCGAGCAAACCCATGTCTAGCTCCGTTGGTTAGCTCGGTAGCATACACGCTACGCCAGCTATAATGTAATTACGTTTCGTGACTGACCGTACGGCAAATCACCCGGAGTATACTGTCTGAGTATTTCGTGTGTGAATGCAGACATTCTCCTGCTATGAGATACATACTGTATGAAAGGCCATCTGCTGATATTAGAGTTGATATATGGAAACGCTAGCAACTTAGTTAGCACAGTTAGCACTGTGTCAATGGCTTAGCAGTCCGACACAGTTTATACATTTAAACAGTCTTGTTTGATAAATACACAAATAACAATGCAAACTTACAGGTTGTGTACCCGAATCTTCCCCTGCTCCAAACGGTCCAAACAAACTAGGAATAGCATCGTCCTTCAGTTTCAAATGCTGTGCATATCCGGCCTCAAACTGGGCAATGTTTTGGAAGCTTTCGTCTGTGAAATGCCGCGCACACAGTAACGTTCTTCAAACCTCTGAAGGAATAGTGTTAAACAGAAATTTCAACCACTGACTTCGTCGTGGTTCTTCCGTCGGTAGGACAAACAGCTCAGATTTCTCCTCACATTTCAGGAAACAGGTATTGGCATGACTGGATCGATTGTGAACTGAACCAGAGCTTCCAACAGTAAATGTTAGGCTGGCAGAGGGTGCGGCCAGCGCCGCTGGGTGTGACCATAGCTCTTCCGGATTGGTCCATTTCGTTCCGGGTACCGCATGACATCAGGCCGTACCCGGAACTAAATGGAAGACTCAAATGGGCAGTGACGTATCTCCAACGAGGCGTTTTGGGGAGGTATTTTCTGTGTTAGAGTTTTACTCGCTACAGGGTGTACTTTGAGGGTTTTGACTCTGCACACCGTTTACATGCATAAAAACCTTCATAACACACAAGGGGACGGGTAATAACCGGAAAAGCATGACATGGGAGCTTTAATAAAAAAATATATAAATAAAATCGAATTTTAAAAATAATCTTCGATTATGGAGACTGTAACGAATATTCGAATAATCGAATAATCGTTGGCATCCCTAGTCAGCATCAGCTTGTAGATGGTATTTTAAACTCGATGCGCTCTGAAACTACGGGGCGGCCGAGGACAAAAAATACACATGCGTTAATCGCCTTAAAATAATTAGTGGCGTTAATTTTTTTTTGCGTTGACAGCCCTAGTTTAAACATGTGGATACAGACTACATAATGCATATCAACATAATCAATAACTATACTCTTAAGATAATGACAGACAGAGCACAATCATGCAAAGAAATATACAAACAAAATATATATATTAACTCAACCTAATTATAGCCGTCACAGAAATCAGAATACATGCTGCACACACATACAGTATATTCAGTGTTTGGAAACTGCTGATCTTTGAACTAAACAGGCCTAAATGAAGGAAGCTGTTAACTTATCTGTGTTGCAGAATCCAACTGTGTTTAATTGTGAAAAGCTGGGGTAAAAGCTGATCCACAAAAGAAACTGTACATTATTTTATTTTTTTAAATATGCTGACCTGTTGTTTGTTAACCTCTTAAGCCCTGAGCCTGTTTTTCAGGTCTCAGGCTCGAAAATGACATTCCCAGAATAAATGACCATATCTTCCTTTCTAAAAGGGTTAAATTAATCATCTTTTTTCTCAAAGTAATGATAAACCTGTGAGTTGGATGTAGAAAAGTCAGAATCAATATAGATGTTTTTTATTTTAAAGAAAATTCAGATTTTACATAGTAAAAAACTGTAAATTATAGTGTCCGTCCAAAAATTCTTTTTTACTTATAGTGAAAACTACCCTTGGATGATGGGTTAGTAGACTAAAAGCTTTAGGAATCCAAAGTACAACATATAATAAGTACCCTGTATCAAGATTGATGCAAAACAAGTGACATTTGACCTTTTTAGAGAGGTTTAGCCAAAAGAAAACACTTCTGGGGTCATTTGGGTGGATTTGACCTATCTCTGGCCCCCCTTGCTCGATTTTGATGAATGAAATCTCTTTATAACCGCTAGAGCCAATGGAATCGAGGGAAAGTTCTTTACACACCAACACGTTAACAAATAAGGAGTGAGAGTGACGCGTGACCAAAACCGGAAGCTGCATACACTCTGGTGGCTACCATTAGCAGCTAACTTTTCCGCTCCGATTTTTACATAAAAATGGAATTATGGATTATAAATAATTTTTTCAAAGGCACAGATACATTATTAACCTATGGATCAACAGTTATAGCCTTTTTCTTTTTTCGTTTTAATGCCATTGAACATGTCTTTTGATCTAATTGACAGCTACGGTGAGACGATCTGCCGTAAAAGCTCCGTAAAGGTACGTGTTGTGATGTATGTGTTTGCTTCCCCTGTCGCAGGTTCGGATCGCTCAGTGATGATACTATACCTAAATAATCTGTGGAGTCTCAGCTTTAATCGGATATATTGTATGTGCAGCTACGATAAGTAATAAGGGTATCTTTATCTTGAATTGTTTGCCAAAGTCAGTTTGCATTTTTTCGCTCAGGGGTCATTTAGACGCTTCTTATGAGACTTGTTAAAAAATGTTCATATCTTCAGTTAGCTGAGATTTTTCCCGTTAATCTGGTGCTACACATTAATAGTTTCATAAATGTTAAGAAGCCCTGAGACACTGTCTCGAAAAAAAAAACGGTGGGAGGGGTCCAATGGAGGGACCGTCGTCCGTAACAGGTTAAAGGGCCCATGTCATGCTTTTCCTGTTATTACCTGTCCCCTTGTGTGTTATTTAGCTTTTTCTGCATGTAAACGGTCTGCAAAGTCTCAAACCCTCAAAGTACACCCTGTAGCGAGTAAAACTCTAACACAGAAAAGACCTGTCTATGCTGCCCCAGAACGCCTCGTTGGAGAATCTTCTTTTTCAATTTTTTCCTCCCGGGAACCAAGTGACGTAACGACGACCCAATGGACCAATCCGTGGAGCTCCTCACACACACACAAACAATCTCTCCGCGGCGAAACTGTGATGCGCTGGGGGGGGGGGGTGCTAGTGGAGCCTCGCAGCGGCGAAACTGTGGCGTGCTTACACTGTAGGTGCGCCGTGTTTGGGGGTGCAGGGGGGTTGTGGGTGCTAGTGGAGCCTCGCAGATGGGGGTGCTGCAGCCCGCTCAGCACCCCCCCTGGTGCTCAGGCTGAGTTCAGGCTGAGTTTCGCGATGTCTGCATGCAGCAACCAGGAAACGACACCAGTAATACAGCTCACACTGTCCGCTCCTCACAGCAGCGAGCCGCGCAACGTCCCGCCAACACGGCACCCAGACCCCACGCAGCATTCTCATCTGTTTGTCATTTTCTGGTTGCTAACGCCATTGTAACACATAATCACTGATGTTCCGCTGTAACGGTGGTGGACTCATCAGAACAGAGTGGGCGAGCTGACCAATCAGAGCACAGTGAGCTCATAGGGAGGGGGGGGCAGGAGCTCCAACAAGCCGTTTAGGACAGAGAGTGAATACACATACTATACAGAGATGCTGTATGAGAAACCAATGTGAGTTTGGAACATTGAACAATGTACAGTGCCTTGCGAAAGTATTCACCCCCCTTGGCATTTTTCTTGTTTTATTGCATTAAAACATGTAATTTAATTTGATTTTTGGAGAATTTGTATTATTTGATGTACACAACATGCCTACATCTTTGAAGATGCAAAACATATTTTTTATTGTGAAACAAACAAGAAATAATAATGAAAAAGAAAAAACATGAGCGTGCATAACTATTCACCCCCCCAAAGTCAATACTTTGTAGAGCCACCTTTTGCAGCAATAACAGCTGCAAGTTTCTTGGGGTATGTGTCTATAAGCTTGGCACATCTTTCCACTGAGATTTGCTTCCATTCTTCTTGCCAAAACTGCTCCAGCTCCTTTAGGTTAGATGGGTTCCGCTCGTGTACAGCCATCTTTAGGTCATACCACAGATTTTCGATTGGATTAAGGTCTGGGCTTTGACTAGGCCACTCCAAAACGTTTCAATGTTTCCCCTTAAACCATTCTAGCGTTGCTTTAGCAGTATGCTTTGGGTCATTGTCCTGCTGGAAGGTAAACCTCTGCCCAAGCCTCAAATCTCTGGCAGACTGAAACACAGTTTCCTCAACTATTTCCCTGTATTTAGCTCCATTCATCACTCCTTCTATTTTTACCAGCTTCCTGCCGATGAAAAACATCTCCACAACATGATGCTGCCACCACCTTGCTTCACTGTGGGGATGGTGTTCTGAGGGTGATCAGAGGTGTTGTGTTTGCGCCAGACATAGCGTTTACCTTGATGGCCAAAAAGTTCAATTTTAGTCTCATCCGACCACAGGACCTTCTTCCACATGTTTGGGGAATCTTCCACATGCCTTTTGGCGAACTCCAAACATGTTTTCTTATTTCTTTTTGCGACTCTTCCATAAAGCCCAGCTCTGTGGAGTGTACGGCTTACTGTGGTCCTATGTACAGATTCTCCTCTCTCTGCTGTGGAGCTTACCAGCTCCTCCAGGGTTATCCTCGGCCTCTTTGTTGCCTCTCTGATCAATGCTCTCCTTGCACGGTGTGAGAGTTTTGGTGGGCGGCCCTCTCTTGGCAGGTTTGTTGTCGTGGCATATTTTTTCCATTTTAAAATAATGGATTTAATGGTGCTTCGTGATGTTCAAAGTTTGTGAGATTTTTTTATAACCCAATTCTGTCTCATACTTTCCCACAACTTTGTCCCTGACCTGTTTAGATCTCTTTAGTCTTCATGGTGTCGTTTTCTTGCTTAGAAAGGCCACTTGCTGTGGTATGGAAGACGGAGGCCTTCTACAACAGTTGTATAATAATTAATTAATATAATAATTAGAGAAAATGAGGCACTTGATTGCACACAGGTGAACTTTATTTAAATAATTTTGTGACTCTGAAGGTCTTTGTTTGGGCTAAATAGCAAAGGGGGTGAATACATATGCACACACCACTTTTCAGTTTTACATTTTTTGTTATGTTTTAAAACGTGCTCTTTTTTCCTTTCACTTCACCAATTTTGACTGACTTTGTGTGGGGTCTTGCCATAAAATCCCCCCAAAAATATTATATTATTTTTGGTTTTAATGCAAGAAAATAGGAAAAATGGCAAGGGGGGTGAATACTTTCGCAAGGCACTGTAAATCTATTCTAGTAGACCTCAACAATGGAATTATGATCAGTAGAAATGGCCATGACATGGGACCTTTAAGTAACACAATTTCTGTGAAGAATTTAACTTTTCCATTTTCTATAGGTACATCATTTTAACATCAAGTGTTATCAATGTAAGAGTGACTTGCTTGTGTTGAGGCACAGCAGAGATGAAGGATCGAAGAGCCCCGGGGGACAGACGTGAAACAGGACCCCTGCAGGGACAGGAAGTGTGCCTGTTATTTCAAGCCAATCAGAGGATTAGTACCCGTCATCCAGAACATGTTTAATTGATGGGGAAAAAGTCAAAGGAAGATCATAATGCAACAAATAGACCAGAGGTGGAGACATTTTTAGGTGCCCAAAATGTCACAATAAACTTTCATGAAGTGAACCACGTGAAAGGGTTAAAGTTGTATGATCAAATCACTTCAAACAACCAAACCAGACAAAGCTGTGGTAGCAGCATGTCAATAACAAGGTAGCCACACCCTAAAGTACACGCTAGTTCATCGCCTGTTTTACTCTACCCCTATTCAAACTGAACAACGGAATACTGTAGACCAGTGGTCTTCAACCTTTTTAAGCCCAAGATCCCCGACCTCGGCCTTGGTGAAGGTGACGCGTTCGCGCGGTAGCCAATCAGCGGTGAGGATCTCAGCCTGCCGTCACGTTGAATCAGAAAACCAAAACAGCAGCCGTTAGCTGTTAGCACACAGAGCTCACAGCTGCTCATATCTGTTCAGAAACGGGACAAAAGTTAAACAAGAACAAACCACAGACTGTCTGTGTCATGGTGAATACAGTCGCTGCTTTATTTATGTCTGTATGACGTTGTTGTGAGTTTGGACGGAGCAGATACAACGTTAGTTTAGCATGATCGATCCGATCTCCATTCAGAAAACACGCATTTTAAAAGGTTTTTCTCCTGCAGTCTTGTCTGCACACTTGTCAAAGCATTAATTCATGGTTTTTACTAACTGGTATCAGTATGTAGTCATTCTGGCGTCATTTTGAAATGTGTATTACAATTAAATCACGGTAAAATATGTTCATTGTGTTGTAGTTGGTATCTACCATAAGTGCAGTGAGTTTAAAAATATCCAGCATCACTTGAAGTCAGTCTAATTATTTTCGGGAGCGACAAGGAATGTCTCAAAGATACGTCAATCAAGTGGCACCTGCTAACGGGGTGGTGGATGATCGGCTTACATCTAAAAGCGTTATTAACCTGTTAAGCCCGAGAGACACAACCTGGTCTCACCAGAATGCGTGACTCCACCACGACTCCTTAACACCGCAGTGCGTGGTGGAGTCACGAACTTTGCTACATTTACGTGTCGGCACCACGCAAACAACCCCAATGTAAAGTGAATGAGGCTCCTTTGTCGTGGTGCACACACACATTTCTACAACGTCCAGCATTGAGCTTTTATTCTATAAAACGTTTTAAAAATCTACTTTATAGCTTGTAGTAACTCACGGGAGGCTTATTTTATTTTATTTGTATTCATAATAATTTTTATTTTTCGTCAGAATGTATTATGGTGCATTATTCACCAATTTTTGTTCTCAAAAAACTGTGCATTGTGTGTAATACAACTGTGATTTTTATTAAATGAGTTAGTTTTTAAGGAAGGCCAGAGCTTCAGCTGTGTCAAATAGATTGTTCCCTTTAGTTAACGTTATTTAAAAGATAATTATATTCCTATTTGATCAAGTCCGCTTTATTGTATTACGGACCCAAAGAGCGTCCATTCCCATTGGATAACGGAGGATTTTACACCCGGAAGTAAGTATTCTCCTTACTGTCCATTGATTTTATTTACAGTAATATCTGCACTACTCATCGACTGAAAAACACCAGATTATCCTTGTTAATTACACAACATTGATTGGTTTAAATTGTGTACAATGCTTTTGTATTTTCCCCTTTCGATTCGGAGAAACAAATATTTGTTTGGAGTGTGTGGATGGCAGAAGACACTACACTACCCAGAATCCTCAGCTATGGGACTACACCATGTGCTTAGAACGTGTCCTACCCCCCCCCCCCCCCCCTTAGGTCACAGGCTCCTCCAACAGTGCAACACAATAAAACAGATACACAGAACAAATAGTGCAAGTAAATACAAAAAGAAAAATAGTAAAAAGTGAAATAGTGCAATAAGAGTCTATATACAAGTGATTGGAATATGATATATTAGATAAATAATTTCTAAGTAGCAGCCAGATGAATGTTATGGATGTTGTTTCAAAGTTCAGGTGTTTAATAGTCTTCTGGCCTGTGGGATGAAACTGTCCCTGAGTCTGGTGGTTTTAGTCTTGATGCTGCGGTACCGCCTGCCAGACGGCAGCAGACAGAACAGTTTGTGGCTGGGGTGATGGGGGTCTTTTATAATCCTGAGGGCTTTCTTTAAGGTTTACCTGGTATTTTGACTCCACTACATTTATTTTAGTTACTTTACAGATTTGGATTAATGATGTGAAATATAAACAACCCTTAAATCAGACTTTAGTTACACCTGAGTAAAATTCAGTGAATTCAGCCAACAATCAGGCGAGATATTTGGTAGTGGGTGCTTGAGAAGACTAAATATTTATCTGCAGATCCCTATAAAGCATATTCATGACTCGTTATTCTCTACTAATAGTTAATTAAAAACTGTATATAATGGCTATTTTGCACATCCCTTTCAAGATTTCAAGATTTTCTAAGGTTTATTGACATATCATATACACAACTACGGTGTAGTTATGCAATGAATGAAAAACTTGGGTCACAGGTTCCTCAACAGTGCATTACAAGACATCTATCGATATCTGTGTACCTCCACCATTAAACATATTCTGCACATTTCTTATACTATCTACATACATCTTATAAGAGTATAATTAGTATAATATCAGTTAAAATAAGTGCTTCAACATAGTTAACATTGCAGGAAAGTTGATTGTCAAGTTCCAAAACAAACCATGCAATATATTAGACGTTAAGTACTTTGTCAGGCTTAATATCTGTAGATACCCCCAAAGCTTTTTTCTTATTTAAAAGAAGACCTTAACCTAAAGTATTCTTTAATGTTTAAATAAAGCCTTATAAGTTTGTCTGTTTTGCACATCCTCCTATCAGGCACTAAACTGTTTTATTGTAGAGATCACTTACAGTATCTTCTTGATATTTTCTATTCTATATTATTTATATCATTGACCTTCTACTTTCCCACTATATTAAGAGTATGTACTCTTAATATTTAAATGTTTTCATCAAATATAACACATTCAAAAGTGCTTTACAAAAATGAAAGACATTAAGAAAAAGGCATTTTAAAACATTCATTAAAAAGCAACACAATCTTCCTGCATTGCAATTACTCTAAACGTGTAATAACGTGCTTTAACCAGTAGGAGGTGCGGGTTAAAAAGCTGTCAAGTTTACAGTGTTAACAAAATAAAATATACTGCTGTTTCTGGTTTAGTTTACGACGGATATATTCTGTTATTGTTTTGATATTTGTAACACAAAAGCGATGTAAAAAACCCACAGCAACACAGAAAAGATGGTCTTAACATGACCCAGCGGTCTAGTAGTTAATAAAAAACAATAATATCAAAACAAATTAAAGCTGCAAGCAGCGTTGAGCGGGTCTTCGACACTCCACAGGCTGTTATCCGCACGTCGAGGTGTGTAGGTGTCTCGAGGACTCGGCCGTTGGCAAACGTGGGAAGTTTCAGGCCGATCGGACAACGTATTTAGGAGTTACAGCAGTATCATAAACATTGTGTTTGATGGCGAGTGATCTATCACCATGGCAACGGCATTTGATGACACCCCATAATACGCTTAGATGTGTTGAGGGCTGCATCGTTATCAAACGATCAAAAAGTTGTGTGCCGTTTGGAGCATGTTAACTGGAGTTATGAGAAAACCGTGTTTCACGGCGACCATTTTGTTACCATAGCAACGACATCATTAGCGGTCTAGTAGTTAATAAAAAACAATAATATCAAAACAAATTATTACTACTAACTTTATTGTGAAATTAAAATAGAACGGTAAAAGAATAGTTTCCGGTCTATTCTGAGGCCCGATCTCTGTAGATAAATAAAGAACTACGACAGATGTGTAATGTTTAATGCAGCCAAACCATTCATTACAATGCATTCATGTGATGACTTTCAAAGAGTAAAGCAAGCACTGCTGAATAAAGTATGATTTTATCTTTTACGAAACGTTTTTTTCATATGGAATGCAGTTGGAGGTCAACCAATCACAGAGCTTGAGGCAAAGCGGAACAATAGCTGAGGATTCTGGGTAGTGTAGTGTCTTCGGCCATCCTAAACTCTGAACAAATATTTGTTTCTCCGAATCGAAGGGGAAAATTACAAAAGCATTGTACACAATTTAAACCAATCAATGTTGTGTAATTAACAAGGATAATATGGTGTTTTTGAGTCGATGAGTAGTGCAGATATCACTGTAAATAAAATCAATCGACAGTAAGGAGAATACTTACTTCCGGGTGTAAAATCCTCCGTTATCCAATGGGAATGGACGCTCTTTGGGTCCGTAATACAATAAAGTGGACTTGATCAAATAGGAATATAATTATCTTTTAAATAACGTTAACTAAAGGGAACAATCTATTTGACACAGCTGAAGCTCTGGCCTTCCTTAAAAACGAACTCATTTCATAAAAATCACAGTTGTATTACACACAATGCACTGTTTTTTGAGAACAAAAATTGGTGAATAATGCACCATAATACATTCTGACGAAAAATAAAAATTATTATGAATACAAATAAAATAAAATAAGCCTCCCGTGAGTTACTACAAGCTATAAAGTAGATTTTACAAACGTTTTATAGAATAAAAGCTCACTGCTGGACGTTGTAGAAATGCGTGTGTGCACCACGACAAAGGAGCCTCATTCACTTTACATTGGGGTTGTTTGCGTGGTGCAGACATGTAAATGTAGCAAAGTTCGTGACTCCACCACGCAATGCGGTGTTAAGGAGTCGTGGTGGAGTCACGCATTCTGGTGAGACCAGGTTGCCCCCCTCCCGCAACATCTTGCAGGAAACAGTGTCTGAGGGCATCTTAATATTTAATAAACTATGAATGTTTTATATCCATGTAACGGGAAGAAACTCATCCAACTGATCATTTTAATTTTTTTTTCCAAAAAAAACCTACAATGCTGAGCCTCTGAATTGGCAACGAGCGAAAGATGCTAACAGATTACTGCACCGAAAACTCACTCATAAAACCTTATTATTTATCCTTTCTGCACATCCAACCCATCGATCTGATCGTGAGATGACACAGAATCGATGGGTACATACATTATCACTCTATGATAAGAACTCGCGACTTTATAAACAAAAACAGACATCAAAACATGTGGCGCTAGTTAGCTAAAAACGCTAACATGGCTTACCTGTGTCGTTGTCTGGTCAAAAGTGGTCTTCAATGGCATTAAAACGATAAAAAAGCTGCTGAAGTTAATCCATAGGTTAATCCAATGTGTCTGTGTCACTTTGAAATGATTACTGATAATCCATAAGCAATAAACCTGCTTTTCCGTTTCCAGATGTCAGATCGAGAGATAGGTTCACTCTGATGCAAACCTGCATGCGCAAAGCCCCCACCTTTTTTTTTACCATGTGTGTGTGTGAGGAAATTCTCCTTCGATTCTATTGGCTCTAACGGTCAGAAAGAGATGTCAATCACCAAAATCGACCAATGGGTTCCAGAGAAACGGTAAAACCCCCATTTCCACCCAAATCACCTCAGAGGTGGAGTTTCTTTTGCTAAACCTCTCTAAAAAGGTCAAATGTCACTTGTTTTGCATCAATCTTGATACAGGGTACTTATTATATGTTGTACTTTGGATTCCTAAAGCTTTTAGTCTACTAACCCATCATCCAAGGGTAGTTTTCACTATAAGTAAAAAAGAATCTTTGGACGGACACTATAATTTACAGTTTTTTACTATGTTCAATCTGAATTGTCTTTAAAATAAAAAACATCTATATTGATTCTGACTTTTCTACATCCAACTCACAGGTTTATTATTACTTTGAGAAAAAAGATTATTAATTAATTTAAATCTTGTGATTTTACACAATTCTTAAATGAATTTATGCCAGTAATCTGTTTCTATGGCAATGTCATAAAACCGTATGTTGGAGTGTAAGAAAAACATTAGTTTTAGGCAGCTGCCCCCCCCCACTGTAGAGCCTTGCCCTAACTGTTGTGTCCCTAAAACTGTACTTGTAGAAACAAACCTACACTATGTCCACAAGCTTCTCAAGCAAGGAAACAAGCAGTTAATAAATGAAAAGTGAATAATTTTAAATATCATATTAGGCCCGTTAAAAACGTAGCTACGGCCCTGCATTAAACTGCGGAGCGGCGTTCACACAGACCGCGGCTCACACAGCTGCAGAGAGGGAGCGAGCTGTCCCAGCACCTGAGGGTGGATCAGCTTCCCCTGGGAGCATTTCACCTTCCACTAGTTTTATTTTTACTAAAGACGAGAGCTTGAAACTAAATATTAATAAAACGCTGCCGTTTGAATCGATAGCGTTTAACAGACGGTCGCTGTTTGGGACGTTACGTTACAAAATACTACACAGACAGCGCTAGCTGGGAGATCCATCACTTTATTTGCTAAACTATGCGGCACTATTAAATCCACGTATATTACACATCACAGCAATGAGGCCAGATAAATTAAACAAGGGTACATCCTTTACCGTCAAACTGGATCTAAACACAGCTGCCTGTGTGCGTTAGATAAATAGCCTACTTTCAGATTTTATATTTATTATAGGCTATGCTACTTATTAGCTACATGGCCCTAACGTGTAAAGTTATAGCCTACAAGCATTTGTGCTTTTCACAAGTAGACTCTTGCAGGCCAGAGTAGCTGGAGTGATTCAACAACAACAAAAAGACATATCTGAGAAGTGATCAGGACGAACAGAAAGAGGAAAAGGAAAAGAGAGTACACTGAAGAGACCAGGAGGGTCAGAGCAGGAGGAAGAGGAGGAGATGAAGACATTTGTGAAGAAGAAGAAATGTATGTGAGGAATAAAGATGAAGTGTCAGAAAGAGGGACAGAGGCAGGGATCAGGAGGCAGATGAAACTCCAGCTGGACCACATGTATCATTTTATTCTTCTTGCATATTCCATCACAGCAGCACAATCTAGCGGCTCTTAGTATTGACAAATATTTATTGAAATGTGTTGCTGCACAGGTCACCTTTAGCTCTCTGAAGAGATGGGTGATGTCATTTGTGTACTTAATAACTAAGTACTTTTACTGGACTTACAGTAAACAGAATTCTAGGGTATCATGAGTACTTTCTGCTGTTTTATACTATATTTTAGTTTGTTTGTCTGAACACCTTGTTTCTCTTGTGCATTAAGAACACTTGTGTTAGGGCATGATTTAACAATAAATAGGTTATACAGTATAAAACACCACGTACTGTCCACCCTCCCATGCCACCCTGGCATGACCTCTTGCCCCCCCCTTTGCCACCCCATGTAAAATGTTCTAGAACCGCCACTGGTGCTTCATCAGATCTCTCGATCAATAAGGGAGAAATAAAGACTGGCTTCTTGCCCCTCTGGACACGTTGAGTCAGATTTAATCTGCATTGAGCCACTTTACAGGCCTGAATCTCCTTCATCAGCGGTTTCCTTCTCACCAGGTGAATCCGGCTGGAGGAACCACAGCCTGCAGAAACAGATGACAAATGACTGAGAATGATGAGGAAACTCAAAGCTGCATCAAAAGATATTGATTGCTTATGATTAATCAATTCAGATGTGCAATGCTGAGCGCTTGTTCAGAGTCAGATCCGCTTATGGATTTTCCAGCAGCTTGACTTTTGTTCAGGTTGATAAGGCTGTCACAATGCTACCACTCAGTCACACTGGCTATGCTTCATACACCATCAATACAACATTGTGCAACAACAATAAGGCCCAGATCAATACTTCCAATCAAATGTAACTGCAAATGCATTTAAAGAAAGGACCTTGAGGTCACTCTGAGACGGCGGGAGTCGTTGCAGGAGCTGAGAGACGAATGGACTAAAGATCCAGTAAATGCTCAATAGAACAGCAATGTCTGAAAATGGCACACAATACTGAGCCACTGTGCACTTTCACAGGTGTTATTGGATTGAGGCCGTCAGCAGATAATGTTCATTTGGATGAATATGCAGCACAGACAAAACATGATCACTGACATTGTCAATCATCTCATGTAAATGTTCTTAATTTTAATAACATCCTCACTTCTTCACGCCTCAGCTGACGAGTAATGACTGTTCCCTGAGAACCATCACAGAGCTTTGGTAGTAGTGTATTGATCAGATAATGCCACATCTGTGTCATAGGATATCCATATGCTCATAACACAAGGACACAACTAAACTATGTGGGCTTTACATGCAAACGCATCAATCTTTCAGGGATTTACACGACCATAAAATGTCCAATCAGGTTTATCTGCATCATAGTCATCAGATACAGTGTGTGAGGGCGAGGGTGATAATATATGCATGCATCTGTTGTTGCTCACTCAGCGTGTTCACACTTACTGCCGCGATTACATTTTAATAGACTTGATCCCACACGAGTGAGTGAGGCAAAGGGTTTGGACTACTTTTATCAGCTCTCTAATATCCTATAAATATTACCCTGAATAAAGTTAATGTGCATTCAATACGATGTTATCAATTTAAAACACATTGTGTATGGTCAAATCACTCACACCAGTTCAAATGTATAGTATTGATTTTTTTCTAAATGATTAACATGTGTGTGTGTGCGCGTGTGTAATGATAATGGTGCTGTAGGACTCAATACTCTTCACAGAGGTGTGTGAGTGTGTGGTTGAGATAAAGGTTGTCTTTGCAGGAGGATAATGGCAGGCTCTAAGTGCTGTAATTTCTCCTTTTCACAGGCTATAGGGTTCTGCCCTCACTGTTTCTGTGTGGAGCCATTAAACACTCTGGCAGTTTTTAGCCCTTCTGATACAAAGCAGGTGACACTGACTAGCTGTGAAATTGGGTCGGGTTAATAATAAAATGTTGCTTCAGATTTGCTCAGATTCACCCTGTGCCAGAGTGTAAATAATAACACCTCATTACTGGAGTGGGGTTAACATTACTAGATTTTCTCTGAAATCTCACAAATGTACAGGACAAAAGGCCATCTGCTGTTAATACTTACTTTCTCAGTGCCTGTGTATGCAAAGCACACATTTTAGACTTTTTGGGGACAGGAACGATGCTGGAGTGTTAGAAACATGCGGGGACTACAGACTGCAGACCTGGTGAAGATGTCCCTGAAAACCTCTGCAGCTGAACTGCACACACCCTGAGAACAGGAGCCTTGTGTGGATGAACCCTTTTAAAAGATATGCACACATCTGCCCTTTGGTTTTAAACAGGGCAGATGTGCATGTGGGACTGATTTGATAGTCCTACAGCTGTCAGATTTAGCGCTGAAGCTCATTTAAATACAAAGTGTGAGAGCAAGCAACTTCCGGTTGGTGCTCATAGTCAAAACACAATGTCAACAAATATTAATAGCACAAATAGATGATAAAATCCAAGGGCGGGATGCTAGTCTGTCATACAACAACAAAAAGGTGTGGGGAGCAAGCGCCCCCCTGCCCTTTCTGCAAGAAATGATACCTACTGTGGACCCAGGCCCTCAGCGTGCTGGTATTCTCTTGACCTCCTCATTTCAACTCCAGGGTCCCTGGTCCCGGAATGGAAACTTCTGAAAAAAACTGTTTCACTACAACAAGAACAGTACATCTGAGAAATTACAAGCGACCTTGTGTTTCCAGCTTTTATCAAGATTCAATGATATTAGTAAAATAAAACAATAAAAAAATCCGATTTGCTCGCTGTGCCAATCAGCGTTAAACTATTCTGATCCCATTGATCATTTACAAACTGTCAAGACAAGCTCTTTTGAGGAAATGGATGTTATAGTGGTGTTGCCTATTTAACCTTTATAAAACCTTGCTGAGAGTATCAACAAAAGAAATGCAACATGCTCTCAGTCAATTATGAGACGGTGGTTGATAAAGTTGATAACTTTGGGTATGTTAAACTGCTTTTCTGCTGTCTAGACTTAATATTATAATGTATTTGACAATAGTAAAACATGGTCTGACAATGCATGATAACTTCCACAGAGTGTTGCACAAGTTCAACCCCACACTTAACTTTTTACTTTGACCCTGTGTCACGATTTTAGTTTTGTCTGTCTTGTCATGGTTTTATTCTTCCCGTCTCTTGTCTTCCTTCCTGTGTTTGCCCTCCTGTGTCTGATTGTCTCATTGTGTTCACCTGTTGCCCTTGTGTTTCTGCCTCCCCTGCCCAGCTGTGTCTTGTCCTGTGATTACCCTTCTGTGCATTTAGTCTTGTCTTCCTCTGTGCTCCATGTCGGTTCGTTGTCTTTTCTCACCCTCCATGTTGTCACTTACCTCGTGCTACCTGTTTATGATTCATGGTTTTTGTCTTGTTTTTTCATGTCAACAGCTTTGTTTAAAGGTCCCATGTCATGCTTTTCCGGTTATTACCCGTCCCCTGGTGTGTTATGAAGGTTTTTATGCATGTAAACGGTCTGCAGAGTCAAAAACCCTCAAAGTACACCCTGGAGGCAGTAAAACTCTAACACAGAAAAGACCTCCCCAAAACGCCTCGTTGGAGATTTCTCATTTTCCAACGTTTTCTTCCTGGGTATCGTTACGTAGGGATACCCAGTAGCTACGCCCAGAGCTATGGCCGCACCCTCTGCCAGCCGAACATATATACTGTTGGAAGCTCAGGTTCAGTTCAAAACTGTATCAAGTCATGCCAACGAGGGTCTGTTTCCTGTCTTGTGAGTGGAAATCTTCAATGTATGCCTTACCGAGGGCAGACCCACAACGAAGTCAGTGGTTGACATTTCTTGTTAACACTGTTCCTTCAGATGTTCGAGCCGGTATTGGACTGTGTGCACGGCATTTCACGGACCAAAGCTTCGCAAACATTGCAGCGATTCATGCCGGATATGCACAGCGTAGGACACTGAAGGACGATGCTGTTCCTACTTTGTTTGGACCAGCGGGAGATTCGGGTACACAACCTGTAAGTATTCATTGTTGTTTGTGTATTTATGATGTTTAAAACAAACAAGGTATCTACCACGACTGTTTAAATGGGTAAACGTTTTTCGGGCTGCTAAGCCATTGACACAGTGCTAACTGGGCTAACTAAGTTGCTAGTGTTTCCATATATCAACTCCAATGTCAGCAGATGGCCTTACATGTATCTCATAGCAGGAGAATGTCTGCATTCACACACGAAATACTCAGACAGTATACTCCGGGTGATTTACTGTACGGTCAGTACATTATAGTTGGCGTTCCTAGCGTGTATGCTACCGAGCTAAACAAGAAGGCTACCAAGAGCTAGACATGCTAGGGAAAACATTGTTTTTATGCCAGCTACAATGAATGACCGAACGTAGCAGACTACCCATATAAGATTGCAATTGTAAACATGTTCTTGCTAGCCTAGACTAGCTGCTGTTCATAGTAGGTTGGCATATGACACTGAACAACTAGCAAACGTAGGTTAGCATAGTAATCTAGCTGGCAAGCTAACAAACCTAAAACAACTAAGTTTCTCTAATATTTTGTGATTTGCATTTGATTTCGTCCAGCCAGATCAGGAAACTCCTGGCGTATCTGGCGGACAACACATGACTGGATGACCACTCTGATGCCTCGTCCTAAAAAGCCCCGGCACCAGCTTACAAAGCTGCGATAGGCAAGATGCCGAAAACGCCTATAAGGGGAGGAATGGATGATATACAGTGTATATATGTATATTTACACATGTTCATTTTGTACATTTCTAAAAATAAAGTTTGATGGAAATACTTAGTATCCTTTCTTCCCTGAATTATTTGCTCCTATAACATATCATTCATATATAGCAAACCATGATTTGATTTTTCATCAAACAGTAGTAGTTTAACTGTCAGGTTTGGGGAAATAGGACCCAAGTGCAGTTAAAAAATACAAAAAGGTTGTTAACAAAAAGTGGCTTTATTATCAAAAGCTGAAGGCATAAAAAAACAAGAAACTAATAAACAGAAACAAAACCGGGGAACACGACAGACAGGAACAAACTTACAGACGGGAACAGGCAGGAGACATGGACAAGCATAGACGACAGGTAGCAGGGACATGAAATGACGACGAACAGACATGGAGCACAGGGGAAGACAAGACTAAATACACAGAAGGGTAATCACAGGACAAGACACAGCTGGACAGGGTAGGCAGAAACACAAGGGCAACAGGTGAACACAATGAGGCACAATCAGACACACCAGGGAAACTAACGACGGGAAGGCAAACACACTAGCCTCGTCTCAATACCCCTCCTCGACTCCTCCTTTCCCTCACTCGCGTCCCTTCCTTGCGTCTTAGCTCCGCCTCCGTAAGATGCGAGCGAGAGACACGAGGAGGAGACGCGAGGAGAGAGGAGTCCTCAGGTATTAAATGGGATGTCCTCGTTCACTCAAACGTCACTCTTAAACGACGTCTGTTAATGATGACATGTGCACAGCTGTATCCCCTCTCATCGGGCTTAACTGAATAACCCTTTAGAACCGGCCCATTTGTTGTTAAATATTTATTTAAATTAATGAATCTTTATCTTGTTAGTCAAGGAATTTAATGTATGATGGTTGGTCCTGCTTTTGTGTTCCGTTTTGGTGTAAAATGTACATTTCAATAAAATTATAATTATAGTAATGTGAAAGCCTTTACTCTGAAAATGTGTGTCCTGTAGATGCCCACATTCACCACAAACCCACATTCAGGACTGTGCATTTTAAATAATTTAACTCCTGAATATCTTAACACAAAACAAAACAAATAATTTTTATTTATCAAGATCTAGCCATTTATGAAATAGCTTTCTTAATAGCTATGTTTTAGTGACGTTCAAGATCATTAAACATGACTTAAATTGTTAGTATAACCTTAAGAAATGAATTGCACATAATAATTCCCACGGAGCTGTGAGCACTTAGACATTTATGTGACGCTTTTCCACTCATTCTTCCAGTTCTCCGTTTTCCTGTGTTGAAATCGACCAGCTGTGAAGGTGGGGGCGGGGCTTATATACGCGAGTAGTGAAAACACTTCCGCGTAGTCTGCTCTCGTGTATCCTCCCTTTCGTATCCTCCCGCACCCCTCCTCCCTCACACCTCCTCGACTCCTCCGTGTGCATTTCAGCTATTGGGACGTCCTTCAAAATGGCGTGTCTTGATCGATTTCCGGGTCAAGTCCCGGAGGAGGGGAAGAGAGGAGTCGAGGAGGGGTATTGGGATGAGGCTACTGAGTAGGATCAGACAAGACACAAGGAGGAAAACATTTCAAAACAAAACAGGAAACCAGAGACATAAAAAGACAAGCCAAAACACAACACAGACAGATCGTGACATTATTACAGGTAAAAATAACTTACTCTTCTTCCGTTCTACGCCTCAAAGGTCTATAATTGAATCTGTACATGTTATGGAGGTTCTGCAGGGTGTGGGGTATGTATGGTGTATATCTTGGCATATAATGTTGTGTGCTACTGTTGGTGTTTTCAGCTAGCTGGCTACATAATGTTGTAACTGTCAGCTAGGCTACCTTTCTAATTTCTTTGCAACAGACGTTTTCCACTTCGGTAGGCATCATGGCGCAGTTTCCACAAGTGCACCTAAATAACAACAGTTGTAGGTACAGTTCGGAGCCGAAAAAAGCACTGTTAGACATGGGCGGAGCCTCTCTGGTGGTTGACTAATCAGAACAGAGTGGCTGAGCCGACCAATCGGAGCACACTGGGCTCACAGGGAGGGGGGGGCAGGAGCTTTAGGACAGAGAGTGAATACACATACTATACAGAGATGCTGTATGAGAAACCAATGTGAGTTTGGAAAATTGCACAGTATAAATCTATTTTAGTAGACCTCAACAATGGAATTATGATCAGTAGAAATGGCCATGACATGGGACCTTTAAATAAAGCTCGCTTTTGTTTTGAAACCCGCTTCCCTTTTTAAACTGCATTTGAGTCCTAGTAATCCTGATTCCTGACACCCTGCAGCTATGGCTGGACTGCTGCGACACCTTGAGCAGAAATCCAGCTTCAGAGAGGCTTTATATTTTGTTTTCCAACAGTTTTACTCAAATAAACTATAGATGAGTGACTCACCAGGTATCCTTATTGTGACCTTCACGTTCATTGCTCCAATAAAACTCTCATAAAACAATGCCTTTTGCCACAAATGGAGGGTTATAAACAGCCTCATAAAGGCAGCCCTGGTGTTGGCTGGTTCATTAGCATTGCTGTAGAGATGTTAGTGTCTGCCAGCTTCACACCACCCTTTGCTACACCCTCAACTCATTTTAGTTAGCTCAGTCTGGGAAAGTTTCTTTATTCATTAACATGTAATTGTGACCATCTCACTGTGCATATGGGCACAGTAATCACAAGATCAAATGAACAATACTAATTCCAAAAGCCTTAAAAAAGAGTATTCAGCCTTCCCAGAATTTTCCCTAACTGGAAGGCCCAACTGGCCCTGAAATGCAAGTCAAAACAGCATTTCAGGAAACACCATAGCATTTCAGAAAACACCACAGCATTTCAGAAAACGCTACAGCATTTCAGGAAACACCACAGCATTTCACAAAACACCACAGCATTTCAGGAAACACCACAGCATTTCACAAAACGCTACAGCATTTTAGAAAACGCTACAGCATTTCAGAAAACCCCACAGCATTTCAGAAAACGCTACAGCATTTCACAAAACACCACAGCATTTCACAAAACACTACAGCATTTCACAAAACACCACAGCATTTCACAAAACACTACAGCATTTCCAACCCAGTCTCACATCTAAACATGTAATAACTACGTTGGTCCACAACTTGGGACGTAGTATTTCTACAAAAACGCCTCTGAAATTGTAGGATCCCTTTTTTGTAACGTGATCTTCAACTTTCTCTCCGCATACTGTAAATAAAAAAACATGGCCGACCTTCGTTTTATTCTCGGTAGAAAATGCCTATTTTAAGGTTAGTTTGGCCATTAAAATGCGTTTTGATGTCATTTGATGCGAGAAATATGAGTTGTTATTTCAGATTATGTGTGCAGTGGATGTACATGATCTTTAGTTTGCTAGTTATTACGAAGAATACTTCAGGAAATTGTTAGTGCTAGGGACGCTGCTATCGATATTATGTCTGTTATGTTGTGTAACTGTTTAATGGTGTTATCTTTATTGCTACCCCCTTCCCCGTCAATTTATAGTGTTGGTCCACAGCGCAAACTTATTAGTTTAACAAAATCCGCGGCATAGATACGTTATTTTCCCCTGTGCAATTCTCCAACCCAGTCTCACATCTCACATCTCACATCACATCGTCATAAACACCGGAAACAGACGTATGCAAGATCCTCAGCTCGGTGATTGGACGGTTTAGCCGCAATGCACGTTGGGAAATGGTGTTTATTATCTGAAAACAGGAAGAACTGCCGCCAAACCTGAAAACGTGACGTGGATCATTACATTAGATTACATTACATGTCACTTGTTAGCAATTTTCACCCATTTATTAATTATATGTTTTCAATTTGATAACACCAATGTGTTTCCCATCCTCTAAACCTCCAGGGATGTACACAGTTTAATACTGGCAACTTCTAATTATGGGAAAACGTCTTTTAAAACTACAATTCCCATGTTGCGAAACACACAAATAGCCAGCATATGTAGTTCTGGGGAATGGGGAACCCTCGTTCGAACCCTGTTTTGGATAGTGTGCCGTCGATGGGTTTCATTCCATTTCAAAGTGCTGTTTGGCGCTCGGCGTAACCTTGGCGCACTTCCACTCCAACATCCAATCACAGAGCTTGAGGACTAATCACGGGGTTTGTCAAGCAAAGCGGACTGGTGTAGTCCCAAACGATAGCTGAGGATTATGGGTAGTTAGTGTCTTCAGCCATCCTAAACTCCGAAAAAAAAAATGTGTTTCTCCGAATCCAAGGTTAAAAACACAAAAGCATTGTACACAATTTAAACCAATCAGTGTTGTGTAATTAACAGGTATAATCTGGTGTTTTTGAGTTTCCTCGGCATTATGAACGCGGATCTAACCCACGGGACCGCGCCGCCCGGCACGTTCATGTCACGTGTTCAGTACTACATGAGTTTTACCTTTACCCATGGATGCACAATAAGAACGGATTATATGATTATATGAATACTTTCGTGACGTTTCGCTGCTCATTGGCGCATGAGGACAAAATGGCCCAACTTTTGAGAGAGCGAAACGTCACAGATTACCCGTCATGCCTTGCTGTCAGAGCAGAAGTACCCGTATGTGCAGTCATAGAGCATGCGCCCCTTTAGCCCCGCCCCCCGAGATCCCACTCTCGGCTCACTAGAATGAATGGAGAGAGAAAATAAATCTAGATTCGGCTTTTAGTGCATTTTACAACTTTAAGGACCTAATGATTCTAATAAGGGCTATAAAATAGTTCATACTGGGTAGTTTATTTAGTTTTAAAAAAAAAGTTATCCGCTGATTTACAGACGTCTCTTTCCCCATGTTAGTCAATAGCCGCGTTCACACCAAGTACTTTGCCGTATTTAGTGCCGGCACTCAGAGCCCCGGCACTTATGACCCCAGGGCATTTAGTACAGATCGCGTTCACACCGGAGTACTTTTCCCTGAGGGAAGATTACGCAAATGAGCCGCTGACGTCACTTCGTCTTCTTCTGCTTTGGGTTTACTGGCAGGCAGCAAACAACTTCACGGCGTATACTGCCACCCGGGGTCCCCGGCCGGAAGTCCCCGGAGTTGGGGACTGGCTTCAGTAGAAGCTGCTGGGACTCCCAGCAGCTTCTACTGAAGCCTTCCGAGTAAATCGCCAGAACGCCGACACCTCCTTATCTCCACCGCTCCCATGTTTTGTTTTGTGTTGCCATAAGTTAGTCTCTCTGCGTTTGTGCGCTGGGCGAATGCTAATGCTAATAATGCTAATGCGAGGATAATACAATGGCGGCTCTACAAAACATTTCAGAGTTGTACGAGGCGTGGTTTGCAATTCGCCCAGCCAACCAGAACTGGGGCACTTTTTTCCCCCAGGAAAGTACGATCTCTCAGCAGGCACTAAAAATGGGGGTAAAAGTTCCCGAGATTAAGTGCTCTTTTTGGTGTGAACGCGACATAAGGGGTACTAACGGAACTAAACGCGGAAAGTACGGTGAAAAGTACTCCGGTGTGAACGCGGCTAATGGGAAAAAGTAGTTCTGGGCCCAGTGATGTCACGGACTGATACGGAAATTGTAGTACCGTCTTTTGGACACAACTAATATTTTCCTCAGAGTCCGGCGCACTTCCTGGGGGCTTGGGGTTGACGCTAACTTTACATGGACGCTGTGGGGAAAGACGTAGTATATACACGTTCTCCTGGCGAGACCTCAAATAATCTTCGTAATATCTATCAAACTACATGTATAGATCCTACACATCCACTGGACGTAGATTCTAAAAGTACAATATACACTTCTCGCTAGAAATCTAATCAAAAAGCATTTTATTGGCCAAACTATCCTACAATTTAGGATTTTCCAGAGAGGGTTATTTGTGAATATACGACCCATCGGAGCGTTTGCAACGGGAGCATCAGCCCATATACCGCAAATTGTTGTTTCTTACACGATCACTAGAGGTGCTAAACTTTAAAACGTGACCATAGGTCGTAATAAGCTGCTGAACAATCAACCTATTTGGTCGTTTTTTTGGAGGAGGACAGGCTGTTCTAAACATCATCTGTGTGACTGGGAATTCTTGATCTCTGTGGCCTGAAATAAATGCATATTGGGCTCAAAATAAATAAATAACAGCCATTTATAGTAAAAACTGATCTTATTTCTGTAATGTTACCTGTTAAGTACTATAATCCATTGTTTAATTGTTTTCACCTCTATATATGTTGTCATTAAGTCCATCAGTCCATTTAGACATTAGAGAACATTTATTTCTGCAGCTCTTCAGGGAATTGTGGGATTGTTAAAGGTCGGGTAGGTAATTTTGAAGAAACCAGCTCGAGTGCGCTAGAATTTGAAAATACACAGCCGGAAAAAATCTGCCACTTCCCTCCTCCAACACACACAAACGCGCACATGACCAATGAGGGCACGAGATAAGTTTGTGCACAGATGGAAGGCTGACAGGCAGGTAGGCCATCCAGTTATTTTAGCCGGGCCGGCTAAAATGATTGGTCGTGCTTTTTACAGTACTACGGCTTCCACAGATGATATTTTTTTATGGATTTTTTGTCAAAGCACTTTGCTATCATTGCTATCGGGATGTTAAGAGCATTAAGGACGACGGTCACCCCATTGCACCCCTCCCACTGTTTTCTTTTGGAGACAATGTCTCAGGGCTTCTTAACATTTATGAAACTATTAATGTGTAGCACCAGATTAACGGGAAGAATCTCAGCTAACTGAAGATATGAACCATTTTTACCAAAACAAAACACAAGGGTAACCCCTAGATTCCACCGGGTCCGTCTGCGGCGCGTTACGGGCACGTTACGGCTGTGCCGCGATGCTCACGGCGATCGCGGCCACTCTAGTCAATGGGTGCTATTCCACCACACGCGGCGCGTTACGGCTCAGAAGCGTCCCAGAAGCGGCTCGGCGCAGGGCTCCTCTAAAATTAGGATCGAATCCTATTTTTGGCGCGGCGCAGCCGTAACGTAAGGTCGGGCAGGCAGGAAGTGGAACGTTCAGAGCTATATATACACACAAACAAACTAATTTTGCAGACCCTATCCCTCCGTAGTCTTTCAAGTAGGAGGAGAGAAATGCCAGCGTTCTCCTCCATCTATATTGATTCTGACTCTTCTACATCCAACTCACAGGTTTATCATTACTTTGAGAATAAAGATTATTAATTTAACCCTTTTAGAAGGGAAGATATGGTCATTTGTTCTGGGAATGTCATTTTCGAGCCTGAGACCTGAAAAACGATATTCATTGCTATCGGGATGTTAAGAGCATTCCATGGAATATAACAAAAAGTGTATCTCGAGCCGGTTTCTCAAACTTACCTACCCTACCTTTAACCTATGTAGTAATGTTTGCTTCAATTGTCCAGGCTCATGCTGGTGGTATGAGCCCTAATAAATACCCTTTTCTAGAAAAAGGTTGTAGCATAAATCTTTTTTTTTTAAATGACTATTTTTGCATTTAAATAATAGCCATGAAGGGCAGGCAAGATTACACTAATAAAACTGGTTTTATTAAACAATAAAACAGATGCTGGGTCTTAATGTGAAGAATCCTATCTGCATACAAATGTGCTGCTGCTAACCTGAAACCTGGGAGGTGGATCGGTAGCTCCCAGGTTGGGTGAAGAAATTAAGTCAAAAGGAGGTAGAGCTCAGCACAGAGAAATCTTAGCATTGTATTGAATTTGCTGTTAGAAACTAGAAAACCTCTACTTAATCTTTTATCTCAGAATGTACTGCAATTGACATTTGGATCATATTCAACACAAATAAGTGAGGGACTGCGGATGGAAATTAGCTCAAAGCTAAATCTGGCACTGTTACGCTTGACACATTTGAATGTTTTAAGTGTTCATTTGTTCCTGCCAAATAAACGATGAAATGAAAATGAAGTACTATATGCAGCATCTAATACTACTAGAATTATTTGCACTGCTTAATATTGGCATAAAGTATCATCCATTGCCAAGTTTAGGACAAGAATTCAATACTGGTACAACTTTCAGATCCGCTCATCATTTTACTTCCTCACTAAAGTCTCAGCTTTTTCTTTCTGGATTCCGTTTTCTGTGGCAAGCCCGACAAGATTCAGAGAAGGTGACCTTTACTGCTACAAACAGCAACCCAACACCTTCCAACCCTGTCTGAGAAGGGCTGCTCTGCTCATTAGAGGGACTTTTACCTTTCAAACACCTGCCACCATTCACAGGCGAACAACACAAAACTCTCAACACACTCTCACACACTCACACACACACACACACACACACACACACACACACACACACACACACACACACACACACACACACACACACACACACACACACACACACACACACACACACACTTCAATAATGCTAATATTTTTACTGGCCAGTGTGCACTTTCATGTTTGCGTGATGAGGGTGAGAAAAGCATCACATTTGGTCGCACATTACAAAAGCATTACTAACTGTGTAGGCAGAAGGCCAGTTAGGATAGAAGGATGCAGCAGAGGGGAGAAGAGAATAATAATTTTACTGATGATGAGTTATTAAAGAGGCCCTATTATTCTGGGGTTTTCCCTTTCCTGTCGTCTGTAGTTTTTTCATGTAAATGGTCTGCAAAGGCTAAAATCCCTGTGTTCCCTCCAGAGGGAGTTTCTCTCCCACACTCCCCCCCTGAAACGCCTCCATTGGACTCCTTTGTTTAGATCTGTAACACTAGCGCTTGAGTTGGCTAGCGCTCTAACACATTGTACACAAAAGGCTAAGGGGCGGGACATCTCTAAGCGGTTGACCAATCACAACAGAGCCGGCCAGCTAACCAATCAGAGCAAACTGGGCTCTGGTTTCAGACAGAGGGTGAAAAGAGGTGCTGCAGCACAGGCAGTATGAGAGAAATAAAGAGCTTTTTGAACATTAAAGCATGGAGACATGTAGAGACACTACATACTGATATACACCTGAACATCAGCAGGAGAGGACTCTTTAAAGTAGAGACACTACATACTGATATACACCTGAACATCAGCAGGAGAGGACTCTTTAAAGTAGAGACACTACATACTGATATACACCTGAACATCAGCAGGAGAGGACTCTTTAAAGTAGAGACACTACATACTGATATACACCTGAACATCAGCAGGAGAGGACTCTTTAAAGTAGAGACACTACATACTGATATACACCTGAACATCAGCAGGAGAGGACTCTTTAAAGTAGAGACACTACATACTGATATACACCTGAACATCAGCAGGAGAGGACTCTTTAAAGTAGAGACACTACATACTGATATACACCTGAACATCAGCAGGAGAGGACTCTTTAAAGTAGAGACACTACATACTGATATACACCTGAACATCAGCAGGAGAGGACTCTTTAAAGTAGAGACACTACATACTGATATACACCTGAACATCAGCAGGAGAGGACTCTTTAAAGTAGAGACACTACATACTGATATACACCTGAACATCAGCAGGAGAGGACTCTTTAAAGTAGAGACACTACATACTGATATACACCTGAAAATGAGTATAATAGGGCCCCTTTAAAGAGAAAAGCTGCACATACGTCACCTAGCCCTATTTCACATGTGATCATGAGATTGATGCGATTGATTGGCTAGATACCAGCTCACATGTTTAAAATCTTCATCTGAAGCCAGATAGAGCTTTCTGGTTCTGCTCAAATACAACGCACAGCTGAATATTACATAAATGTGCAGAATATTTCCTGGCAGAAATAACAAGATACTGTACACAGCATGTCTTTGAGTTATTAGTCATCTTTAAAGAATCATTGCTCTCTTCGTTAGATACAGATGTATACAAAAAATAGAAACTAATTAGTTCCTAATGGTGGATAAAAAGGCTTTTTGAACTCATCATTTTCCTTTTTGCGATACATCTGTGAACATTTTATTTTTCAGTTCCAGAATGTACAGCCTTAACCCTGTGTTTTAGACTGTTCAGACTGCATACTACCTGAGATGTGTTTCTGTTCAGCAGTAGAACAGCAGCTCAAGGTGAGTGTGTTCTTGGGTGTCCATATGTAAGAGGTATAATTAGGTATACCACATGCTGTTAAACAGCACACCTCAGCCTCACGAAGCCCATGCATTATCATCAGAATACCAATGACCATCTGCATTAATACCGCCCCCTTTCAGAGGACTCTTGAACATTGGTAGGATGTTTTCTAAGTTGCTCCTGTGTCTTTTTAATGGTTACAAACCACACCACACAGATGGATTTAAGATAAACAACCTATGTATGCACATCTAAAACCTGTCTCTGCGAATCTCTCAGTCTGAATGAAGGCAATGAAAAATTAAGACAGAACAAGAAAGCGAGAGACAAAAATAGAAACACAAACATGTGAGACAGTGGAGCAGGCGATGCATCCAAGTCGCATTAGATCTTGTTAAATTCATTTTCGTCTGACCACACATTGTGTCTTTAGGCCCAGAGAGTTCCCATTTTGCATATCAATTCATTACCTATTAGCCAGGACCAGGGCTAGACTACATACATACTGCAAACAGGCCACTCATTACAGCCCTCTGTATCACAGGGCACAACCTCTGGCATACTGTCACAGCGATCTGCCCAGCACCCCCATAAACAGCTCCAACTCTGCCCCCATTATCAGCTCATGGCAATGAGAACAGACAGGGCTTGGACTTGAAATGCTGCGGTATAAATGCATATCGGATTCATTGGAGAGGGGAGTCCAAATGAAGGGGGCGGTTTTTGACTGGATCACAGCCGCTGTTGCTCTCAGCTCGGCGATAATTCACTTAATATGCATCATTCCGTCTTGTTTCCTTCAGTTCCCTCGCCCCGTCAGCTCGGCCTACTTTGACTGCAGCAGCAACATTGTTAACCTCTTCTTCCCCATCCTTTCCTTCCACTGTCTTGAACCTCTGGGTTACCGAAATAGGTCAAGCAGTTTGTCGGAGTCCGTGTCAAATTGAAGTGAAATGTGAGAGTGAAGAATCGCAGGGCTGGGTCCAATCAGTCCCCGCTGCTTCAAAGAGGTATTTATGGCAGAGCCCTGTTTACAGAGAGTATTATGTATGCCAAAGGCATGGCTATATTTCATTCGACTTATTGCTATTATTGCTTCAGGCTAGTCCAACTTTCTTTATTTTCTGTTGAGTTAGGAATGGAAGATTTCAGTATTTGATTAATGATATGTCATCTCTTATTTTTATGGTTTGGTCACATCCACACAGACTTTGGGAGTAACAGACAATATTTAACTACGAAATCAGGATACAAAGAAAGGTAACTTTATTCCCTTACAGTTACATGAACAAATACATAATCAGATTACTGTTGCATTACAAAACAAAGGGGATAACTAGCAGGATTACAGTGTTACTAAAAAGATCATACAGTGTTTGTTGTAAAGGATCAGATGTTATCTCTTCTCTGTGAGCTGTACTGTTCTGTTCTAAGAGTGAATCTATACGCCTACTGCCTGAATCTGCTTTATGGTTTTCACTTTCTTTGCTTCATTTGTTCTGTTTTAAATTCAGCAGGTGAACCTATATGTTCATAAAATAGTGTGTGTGAGCTTAACTGTGTATTAAACTAAAACGGAGCATTTTCTGTCAGCTCTGATTTTATTTCTGCTTTTTTAAACTGTAGTATGTGCTCATGTGTTTCAGTGTTGGTGTATAGGCTACTGCCTGAATATGCTGAGTGAAAGGCAGCTTTTCTATCAATAAAATAATTTTTTATCCTAAATATCTTGCTGTCTTACATAAAATACTTAGGTTATTTTATTTATTATTTTTTATTTTCTCTTGTATTTATTTGCACGACTTTATATTTTTGATAAATTCATATTAGGTTACTGATCACATTATTTTACAATTAACTAGTAATTTTAACTGAATTATTTTTTAAAGTAACCCTTCCCATGTGCTTCCACACAAGGCCAGGCAACATCTCCTCATATTAGCTTAATGCAGCCCACATTTCCAGTCTTCATCAGGGGCCACGACCCATCTATTCAGCGCTGACCTGCCTCATTGCTCATCGCAGTGCTGAATCATTGGGCCTCAGTGAGGCAGGAGCCAGGCCGGCCAGTGGGGGGGCCAGCAGAGCCCATCCATCTGCTGCAAATTGACAAGCCGTGAGTGCAGTGTTGGGTTCCAGCATACATCCCCATTAGGCTCAGATGCTACCTGTCCGACTCTGTTATTGACTCGTAATTGGGCACTGGCTCCAAAACAATATCAATCTCATTTGTATTACGAGGACTGATATAAGCTGCAGGTACCTACATGTAGATCCAGAGCCATTTGCATCCTCAAGGCACTGCGTCTGAAGCAGATTGCTCCCCTGCATTAGTAGTCTCTCTTTAGGAGACATTTTAGGATAAATTGGGAAGATTTAATGCGATACAAGCCAATTAAAGTGGAGGAAATTGTTGATGAGTTGTTGAGGGGAAGGCTCTCTAGTTTGTTAGTGGGCCTGTAAAATGCCAGAGACTGACATTCAAAGGTCATCTGAGCATGTCAGCACATTTGATTTGAGATTAACATACTACATGGTCTCCAGTTGATGTGGCGCTGCAAGAGGCAGAGCACAATGTCAATCAAACATTGGGCCTTTTAACACCTGTTCCTGATGTACTCATTTATAAATACCATTCAAAGGCCAAAAAGGAGAAAGAAGGGAGGAGTAGAAAGTGGTTCTGTAGACTATACTTTTATATAACCAGTCTATTTGATTGAATGTAAGCTAACAGAAAGTGAAGGGAGTGAATGGTGTGATTCTGAGGGGAATGTGCAAATGTTCAAAATAGACCACTCATATGTTCTGGAGAAGAAGGTTTGATATTGTAAATAAAATATACAATGTTAAATGTATGGGCTCAGAACAGTCTCATAATACACACATGCACACAGAAGGATTCACACTTGTATTTCATGATCCGCAAAAGGATTCACACTTGTATTTCCGGATCCACACTTGTGTTTGTCAATGCACACACAAATGTGTTCCGTTTCATATACATGTAAATAAAATCCAAATACAGAAAAAAGTTTTACATATGTATTTTTGATCCTCACATATTTGTTTTCCGTTTAAAACCGCTGCACCTGCAAACACAAACCGCTTTCTGTGCATGGATCGCTCTGCATTCGTGTGTGGGTTTTTTGAGACTCCCCTGACGGTGACCCGATTCGTACTTGTAATTTTTTCTATCTATAGCCAATCAGATGTCTCCTCAATTCTAAGCCAATCACATGAGCGTGCCCCCACAAGGGTAGATTTCTTGCGTTCATGACGTAGCGCTTCATGTACGCATTTTGCGCTGTCCGGAGCTGACAGGTCCATGGAGCCTGCCTGCAGGCGCTAATCTCAGGACACTTCCACTCTCAGTACATTGCCACTTTCCGATCAGGAAATGCACGCAAATACAAGCCTTTATATTATTAAGGTACAGTGCCACTTTCCGAACCATTAATGAATGCTTGTGTACACAAAAACGGCAGGCAAAACCGTTTTAAATGTGTGTTTCCTGTATGGCGAATACAGCTGCTTTATTTATGTCTGTATGAAGTTGTTGTGAGTGTGGAGGGAGCAGCTACAGGTTAGCTTAGCCTAATCGATCAGTGCACTACGAAGCCAGTGCTAGACAGTGAACTGTCAACGGGGGGGAGCCCCGCCGGTCATTATCGGCCGATATTCACTCTTAATAGTTTGATCGGTGCTCTCTATAAAGGCCGATCATGAGAGCTGGATCTGATCGATATGGACATAAACGCGAGTGAAGTTTTAGCGAGCTGCATGAGAAACTGACGGGCTGTCAGGAGAGAGGGAGGGAGAGAGGAAAAAAGAGATGATCCTTACTCCCGTGTTATTATCCGGTCATAGTCCGGTAATTACCTGCTAACGGAAACTCTGCTACACAATTCTTATTATTATTATTATTGAAACATGACCGGTAAGTTTCAAATGTGTCCGGTAAAATTAAATTCTGTCCGCGGAAACCCTGCTCCGGACTACGCAAAATGCGTATATGAAGTGACATGAACGCAAGAAATCTACCCTCGTGGGGGCGCGCTCATGTGATTGGCTTAGAATTGAGGAGACATCTGATTGGCTATAGATAGAAAAAATTACAAGTACGAATCGGGTGACCGTCAGGGGAGTCTCAAAAAACCCACACACGAATGCAGAGCGATCCATGCACAGAAAGCGGTTTGTGTTTGCAGGTTCAGGGGATTTAAACGGAAAACAAATATGTGAGGATCAAAAATACATATGTAAAACTTTTTTCTGTATTTGGATTTTATTTACATGTATATGAAACGGAACACATTTGTGTGTGCATTGAAAAACACAAGTGTGGATCCGGAAATACAAGTGTGAATCCTTTTGTGGATCATGAAATACAAGTGTGAATCCTTCTGTGTGCATGTGTGTATTATGAGACTGTTCTGAGCCCATATAAATGCTGCCTTGAGGTGATGCAAGGTGAAAAATAAAATGTGTGTTGACATGCAACCACTTTCATAATGCATAACAATATGTTCATTTTGTTGTAGTTGGTATCTACCAAAGTATTTGCATGGATATAAGCCCCGCCCCCTCTCCAGCATGTCTTGTTTGAATGACAGGAGTAAACACAGCCGACAGCCGCGGTGAAACCTGAAACTCGAGCGATTAGAGCGATGCGAATATTCGGGGCTTATATCCATGTAAATACTATGGTAGACTACAACAAAATGAACATATTTTACCGTGATTTAATTGTAATACACGTTTCAAACTGTCTGCAGACAAGAAGGCAGGCGAAAAACCTTTTAAAATGCATGTTTTCTGAATGGAGATCGGATCGATCAGGATAAACCAACCTGTAGCTGCTCCGTCCTAACTCACAACACCGGCATACAGACATAAATAAAGCAGCGACTGTATTCGCCATGACATAGACAGTCTGTGGTTTGTACATGTTTAACTTTTGTCCAGTTTCTGAACAGATATGAGGAGCTGTGAGCTCTGTGTGCTCACAGCTAACGGCTGATGTTTCGGGACATGTCGCGCTGCCGGGTGCTGATCAATCACGAAGCGTCATTTCTTGACTGGCAGCAAAAACAACCAATCACAGCAGTGCTTCTCTGGCTGGCTCTGTCCAATCACAAACAAGAAGTGTTCTCCCTAAAGGAATGCCCTTTCCGTCCAATGTGAAATGCTGTGGCGTTTTCTGAAATGCTGTAGCGTTTTCTAAAATGCTGTAGTGTTTTGTGAAATGCTGTAGCGTTTTCTGAAATGCTGTGGTGTTTCCTGAAATGCTGTTTTGACTTGCAATTCAGGGCCACCGTAGTTAACATTGCAGGAAAGTTGATTGTCAAGTCTCAAAACAAACTATGCAATATATTAAACGTTAAGTACTTTGTCAGGCTTAATATTTATCTGTAGATACCCCCAAGCTTTTTTCTGACTTAAAAGAAGACCTTAACCTTAAAGTATAATTTAAGGTTTAAATAAAGCCTAATTAGTTTTTCTGTTTTGCACATCCTCCTATTAATATCTTTGGACTATTGTAGAGATCACTTACAGTATCTTCTTGATATTTTCTATTCTATATTTCTATCATTGACCTTCTACTTTCCCCCTATTTTTTATGTACTCTTAATATTTAAATTTTTTCATCAAATATAACATATTCAACAAAAAAATGCGATAACGTGCTCTAACCACTAGGTGGTGCGGGTTAAATATATATACTGCTGTTTCCGGTTTAGTTTATGACGGATGTATTTTGTTATACACACATATATTGTTTTGATATTTGTAACACCAAACCGACAGAAAAGATGGTCTTAACAACATGACCCAGTGGTCTAGTTCAGGGGTTTTCAAAGTGTGGGAAGGTGAGCCTCCCCTCAGAGAACATAAGAACAGCCGCGCCCCCCCTCCCAATTATTATTGCTATTATTATTGTTGTTGTTGCTATAATGCAGGGGCATTCAATTGCATTTCAAAGAGTTCCAGTAAGAGAAAATGTAATTAAATGCTCTGTTTTCGATGTCTACCTTCCGCCATTTGAAATGACTCCGACTGTTTCTCTCCTCTTGTCTCGTATCTGTGTGTGTTTGAATCTATCGTGCTGACTCACTGACTGCACCGATTTGATTGGCTGAGTAGCATCACCTCCTTAAAACATTGAACAATAACTTTTTCAAACCTTTTTATCTTTATGTTTTAAACATATTGTATAAAACTCCCCCACTACTTGGACTATTCCTTGCACCCCTCTAGAATAAGCCCGACTGGTCTCAACCATATTGCATCAGTAACGTGCACTTGTTGTTATAACAAGATCGCAAGGACACTGGTAGCGATCGGACAATTGAGTGTTGTTCAGTTTGTGTGTTGTGGAACATGCGTGTGCGTGCATGAAAATATACCACACACCCAATTACAATTGCATGTTCAATTCACTACCCTGGAAGTTAATAAAGTTGTTAAAGTTGGAACAGCCTGTGGACAGCCGTTCTTCCTTGCATGTCAGTCGCCGACACCTTCTTACAGAGGACAGGCAAATCTAGCTGCAGCACGACCCGTATATTTTCGCACGCCGTGTTCTCAACACATATTTTTAAAACATTTTTAACATTTTCAACATCGTGGATACATCCTTATATGCAGGGGTGCACATAACTGGTACGCAGGTACGCATGCGCGGCAACAATCTGAAATGCGTACCGTCACTTGTGTCACAAAGCGCATTTGCGTACCGACGTACTTGTGAAGCTTTTCCAGAAGGCGGTTAGATCACCGGACGACAGAGTCGGTCTCCGTGTACCCAGACAGGGCTGCTGTTAACGTCGGTCTGTACAGCAGCCCTGCGCTAAAACAGCTGATCACAACGTTCACACGCTCCGCGGTCATGAAGCTCTGTACTCTACTACCACCCCTGAAATTCAAGGTGTTTAAAAAAAAAAAGAAATTATAATTCTTTTTTTTTAATAATATTTTTATTTATATATATATATATAGCACCAAATTGCAACTAATCTATATCTAGTGTCACTTTTCACATTGAACATGTGCTCTTTTATTAAATAAACTAAACGCTTTCATTTGACGTTGTGAGTTTAGAGGAGCTGTGGATTATTGTTATTGATTAATGCATCAGTGTTTCTTAGGGTCAAAAACACTAAACTCACAACGTCAAATGAAAGCGTTTAGTTTATTTAATAAAGAGCACATGTTCAATGTTGAAAAGTGACAGTAGATATAGATTAGTTGCTATATATATATATATATATATAGGGCTGTCAGTCGATTAAAATATTTAATCGCGATTAATCGCATGATTGTCCATAGTTAATCGCGATTAATCGCAAATTTTTTATCTGTTCTAAATGTACCTTAGAGGGATATCTTTCAAGTTTTTAATACTCTTATCAACATATGAGTGAACAAATATGCTTTATATGTTTGTTTATTATCATTTGAACAATGACAAATAGTCTCATGAATAATTAAACACAACAACCTCTGAACATTACAAATATTCGCCTCAATTCAACCTGGAAACCTCTCTCATACAATAATACTGTGTGTGTGTGTGTGTGTGTGTGTGTGTGTGTGTGTGTGTGTGTTGTGTGTGTGTGTGTGTGTGTGGTGTGTGTGTGGTGTGTGTGTGTGTGTGTGTGTGTGTGTGTGTGTGTGTGTGTGTGTGTGTGTGTGTGTGTGTGTGTGTGTGTGTGTGTGTGTGTGTGTGTGTGTGTGTGTGTGTGTGTGGTGTGTGTGTGTGTGTGTGTGTGTGTGTGTGTGTGTGTGTGTGTGTGTGTTAGAGATGGCAAATCCGGATCATTTTACGGACTCAGGGTCTTCTGAGTCAGTCATTGAAGAGATCCGGATCATACGAGTCATTTGAGTCATACGAGTCAGCATCACCAAGACCGTAGAAATCCTATTGGTGAAACCGAAAAGTTGATGCATTTCACGAGCATATTATTATTCCATATATTTTGAATATATATATATATATTTGTATATATATATATATAATATCTGCATGTATATTTTCTATTTCGACATGTATATTTTATTTTTATTTCTATTCTTGTATATTTTGTAGTTTTGTTTTATTGTAAAATGCCTTTTATGCTGCTGTAACAACAACAATTTCCCAATTTGGGATCAATAAAGTACTATCTATCTATCTATTAAACTGACGTTATAATTAACCTCCGCTACACAGTGTATTTTGCTTTAATAAAAAATGTTGATCACAAAAAAAAGGGTTATTTTGCGATTTGGCAAATCTGAGTCTGCTCGTGCATGAGGACGAGTCTGCTGGATCTGCTGCTATATACGGCTCCGAGTCCGCACGAGTCTGCTCTGCTGTGTGTTGCACACACAGTGAGTCAGGATTTGCGAATCCGAGTCTGCTGTGGACTCGTGCATGACGACGAGTCTGCTGGATCTCTGGATCTGCTGCTATATGGTTACGGCTCCGAGTCCGCACGAGTCTGATCCGCTGTGTGTTGCAGCGAGTCAGGATTTGCGAATCTGCGAATCTGCGAGTCTGCTGTTGGAGCCGTCGGCTCCTCTGAGTCCCCACGAGTCTGCAGGAAGTTTCACTGATCCGCGTCCCCTCCCCTGAGCCAAACGATCACTTCTGGCAGCTATCCTGTATACTTGCTAAAGGGTAGGTAGATGGACTTGGGGTACGTTGTAATGTGATTTTACATGTTATAAAGAGAGTAGCGAGTGACGCAATTTATAGTTTTAATTTGTACGTCACACCAAGTGTGGGACTCAAGGACTCGGGTTAATGGAGAGGGGAGACTCGTCATGACCAGCTCATTTCTAGGATCCGGGTTAATGATCCGGATGAATCAGGACTCGCCCATCTCTAGTGTGTGTGTGTGTGTGTGTGTGTGTGTGTGTGTGTGTGTGTGTGTGTGTGTGTGTGTGTGTGTGTGTGTGTGTGTGTGTGTGTGTGTGTGTGTGTGTGTGTGTGTGTGTGTGTGTGTGTGTGTGTGTGTGTGTGTGTGTGTGTGTGTGTGTGTGTGTGTGTGTGTGTGTGTGTGTGTGTGTGTGTGTGTGTGTGTGTGTGTGTGTGTGTGTGTGTGTGTGTGTGTGTGTGTGTGTGTGTGTGTGTGTGTGTGGAGCTCAAGGCATATATGCTCCAACGGGAGCTGCCTGGATGCTGCAATCATGTTGCGCGTACTATCCGTGCTGAGTGTGCTGACTTTTCGTACAATGTCCCACTGTCTGGCTACCTGCATAAAGTCAAGTGCTCGGCGCAGTTGTCGGCGAAATGTCATTGAAACAGCTCCTTATATCCGTTAGCGCAGCTAGCTAGCACCAGATGCTAACAACAACAACACGTAAGGTGTGCCTCGCTCGCGCGAGTCGCGCCACACATACACACTCCCTCCCGGTCCTCCCGATGGCCAGTCCGGGCCTGCCAGTGAGCGTGGAAGTGTGGTCTGCCACAAGCGGGCGGTAGGAGCGAGGCTGTCAGCATCAGCTTGTAGATGGTATTTTACACTCGATGCGCTCTGAAACTACGGCGGCCGAGGACAAAAAATACACATGCGTTAATCGCGTTAAAATAATTAGTGGCGTTAATTTTTTTTTGCGTTAACGCGTTATTAACGCGTTAAGCAGCGTTGACAGCCGCGCGTTGACAGCCCTAATATATATATATATATATATATATATATATATATATATATATATATATATATATATATATATATATATATATATATATATATATATATATATATATATATATATGTTAAAAAAAAAAGAAGTTATAATTTTTTTTTTTTTTAAACACCTTGAATTTCAGGGGGGCACAGGGCTCCGTTGGCGGGGCTCCGTTGGCGGGGCTCCGTTGGCGGGGCTCCGTTGGCGGGGCGTAGCGCCCCTCCAAGACAGAAACACTGAATTAACAAAGATAAACTGATGTTCTTTAGTGGATGAGTACTGCAGATATCACTGTAAAAACATTTGACAGTGAGGGGAATACGGTTTTACTATGAAAACTTCGAGACCGGAAATACTGTTTTCACCCCATGAGGAGTAGCATGTTCCTGCAATGCCGGAGACTGCAGTTTCAGGACACTGCCACCTAGCGAGTAGGAGACATGAATATGAACGACAATCAGAGTGTGAGTAATGTGAAGTGCTTTTAAAGTTTTATTTGTTTAACATTAAAAACTATTCCGGTGTCTTGAAATGAAGTGTGATTAGCTAACGTTAACTATGATTAAAAATATCTTTGATACCTTTAATACGAATATTGTGTTACTGGTTGTTTGATACCTAACTGATAATTGTCTCTAGACAGCAGCGGATTTTAAGTTGCTACGACACCCTCCCTCGAAGCTTGCGTCTTCTTCCGACGAGTCTGACTCCTGCAGCTCGCTGGCAGATAAAGGCCGCATGACCATTTCCAAACCCGTCTTCTAAATAAATAAAGATTGATTCTGCACTGAAATGCCTCGGTCAAACTGCATGTTTATCTTTGGCAGCCAGGTGCAGAAACACACTCACAGTTGTTTTTGTTTTTGAGTAATCAAGCACCTCTTCAAAGACACATTTGATTTGATTTATTTCGAACGTGTTTATATATAAACAAATTATCTACCTAATTACACATCTGAAAAGGCGTGGGAAGAAGTTTACACTTATTTAATCCTACCCCTTATCCCAAAAACTAAATTAACATTTATCTAAATGTATGTCTACATACAATATACATTTAAAATTATAAATAGATTATATCATTATTACTACAATATATATATATATAAATGTACGTTGTATGTCAAATTTGATAAGACAAATATAAAAGACTATCTTTTTACATCTGACATACAAAATGCATTTGTTATTAAAAAACAAAAACATAATAACAACAAATTGTTGTTAATAATAATTTAATTTCTGTAAGAAAGACATATTTTCATGCATTTTTAGATCGTTAATAACAAGCATTACAACGTCTGAAGAGACTCGCTGTGTATGAGACTCAATACTCGCTGGTTGTACTTTTGCGGGCATCCAATTCGCTAGGTGGCGATGTTGCAAAACAACTAGGGTCCTAGGAGTGCGGTCCCAGAATGGCAGCCTCCGGCATTGCAGGAACATACTATTGCCCATGAGGGTTGACGCTAACTTTACATGGACGCTGCCGTCAATAGAAGTGAATAGGGGGAAAGACATAGTATATACACGTTCTCCTGGCGAGACCTCAAATAATCTTCGTAATATCTATCAAACTATAGATCCTACACATCCACTGGACGTGGATTCTAAAAGTACAATATACACTTCACGCTAGAAAACTAATCAAAAAGCATTTTAATGGCCAAACTATCCTACAATTTAGGATTTTCCAGAGAGGGTTATTTGTGAATATACGACCCTCCAGAGCGTTTGCAGTCAACGGGAGCACTAGAGGTCGAAAACTTTAAAACGTGACTATAGGTCGTAATAAGCTGCTTGAACAATCAATCTATTTGGTCGTATGAGTTGGAGGACTTGTTGGTTTAGAATGTTCTCCGGATCTTTAGTCTTGTAGCTCAGGTGGCATTTATTATATATAAATCTGCCACAGCTGCTTCCACCCGTTGTAGTATATAGCACATATACTATCAGGATGTTACTGATGTGGTGCGGAGTGATACTGTGTGTGCGTATGTAAGCCCGCATCTAGTATGCATGTATGTAACATGGCTGAAGACCTGTTAGGTAAATAAAGATGTCTCATAGAAAGGTCTACTGATACCTTATTACACTCCATGACCTGCGATCAATTATATAGCATAAAGGACTATTACATGGTGTCAGAAGTCGGTCCAGTTCGTCATTTTGCCGGAGGTAAACAGATGAAAGTTTTGCTTGCCTAGAGCTAAGCTAACAGGTGCGGTCCCCAGAGAGCAGGAGTCGCTATTTTCTTTTGAAAGAAGAAAAAAGAGAGAGATGGATCGATTCGAATTACCATCCCCTCTGGTACTCACTGGCAACTTGGGAGAAAACTGGCGACGATGGGAACAACGCTTCCAAATCTACATGACCGCGAGTGGTGCAGATGGTAAGGACAGCAAGATTAAAGTAGCCATACTGCTGAACGCACTAAGAGAGGAGGCTCTTGAAGTTTACAACACGCTAAACATAGAACATGGTGAAGATGAAGAGATTGTTAATGATATTCTAGCCGCATTCAGAGCCTATTGTCAGCCTAAGAAGAACACAGTGTTTGAGAGCAGTGTTGGGTGTAACACGTTTCAAAAGTAACGGAGTTACAGTAATGTATTCTTTTTTGCTGTAACAAAGTAATGTAACGCATTACTAAGGAAATGTGGGTAATATACTACCCGTTACAATTCTCAGTAACGCAGTTACAACACATTTAAACCAAAATTGAATGGTGTTTTGCTTTTTAAGAATTTACCAACATCGCGAGACATTCCGACACCAGAGAAAAATTGTGCGGGTAGATTAGTAAGCCTGGTGTTTACCCTTCAGGCTCATCAAGATCCCTTCAATTCGCGTCGGGTTCCCTGATCAGCCTGTCGGGTATTCTTTTCCCCATAATGACCGCCTCGCTGCACATTATCCCGCTTATTACACTGCCATATACTAAACAAACTACAGAGCCCACATCGTGTTCCTGTTAGTGTTTACTTCCTCTCTGCCTTCTTCTGGTGATTTATCTGACGTCCAGCGCTTTTAACCTCTTTTCCTTTCTCTTTCTTGATCCTCCTTAGCAACCTTCATTATAGTCCTTGACAGTGGTCTGTACTACTGTATTAACAACGTGTCACATGTTAAGAATTTACAATCAGAATCAAGTATTCAACTAAGCCGTGTAATGAAAGTTGTTAGTAGCCTTGATGGCCTACACAGTGGTTATGCTATACCACATCGCCCTTCACTGGATGTATAATGAGCTGCACTAAACTACATTTTAGCATTTAAAATAGCTAGCCATTATTTTGTGGTTATTTTGGTAAAGTAACTCAAAAGTAATATAAAAGTAGTGTAACTCATTACATTTCAGAGACAGTAATATTGTAATGTAACTTATTACTTAAAAAAGACAGTAATAAGTCATATGTACTGTATTACATTTTGGAAGTAACTTGCCCAACACTGTTTGAGAGACATCAGTTTTGGGCACATCCTATGTCAGGTAACACCACGATTGATAAATATGTGACAGAGCTCAGGCAAAAGAGCAAGGATTGTGAATTTGGTGCCTCAGAAAATGACATGATCAGAGACAAGATTGTGTTTAATATGAATGACCAGAGACTGAAAGAGAGACTTTTAAGAGAACCTAATCTCACATTAGAAAGGGCCATAGACACCTGCAGAGCTGCTGAGACGGCCAAAGTTCAAATGCTAGCTATGAATTCAGCAGCCCAGGAGAAGTCTGTACTCGCAGTGCACAAGAATAGTCGAAAAGACAGTCGACAAGGACAAAAGACATTAGACATGCAGAAAATGTGGTAAATCACACCAGCCAAGACAGTGTCCAGCATACGGAGTATCCTGCCGTAATTGTGGAAAACAGAACCACTATGCAAAAATGTGTAGGTCAGCTAAAGCCCAACATCACAAGACAGTACATGATGTTTCTCCGGAAATAGACACCCTATATATTGGGACAGTGAACATTGATCAGCTAAAGTCTAAAGGTGACAAGTCGTGGCATTCTAATGTAAATGTTGACTGCATGTGTGTCAAGTTTAAGTTGGACACAGGAGCAGAGGCCAACGTCCTGCCACTGAAAGTATTCACATCGATGACCCGAAAAGACAGACGTGAAAGGAGAACACACCTCAAACTACAGCCTACAAAGACAGTGCTGGTGGCATATGGAGGGATGAGATTGAAGCCGGAAGGGGTGGTAACACTCAAATGCTCCACTCCCAAAACACAGGCAAGTCTGACATTTTATGTATCCAGGCACTCATCCATTCCCATATTAGGAAACGAGGCATGTGAAGAACTGCGCCTGGTGAAAAGAGTGGACATTGACTCAATAGAAGTGAAACATCCCACAACTAAAGAGGGGCTGATAGCTCAGCACCCAACTGTCTTTGAGGGTTTAGTGTAGGTGAGTCTGCTGGAGAATATCACATCCACACTGACCCCAAGGCCACACCTGTCATACACGGCTGTAGGAAAATACCACTGGCAGTAATGGACAGACTCAGAGCCACCCTCGATGACTTGTTACAAGCTGATGTTATTGTACAGGTAACTGAGCCTACACCATGGGTTAATAGCCTGGTGATCACAGAAAAAAAAGACAGGAAAAAGTTACGGGTTTGCTTGGATCCCAGTGACTTAAACAAAGCTATACTCAGGCAGCACTACTCCATTCCAACGACCGATGAAGTTCTGTGCAAACTAGCTGGTAAGAAACTTTTCACAGTGCTGGATGAAAAAGATGGATATTGGCAAGTAAAGCTAGATAAAGAGTCCTCCCTACTGTGCACATTTAACACACCATGGGGGAGATACCGCTTTAAACGTCTTCCATTTGGGATCAAGTCAGCAAGTGAGGTTTTCCAGCAACGCAACTGTGAGACATTTGGAGATATCCAAGGGATCCACATCATTGCAGATGACATGATAATTGCTGCATCGTCAGAGAAAGAACACGATGAGATATTACAGAAATTGATAGCCAGAGCAAAGGAGGCTAATATGAAGTTCAACAAAGAAAAGATACAGTACAAGGTGCGCAGTGTCAACTACATGGGCCATACTGTCACTTCAGAGGGTGTTAAAGCAGACAACGCTAAGATCAAGGCTATCACAGGCATGCCAACACCAACTGACAAAGCAGGACTACAGCGATTGCTGGGCATGGTGAAATACCTAGCTCAGTACATCCCAGGTGAGGCCACCATATCAGCACCACTGATACCTCATTCACACCAACAGTGTTTCAGGGCCGGTTCGGAGCTGCGCCGCATACGTCACGCTTACGTCGAGGCGGGGGCAGGGGGAATCGGAATCGTCGTTGAAGTTGATGATTACGATTGTAAAGTAGTTTTGAATGTAGCATGTAACGACTGTAGAGTTGGTAGTAAAGTCGTCCCATTTCTTCCATTTTGTTTCGACAGAGCAAAACCAAAACGAGTAGCGCTTCAACACAATCGGTCATTGTTGTTGTTGTCGGTGTGAGCTGTGAGGGGTTTCCGCGCGGTTTGGCTTTATGAAGCAGGCACGCAAACGGTTACGTCATGACGCAAACTATGACGCAATGACGCAGCACCAGTCGGACTCTGGGCGGTGTGAAAAGAGCCGGAGCTAAACCGAAGAACCGGTTCTGAACCTGAAAAGCTCTAGCACGGAGCTTGAACCGGAGTTGCGTTGGTGTGAATGAGGTATGAGACAGTTGTTGAGAAAAGACAGTGTGTGGCTGTGGCAGCACGAACATGATGAAGCAATCAAAAAACTGAAAGATGCTCTCATTACAGCTCCTGTACTCAGTTATTTTGACCCAAAGAAACAGCTCATCATACAGGCAGATGCATCCAAAGATGGTTTGGGGGCATGTCTAATGCACAAGGGCCACCCAATAGCCTATGCACCAAGAGCACTAACACAAACAGAAAAGAACTATGCTCAAATTGAAAAGGAACTATTAGCAATTGTTTTCTCTGTTAAGAGGTTCCATCAGTACGTGTACGGATTGAAAGTGGATGTGCAGTCAGACCACAAACCTCTGGAAAGCATTCTGAGAAAGCCGCTTGGAACAGCTCCTTCCAGACTCCAACGGATGCTCCTCCAGCTGCAGCGATATGACTTGAATGTCATCTACACACCAGGTAAAGACCTACTGATCGCAGACACACTCTCACGAGCTGTCACACATGATGAACATTCAACAGTTGATGACATCACAGATGAGAAAGTTGTCTATGCTCTGGAGCCAACAGATGCTTTGAGCACTGAGATGCTGCAAAAGCTCAAAAGAGAAACATCTAACGATGAAATACTACAGCTGCTGCAGGAAACACACAGACAGGGCTGGCCACGACACAGAAAACAAGTACACACTAAACTGGTTCAATACTGGCCTATCAGACATACTCTGTCAGTAATAGATGAGATCATGTTTGCAGGTGACAGGATAATCCTCCCGAACTCGATGAGAAGTGACATGCTGCAAACATTACATGTGGCTCATCAAGGAATGCAGCGGACAAAAGCACTTTCCAGAAGGCACTGGTACTGGCCAGGTATGTCAAGAGAGATAGAACAAATGGTCGAGAATTGTGGGACATGCCAGCAGTTCCAGGCCAGAAACCAGAGGGAGCCTCTGATCTCACACGACATTCCTGAGCTTCCTTGGCTTAAAGTAGGGGCTGACATCTTTGAAATAAAAGGACAATCATTCCTATTGATGGTCGACTACCTGTCAAAATATCCTGAGGTGCTTAACATTAAAGACAAGACTTCACACACTGTCATTAAGAAAATGAAATCAGTCTTCTCCAGGATAGGAATACCAAAAGAGATAGTGTGTGACCATGTCCCATTCGCGAGACAAGAAATGAGGAACTTTGCAGAATCATGGGGCATAAAACTCACTCATTCCAGCCCAGGCTATGCACAGTCCAATGGCCTGGCTGAAAGGACCGTACAAACTGTTAAACATGTTCTTAAAAAAGCACAACTAACGAACACAGACCCTCATCTTGCCCTGCTCATCCTGAGAAACACACCTGTAACAGGCATGCAATACTCACCCGCACAAATGCTCATGGGGAGAGTGCTCAGGAGCACCTTACCGAGCTCCACCGTGGTGCTTCAGCCTGCTGTGCCTAAGAATGTTCACTCGACTCTCGAGAATCTACAGAGGAGGCAGCAGCAGTATTATGACAGAGGAACGAGGCCGCTTCCTGAGCTGCAACCAGGAAGTACTGTTCACATGGAGACTGAACAGGGTTGGCGTCCAGCTTTGGTCACTGCACAGAGAGACGAGCCACGTTCCTATGATGTTGTCACATCTTCAGGTCAGCACTACAGGCGCAACAGGAGAAATCTGAGGAAAACACCACATGACGCCCAAATGGACCCAGAACCTGACTTACCTGAAGACCATCAACTATGCACGCCAGATGCAGACACGTCAGAGACTGTTGAATGTGAAATGTCATTATCGCGGAGCACAAGAAAAACCAGATGTGGCCGACTTATTCGACCACCTGAGAGATACAAAGATTTCCTAATTAGCTCAGTGTGAAGGTTGTGCTAAGACAGAGTAAACACGTTAAGATCCTTACTCTATTTGCTAAAAGAGAGAGAAGAGTAAGGTTGTATGTGTTGGTTATATACAGGATTCATGTTTATATGAAGATGTTGGAGTGATATACACTGATTCTAAGTTGACATGTTAATGTTCCAAAACAGCAACAAAAGGAGTTCAAATAAATACAGTAAATGTATATATAGATATATCCTTCCCTTATACAAAATATAATTTCAGATATTCTTATGTTATCAAGTGAACAATGTTAATATTGAGACCGTTATAGAGTGTTTACTACAGCAAATGTGATATGCAACTTTCATTGTAAGAAAGGAGGATGTAGTATATAGTGCCACGCACATATACTATCCGGATGTTACTGATGTGGCGCGGAGTGATACTGTGTGTGTGTATGTAAGCCCACATCTAGTATGTATGTACCATGGCTAAAGACCTGTTTTTTTGTTAGAAAAAGTGGTGGGGACACTTTTTTCAAAAAGAAAAAAACACTACTGCATTAAGCGCCCCCTTCAAACAATACCTACATACATAGGGGGGAGAGGGGTAAGATGAGCCAGTGGGTAAGTTGCCCCACCCCCTTTATCTAGGGAACTGTGCACATTTGTTGTCATGTGACCATACATTCAGGAAGCACCCATCATTTATATCTGGCTGTGATGGAGAGAAGCACATGATGAAGTGGTAAATGTGTTTTTTTACAATAAACCACGTTTTGCTTGTCAAAGTACATTTTCAACATGTCAGGCAACTGTAACGTCAAAACATTTTTTTTATCCAGGTCTGAAAATATGTATCAATAATCTCAGGTAATGTGAATCATTTATCTAAAGATTAGCATTAATGACTAAAATAGACAGGTTTTTCCCTAAAAGTGGCTGTGGAGCAAACTGAGCCTCTGTTGTATAAAATGGTATTTCAACGTAGTTTTACTGATGTGTTATTGATTTTTTAAACATTGTAGAAACAACAACATTCCTGTACCAAACAGCTGGAGGGAAGGGTATAGAAGGTAGGGTGTGCAAGAGATCACATGATCCAGTAGGTCAGCTAAGGTGAACTGGTCTTGTAGCTAAATACAGAATCTTGATAAAAATAATGCTTTTCTTTCATTTTTCCTGCCGCATGCCTGACAGGAGTTCTTTGACAATCTGGTTAAAGTGATAGACAGATGAGAGAGATAGACAATGACTAGCCTTTATACATCAGTAAAGTATATTTTCTGTATTTTCAGTTACAGGGATATCTATTTAGGGCTTTTTGAGTTCATTCTGATTCTGATCTGGCTCTTTCATATGGTTTTAAAGACATATATTCCCTCCAAACATGATGTATAATGTTGACGAGGTGTCACTTCAGCGCAGACACCAAAGCAGGTCGTGGCGGAGAAAGGATGATATCTTTTTTTACTTATGCTCAGGTCAATCTACCCCTAGAGACAAGTCGTCATTTCATGGCCTTTTGTGATAGATGCATTATTTAAACATTTTAATGACAGAAGACATCCTGAAGTAAAGGTTGTTGTCATTTGAATTATATTTAATGTATCCTTGCCTAGAGGACAACATCAGTAAGAAGTGGCTCATCTTACCCCACTCTCCCCTACCTATAAGCTTGCAATACTTGTGCAGTAACTATGCTATACTGCTGCAAAGCGGGAGCAACAATTGCTCTACTATTCTCTATTCAATTATTACTAATATCAAACGTGACGCACTTGGGTTACCAGAAATAAACCCATAAAGTGTGAACAGTCCTCATGATTGTACATGTTCTCTTGTGCAGATATGGTTTGTACAATTCTTTGTGCACGCTATTTTCAGAAAATTATCCTAATGAAAAGTGGTAAGGACAACATTGGCCATTTCCATAAGTGGTGAGGACATCAGCGTCCCCCGTATAAATGACGCCTTTGCATCTGCCCCATAACACTAAAGCAGGTATGAAAAAAGGTGTTGACTTCAGTCTCTGTCTAGTGATCAAATACTTTAACTTATTGTACAGTTCTCTCTGTACTGGAGGGCTTCCTGCGTTGTCACAGTGGAACAACGTCAGCATTGCCACTAGAGAAGCCTGATGGCCCCACACTGTGATAGTTACAGACGTAAGCTTCAGTGTGACTGTGATAGCAGCAGACGCACACAGGTACAGTCTTGCTGTGAGGTATTATTGCAGGCAGCGGGGTTCTACCATTACATTTAGCAAAGTACGGATTGAGTTGAGTCACAATGCCTCACTAAAAGGAGAACAGCAGAAGCAGAATGTACTGATGTAGCATTCCCAGAAGGCTTCCACCTAACAATATGAAAGTAATGGAATTCACTTTTAGATTATTTATTTATAAACGATTTGTACTGCATAAGGAGTAGGAATCAATTAAAAATGTATGCTTTTGGGTGGCAATACAGAAAGGCAAAGGAGATATCAAAATCTAAATGAGAGTAAGAATATGTCAGAAAATGTATGTCATTATGACTCATCTTATATGCAAAGTTTCATTTTTTTATGCCATGCCAATTGGCAGACCAGCCTCCATGTTTTTATGTTGGCTTTCATTAAAAGCGTTCACAGCACAGCACAAATGTATTTGAAAAATATATTTGGCAGAATCCCTATCAGAATTCTAAGGCTACACAAAAGTGGTCAATCCTTGATTTGTGTTACTAGAGGACAGGCCCAGGGACACCATCATTATTAGGAATCATCCTCTCGGTAGCATGATCAATTCTTCAGACACCTTGGAAATCTAGCAAGTAGTTGTCAAGATATGAAGCTCAGCGTAAATTCAATCAGGAAGACCAAGCTCTTCATTCAGATTACACGTCACCTCACTACACTCTCCTTCCTCATTAAGTGATCGGGGGCGTCTCTCCCCAGCTAACCAATCTCTCCTCTCTCCATTCTCACAAGCCTATCATAGCTCCCGCTAATCCCTTTATATCTGCTCTTCCCTCTGTCAGCTGTCATTCCAGGTGACAAAACGCAACCCTCCTCCACCCCTTTCGCCTCCCGTCTCCTTCAGGACCAAGCTAAACCTTCTCCCTTCAGTCCGTTCCCACCTACTTACACCACCACCAGTGCCTAGACCCCGGGGGGTTTCATCGGCGCGGTTCTTCCCCCTCCTGAATGATTATCCTGCAAACTGGGGCCTAATCGCCAAACACCATTCCATTCTCCTGTTATAATTGTGGCAATCATTATTACATTCATATCATGTGTCCCGGTAATAAATATGTATTCCATACATCAACGTCTCTCCTGATTGAAATATATTTAACCAACATTGGCATTTTAAGCTAGTGGATCATAAAAAACACAGCCTGTCCTCCTACAAAAAACGACCAAATAGGTCGATTGTTCAGCAGCTTATTACGACCCATAGTCACATTTTAAAGTGTAGCACCTCTAGTGGTCGTGTAAGAAACGACATGCTCCCGTTGATTGCAAACGCTCCGGAGGGTCGTTTATTCACAAATAACACTCTCTGGAAAATCCTAAATTGTGGAATAGTTTGGCCATTAAAATACTTTTTGATTTGATTTCTAGCGAGAGGTGTATATTGTACTGTTAGAATCCACGTCCAGTGGATGTGTAGGATCTATAGTTTGATAGATATTACGAAGATGATTTGAGGTCTCGCCAGGAGAACGTTAATATACTACGTCTTTCCGCAGCGTCCATGTAAAGTTGGCGACAACCCTCACGGGGTGAAAACAGTATTTCCGGTCTCGAAGTTTTCATAATAAAACCGGAAGTATTCCCCTCACTGTCAAATGATTACACAGTGATATATCTGCAGTACTCATCCACTAAAAAACATCAGTTTATCCTTGTTAATTACACAACATTGATTGGTTTAAATTGTGTACAATGCTTTTGTGTTTTTAACCTTCGATTCGGAGAAACAAATAGTTTTTTGGGAGTTTAGGATGGCCGAAGACACTACACTACCCATAATCCTCAGCTATCGTTTGGGACTACAACATCCGCTTTGCTTGACAAACCCCGTGATTAGTCCTCAAGCTCTGTGATTGGATGTTGGAGTGGCAGTGCGCCAAGGTTACGCCGAGCGTCAAGCAGCTCTTTGAAATGGAATGAAACCACGGCAGACTATCCAAAACTGGACTCGAACGGGTCCAGCCCAGCCTAGTTTATGACGGATGTATTTTGTTATCCACACATATATTGTTTTGATATTTGTAACACCAAACCGACAGAAAAGATGGTCTTAACAACATGACCCAGTGGTCTAGTTAATAAAACATAATAATATCAAACATAATATTACTATTACATTTATTGTGAAATCAAAACAGAACGGTAAAGAAAAATACAGTTTCAGTCTCTCGATTTGAAGCTTATGCATTGTACCATGAACCTGTATAGACCTGTAACAGTCAACTGCATGAGGAGTTGGAAAGGTAGTTTCTGAAGATGTTACAAATAACACACAGCATACAATGCCATAATAACTTTGTATTATTAGTGTAGGAAACTTATGTATGTATAACATCTGAAGATGTGTAGTTTTATTCATGTTTTCAAATAATTTTACAGGATATGGCTATATTATTTCACATATTGTAGTTCTACACATTAATATCTGATTTGGAAAACATCACAGACAGAAAGGTATATCCGTCATTTAATGGTAAGCTATTGAAATTCTGAATCCATAGATGTGTCTCCCATCACCCAAAACCCCTGACTATTCTTTCAACTCAGTATTTACATTCTTATATTCAAAGAAAATCAGTAATATCTTTAAAAACTACAAGTCCTTTTCTATCAGCTGTGCACCGTTATGGTGTAAATATAACCTATCTACCAATTGGATCAAATATAAAAGTCAGCCGAATTACTATTGATACTGCAAGGAGACGTATTGTGTGAAGAGAAATTGAAGATGTTGTTTAATTGCTGATATATTTATGATCCACGTCACGTTTTCAGTTTCGGTGGCAGTTCTTCCAGACAGTCCAAAGGTCTTCTATTCAGGGCTCTATAAATAAAGAACTACGGCAGATGTGTAATATTGAATGCAGCCGAACCGTGTATTACAAGGTCGTTATGTGATGACTTCCAAAGAGAAAAGCAAGAACACTCGGATTAAAGTATTATCTTCTTCTTTTTAATTTGTGTTTTCGGATTTCACATCGTATAAGCACCATATCCCAACGTGCATTGCGGCTAAAACATCCAATCACCGAGCTTCAACGATAGCTGAGGATTATGGATAGTTCGATGTTTTAGCCTATCAAAACCTCTGAAAAAAGAAATGTGTCTCTCAGAATCGAAAGGGAAAAACCTATGGGAAAAACACAAAAGCAGTGTACACCAGTGTTCATTTCGTCAACGAAAACTATGACGAAAAATGTTCGTCAACAACCTTTTTTACATGACTAAGACGAGACCATGACGAGCTAAAAATAGATTATTGATAACGAAAACTTTGACGAAATGTATATTTAGTTTTCGTTGACGAGACGAGACGGGACTAAGGTGTTAATGGTGGACTATCGGACATTCAAAATGCAGGGTATTTCCCCCCAATTGCCCGTCTTGTCTGTCAAAATGCATCTTACGTTTCTAACTTACAATATCATTATTTCCGCTCTCTTCACTCCAGAAGAGCGATCTCCCTGTGTCTCTCTGTGTGCGGGGGGTGGGGCCTCACTCTCTCTGTGTGCGGGGGGCGGGGCCTCACAGACACGCTGCAGCGGCACACAGAGATCTGCCGGGGACGGAGCGTTCAGAAGTATAGAGACACTACAAGGCTCGATGTGGACAAAGCTTGTTTGCCATTAGTGTTTTCGCGTTAGCGCGTTGACACGAGTAGAGTAGTCTGTCCAAACAGCCGGCCAAAAGGCGTCATATTCAGTCGGAGAAATGCACAATTTTCGACTTCCTTAACTCGTAGCTCTGTTGCCCCAATTACGACATCAGGTGTGCAGAGGTGGGAGAAGTACTCAGATCTTGTCGCTAAGTAAAAAAATACCATAGTGTCGGAAGAGTTCCTCAAGTCAAAGTATGATCATCAAAATATAGTTAAAGTAGCGACAGTACAAGTAGTGATTGTGCAGATTGGTCCATTTCAGAATAATATATATGATATGTTTTATAATGATTGATCATGAAAGTGTTCTCAAAGCTGGTAAAGGTGCAGCTAGTTTGAATGACTTTGTATACTGCAGGGTAGCTTGTGAATTTACTCCAGGTGGAACTAAAGTCTGAGTTAACACTTGATTATATTTCACATCATTCATCCACATCTGTGAAGTAACTAAAGGTATTAAATACATGTAGTGGAGTAGAAGTACACCATTTAACTATGAACTGTCGTGGAGTAGAAGTACACAGTAGCAAAACATTTAAATACTCCAGTAAAGTACAAGTACCTCAACATTTTACTCAAGTACAGTACAATATTTTAACATAATTATATTGTTAGCAGAGTAAGCATAACTTCATTGCTGTTTAGCATCCAAATAAGCGGAGGAGTAACGAAACATCAGAGACAGTGGCATTTCATTCAACGGGCCCTCCCATTGGAGGCGTGGCTTTATTTATACCCATCATTGACCTTTAACCTGTTACGCTATTGGCTTCCAGTCATGCACAACAAATAGGTAACATATTTACCTGAATGTTAACACCCCCACTTGATAACACATTTGTGGTCTTTTAACAAATAAAAACATTATAAGGTTCTCTACCTTACAGAAATTGTTACTCACCAAACATAAACTTTGCAAACTTAATCAACTTAAACTTTGGTGCAGGTTTTGTCATAACATCTGCCACCATCTGGTCTGTTGGACAATAAATCAGATTTGTTTTTCCCCCTTCCACAGTTGACCTCAGAAAATGATACTTAATGTCAATATGCTTGCATCTCTGTCTGTTAACAGGATTCTTTGCCAACGCTATTGTGCCCTGGTTGTCTTCGTAAATCGTAGGTAGTGTATATTCACATTTGTCAATGCCCTCTAGTAGTTGTATTAAGTACATACACTCCTGCATAGTAGCTGCTAAAGCCATATACTCGGCTTCACAAGTTGATAAAGCAACAGTTGGCTGCTTTTTGGTTTTCCAAGAAACCAGTGGCCCGCTCTCATTAAGGCTAACACAATAACCTGACATACTACGTCTGTCGGTTAGATCAGCAGCCCAATCTGCATCGCTGTATGCTTGTAAGCCCAGTTTTTCACTCTTACATTTCCGGTAACACAGCTTCCTGTCGATTGTACCTTTCAAATATCTCAGTACATGTGTGACAGTAATCCATTGCTCTTCTGTCGGCTCAGAAAAATACTGGGACAGTTTACTGACAACAAAACTCAAATCAGGCCTCGTGCACACAGCTAGGTAGATCAGGCTACCTACTGCCTCTCTGTACATTCTAACATCCTTCATCGGTACAGCATCATCCAAGTAGTTCAGTTTTTGCTCACAAGGTGTCGCTCTCGGTTTACAATCCTGCATGTTAAACCTTTCAAGTATTTTGTTCACATATTTCTTCTGTGACATCTTTACACATGAATCAGTTTGATCAAAATCAATGCCAAGGAAATGTTTTAGTTTCCCCAAGTCCTTCATCCTGAATTTAGCTGTGAGCATCTCTTTAACAACTTTCAATGCATTGTTATCACTAGCTGCAATGATTATATCATCAACCCATATTATCATTATCACTTTCCAGTTTTCAGTTTCTTTTGTGTAAACACAATGGTCAGCAGGGTTCTGTAGGAACTCATTTTCACTCAGATACTCATGTAGCATTTTGTTCCAATTTCTGCCTGACTGTTTAAGCCCATATAATGACTTTTCTAGCTTGTACACCAACTTTTCACCTTTACTAGATTTGACCTCAAAACCCTCTGGCTGGTCCATGTATATCTCACAGTCTATTGGTGCATGTAGGTAAGCAGTTTTAACATCCATTTGGTGTAAAATCAGATTTTCCTGTGCTGCTTTTTGCATTAACACTCTGATACTGGTGAGGTTAGCGGTAGGTGAAAATGTCTCATCATAGTTTTCACCCCTCTTCTGACTGTATCCCTTGGCTACATATCGTGCCTTGTATCTTTCGGATCCATCAACATTGGTTTTGATATCGTACACCCATTTACCCCCCACTGCTTTCTCATCTTGAGGTAAGTTGGTCAGGATAAATGTGTCATTCTCTTTTAGTGATTGCATTTCTTCATCCATTGCAATAACCCATTGTTTTGACTCAGATGAAGTTACAGCCTCCCTAAATGTTAAAGGGATATTGCACATTAATCTGTAACAATAGCCAATATTTGTCAGTAGCTGATCCTCACTCTCCTTACCACATACACTGTCACATAAGTAAGCTGGCTTCTTCCTCACTCTTGAAGGATAACGCCTAAGCTCACTCTTGTCTTCTGTCTCTGTTACAACAGGTATAGATACTGGACTTACGTTAGTATCACGTTTGTTTTTGCCAGATTTGTTCTGTACCTCAAAATCATCATCAGAGACGGTTTCTGTTTGTGTTTCTCTTTCTGAATTGGTCTTGGTCACAAACTTCACAAGTCTAGATTTTTGCACTTTTCCACTGTGAGGGAAATATACCATGTAGGCTGGACTATTTTTGTCATATCCAACAAAAATTCCCTCTTCACACCTTGAGTCCAGTTTCTTTTTGTCTTGCTTATAAGCATAGCACACTGAACCAAACTTGTGCATTCTGGAAAGGTTAGGCCGTCTACCTGTCAGCATAAAGTAAGGTGTCTGTTTTGTGCGGTTGTTAAAGCATCTATTCCTTACTACAGCTGCTGTCTGTACTGCATAGGTCCACATACTTTTTGGCATCTCATTTTCTATAAGCATGCACCTGGCCATGTCAAAAAGTGTGCGCCAATTCCTTTCAGCAGTGCCATTTTGATGTGGGGAATACGGTGCTGACTTTTCATGTCTAATCCTATTACTGCATAGTAATGCTTGGTAATGTTTCCCTGTGAACTCTGTGCCATTGTCTGACCTGATACATTTTACTTTCCCGTATGGGGCAGTATCGGCCAGAAATCTCTCTGTTGCTTGCACTGTGTCACTTTTGTTTTTAAGGAAATACACAAACACTGCACTGGAGTAATCATCTGTGAATGATAAAGCATACTTAAAGCCTTCTCTGGATTGCAGATCTATTGGTCCTGCTATATCTGTGTGCACCAACTCTAGAGCTGCTTTGGCTCTTACATCAGGCTCCCTGTTCCTGGTTTGGGTAAACTTCCCTTTAGTGCATACATCACAATGTGGAGGTTTGTTTACCTTACCCTTAACTGACATGCCATTAACAACATTCTGTAACTTCTGAATATCATCATAATTACAGTGTCCCAGGATCTCATGCCATGTCTGTAAATCATAACACCTGTTGCATTGGTCATCACATTCATCATTTACTGTGTTCAAGAAATAAAGTCTGTTCAATTCATAAATGTGAAATGTTGTACCGTCTTTGTGTTGCAGGACGTCTTTGCCCTGCTTGAAGGTTACCGTTGCTCCTTTGGTTGTAGCTGCTTTCACAGAAAAAATGTCTTGGGGGTACGATGGGATGTACAACGCCTTCTTCAGAGTTGTTTTGTGTCTTTTCCCCATGCTGTCCACCATAATAATAACAGCGTCCCCTCTTCCTTCTGCTACACCATTGCACCTGGTACCATCAGCTAATTCCACACAGTGGGACTCAGCCTGGAAGTCGTCATCAAACCTCTTGAACTTTGTTACATCCGTGACGATATGTGAAGTCGCCCCTGTGTCCACCATCAGTCCTCTCTCGGTGATGCTGCGTCCTGGCTGGACCTTGTTGTCCACGTCGTTGACTCGGAAAGCATACTCCTCGCCAGTCGTTTCATCCGAAGCTTTCCGCGCGTCGTCCTCCCGTCGCTGCTTCCGCCTGCAGGCTGCATCCCGATGCGTGTTGCTCTTACAATGACTGCACCACAGCTTACGTTGGCACGTTCCGGCCTTGTGTCCACTCAGGCCGCATCTATAACAAACAATGTCTGCACACTTGGTTCCTTTATCCCATGCTCTTGGTACAGAGGGTCGTCTCGCTCTCAACTGTTCCCGCGCCCTCATGACGTTGTCCTCTGGTGGCGGTGTGCGCATTCGCTCAGTATCCTCATAGCTGCGGAGCTTAGTCTTAAATTCAGCAAAACTTATTATCCTGTCAATTTGCGTGATATGTATGGCGAATGGTTTAAATGATTCTGGCAATCCCTTCAAAACCATTGCTACAAGAAGCCCATCACTTAATTTCTCCTCCGCGTTTCTCAAAGCGGTGATGGCGGTCTCTGCACGTATTATATACTCCGTCACACTTTCACTGCTTGACTTTAGGAGTGATGTCAGTTCAGTATATAGGCTGATAATACGTGGTTTACCTGTGCCTGCATAATAGTCTCTTAAAATCTTCAATGCCTGCCGACCATTATCCGCCGCCTCCCTCATTACAAGGGACAAACTTTTGTCATCAAGAAATTGGATAAGCTCTGCATAAGCCTCTTCATTTTTCCTTTCATCGTCCGCCTCTTCATCTTCCTCAATTATGTCCGTAGGACTCCTTAAAATAGTATTCTTCAGTCCCTGTAAGCGAAGATGGCCCAAGAATTTCGTCTCCCACAGTTCATAGTTCTTTTCATCCCCGTCAAACACTAACCGAGACCAGCGGGTACTGGAACCTGCGCCCAACCTGCTCATGGCGTTAGCTTAGCTTGCTAATCCACCACACGTGCTACGTTGCGACTTTCCATCGGTGGACAAACGCCGGAAATACTTATTTGGGTGTCTCTGGGCCCATAACCTGTTAGCAGAGTAAGCATAACTTCATTGCTGTTTAGCATCCAAATAAGCGGAGGAGTAACGAAACATCAGAGACAGTGGCATTTCATTCAACGGGCCCTCCCATTGGAGGCGTGGCTTTATTTATACCCATCATTGACCTTTAACCTGTTACGCTATTGGCTTCCAGTCATGCACAACAAATAACACAAATTGGTAACATATTTACCTGAATGTTAACATATATACATTTCATTTATTTCACATTTAAATAAAGCAATTAATTTGGTTAACAATTTGTTAGTTTTTCCCTTTAAAAAATATCAAAAAGTAAATACAAGAATACCGTTAAAGTAACGGATCAATAAGCAGTATCGATAAGACTAGCAGTACCGTAGAAAACCTTAGCGATACCCATCCCTAGATATTACACAAGTAAAGTGTTAAGAGAGTGAAATGTTGCTTTACGAATTTCAACACTTGATGCTGTCACCTTGATTACAATGTCAGATACCTGTATTTGCCTAACTGAATTGGTTTAAAGAGAGAAAACATTTTGACTAAAACTAGACTAAAACGTTTTGAGTTTTCGTCGACTAAAACTATGAAGGATAGAAATGACTAAAATGTGACTAAAACTAATAACCATTTTGTCTAAAGACTAAGACTAAGACTAAATCAAAAACAGCTGCCAAAATTAACACTGGTGTACACAATTTAAATCAATTATTGTCGTGTAATTAACAAGGATACACTGATGTGTTTTAGTGGATGAGTACGGCAGATATCACTGTAAAATCATTTGACAGTGAGGGGAATACGGTTTTATTATGAAAACTTCGAGACCGGAAATACTGTTTTCACCCCGTGAGGGTTGACGCTAACTTTACATGGACGCTGCCGTTACACGTTCTCCTGGTGAAACCTCAAATCGTCTTTGTAATATCTATCAAACTATAAATCCTAGACATCCACTAGACGTGGATTCTAAAAGTATAATATACACTTCTTGCTAGAAATCTAATCAAAAAGCATTTTAATGGCCAAACTATTCTACAATTTAGGATTTTCCAGAGAGGGTTATTTGTAAATATACGACCCACCGGAGCGTTTGCAGTCAACGGGAGCACTAGAGGTCAAAAACTTTAGAACGTCATTATAAGCGCTTGAACAATCGACCTATTTGGTCGTAATAAGGGCTTGAACAATCTACCTATTTGGTCGTATGAGTTGGAGGACTTGTTGAAAAAACAAGCTGCAACCGACCAGGCGGTACATCCATACTGAGATATACTCGAGATGACAGTAGCCTGGAGATGAAGGAAACAGACTTTTGAAACTTGCCAGTTTGAATCCCTGGCCAGCACTGGGAGACCTGTCAGAGCCGATTCAGACTCTTTACTACACATGCTCACTTTTAATTTCAAACTAAACATGGAGCTGGCAGGTCAGATCTGTAGGGAGCCAGCTAACTGCAGATCAGCTCCCAGAAGGCATCTGTTAAGGAGATTGTACGACAGGCCACAGCACTGTCACCACCAGGAGAGCCGGTTTGATCCAGACTCTGGAGTCAACCCACACAGTTCAAAATTGTAATGATGTAGACTAAACCTTCAAAATAAAACAGGAAACCAACCATGCAGGAACAGAAGCATGCATCTTAAACCAATACATATGGACGTAAAAACAGCTGTGTTTGTTTATTGTAATCCTATCAGCACAAACACACATTACATACTTTCATCCCTATACTCTATGATATAGTAGCATACATGACCATCCTGACTGCAGTTGGTGGTACTCAATAGAGCGTTCTACTCACCCCAAGAAAACATTTAGTTAGCCCAGTCTGTAGGGAATTGACTGGGGGACTGAGAAACGCTGGTTCAAGTCCCAATCTGACCAAAAATACAGTGTGGATGGTAGCTGTAGGGGCCAGCTCACCTCCTGGGCACTGCCGAGGTGTCCCTGAGCAAGGCACCAAGCTCCCAACTGCTCCCTGGCACTATCTGGCAGCCTCTTTGCTTTTGCACCTCTCCATGCATATGCTGTTTGTGCATACCTGTATTCAGATCGCTCTGTATAGATCCTTTCCATGTGTGTATTTGTAATGTCTGTGTATACAATAATAAAGTGGGAAACTGAATTTCCCCCTAGGGGATTAATAAACAGATTTCTTATTTGTTTTTCTTATTTAAACTCCACGTCCCAGAAAATGGTATGCTGCATTACATTACATTACATGTCACTTGTTAGACGCTTTTATCCAAAGCGACTTACAGACTCAGTACTGTGGGCAATCCCCACAGGAGCAATTTGGGGTGAAGTGTCTCAGGGACACAACGACATGCTGATTGCAGTGGGGTTTGAACCTGTGACCCCCTGATCCGAACACCAACGCACAACCCACTGCACCACACGCCTGCTGCTGTCATAACCTGCAAATGATAGCAAACGGGTGGTCATTAAATGCATGGCGAAATATAAACAAATGTCATACGTATACCTGGTAAATGTTGCATGACGATTATATATGTATGTAGTCACATCGTAGTCACTTTGTGATTGCGGCGCTACTGCTTGTGATATCTTTCTACTATTTGGCGAACTTGCAATTACCACCTCGGTTGAAGAGGGGCAGGATGTGAAATGTCCAGGGCTTATTAGGGAACCAATCTTAACGCTGTGTTGTCATTATTCTACAGCCATTACAATAACTTAATGACAACAATTTGGTGCAAAAAGTTTATCTTCCACCATACTTATAAAACAGTTTTCAGTTTATAGATGCTTGAACTGTTCAAGGTTCAAGGTTCTTTATTGTCAATCTGACATAGCTACAGAGTAATTATGCAGTTGAAAATCTTATGTCACAGGCTTCTCCAACAATGCAACATAATAACATAACATAATAACAATAAGAGCAAGAGCAATACAAAAATAATAATAGTTATAAAAATGAAATAAAGTTATGATGTGGAATAGTGCAGTATGAGTCTATATACAAGTTATTGGAATGATATATATATATTAGGTATTAGATACATACTACTGAGTAGCAGTTGAATGTTTGAAGTTGTTTCAACAGTTCAATTTTTTAACAGTCTCACTGCCCGCGGGAAGAAACTGTCTCCGAATCTTCTTGTCCTTGCCCGGATGCTGCGGTAACGTCTGCCAGACGGCAACAGAAAGAACAGTTTGTGGCTGGGGTGATGGGGGTCTTTGATAATCCGTAGTGATTTCTTCCTGAGCCGCTGGGAGTAAAGGTCCTCCATGGATGGCAGCTCCGTCCTGGTGATGTGCTGTGCAGTTTTCACCACCCTCTGTAAAGCCTTACGATCGAGGTCGGTGCAGCTGCCGTACCAGGCCGTCATGCTGCCAGTGAGGATACTCTCTATCGTGCACCTGTAGAAGTTGCAGAGTATCCTGGAATCCATTTTGAACCTCCTCAGCCTGCGGAGGAAGAAGAGCCGCTGTCGAGCTTTCTTGGTGATGGTGGTGGTGTGAAGAGACCATGTCAGGTCCTCAGTGATGTGGACCCCAAGGAACCTGAAGCTTTTGACTCTCTCCACCGTAGTCCCATTGATGGCGATGGGGGCGTGTCCCTCTCCCTGCTGCTTCCTGTAATCCACAATCAGCTCCTTTGTTTTGCTGATGTTGAGATGGAGGTTGTTATCCTGGCACCAAGATGTCAGGTTTTCGACCTCCTCTCTGTATGCCGTCTCGTCATCGTCTGTGATCTGGCCGATGACGGTCGTGTCATCAGCAAACTTCACGATGGTGTTGGAGCTGTGTGTGGCCACGCAGTCGTGGGTGAACAGGGAGTAGAGGAGAGGGCTGAGCACGCAGCCTTGAGGGGCACCGGTGTTAAGAATCAGGGTGGAGGATGTGATGTTTCCCACCCGCACTGCCTGGGGTCTGCCCGTCAGGAAGTTCAGGATCCAGTCGCAGAGGGCGCTGTTGAGCCCGAGGTCTCTGAGCTTGATGGCCAGCTTGGAGGGCACAATGGTGTTGAATGCTGAACTGTAGTCAATGAACAGCATTCTCACATATGTGTTCCTGTTCTTCGGGTCCAGGTGTGAGAGGGCAGTGTGGAGGGTGAGGGCTATGGCGTCGTCTGTGGACCTGTTTGCTCTGTAGGCAAACTGCAGGGGGTCCAGAGATTCAGGGAGGGAGGAGGTGATGAATAATTTGACTAACCGCTCAAAGCACTTCATTATGATGGAGGTGAGTGCTACTGGGCGGTAGTCGTTGGGGCAGGTGATGATTGTCTTTTTGGGGACAGGAATGATGGTGGAGTGTTTAAGACATGTGGGGACTACAGACTGCAGCAGGGACCTGTTGAAGATGTCTGTGAACACCTCTGCCAGCTGAACTGCACACACCCTGAGAACACGGCCAGGGATGCCATCAGGTCCAGGAGCCTTGTGTGGGTTAACCCTTTTAAAGGATTTACACACATCTGCCCTATTTAAAACAAAAGGGCAGTGTAGCTCCTGGTCCCTCTGTACCTCCACAGCCTGGCTGCTCTCAAAGCGTGCAAAAAAACTGTTTAGCTCATCTGGGAGAGATGCGCACGCAGACACTCCCGCAGCACCCCCCGCTGCTCCTTTGTAGTCAGTCATTGTCCTTAGTCCCGCCCACATATTCCTAGTGTTACAGCCTTTGAAGTCAGATTCCACCTTCTCTTTGTACTGTCTCTTTGCATTTTTTATTGCTCTCCGGAGATCATACCTAGACTTCCTGTACTCCTCCAAATCTCCCGCTGTGTGCGCGAGAGTGCGCGCTTTCAGTTTGCCGCGCACCTCACCGTTTACCCAGGGCTTTTGATTTGGGAATGTCCGTACAGAAACCTTCGGTACCACGTCATCGATGCATTTCCCAATGTAGCAGATGACAGTGTCCGTGTGTGTGTTGATGTTATTGTCCTCAAACACACTCCAATCCGTAGATGCAAAGCAATCCTGCAGTGCTGAATCTGACTCCTCGCTCCATCGTTGTACTGTCCTTGTTATCGGTCTGTCCCTTTTAAGTTTCTGCTTGTACGCAGGCAACAACAGTAGTGAGATATGGTCTGATTTGCCGAAGGGAGGGCGAGGGAGAGCCTTATATCCATTCCGGAAAGGGGAATAAACATGGTCCAGTATGTTTCCCCCGCGCGTCGGGAAGTTGATGTGTTGGTAATATTTTGGCAAAACCTTCTTCATGTTGGCGGTGTTGAAATCTCCGGCCACAACGAACGCCGCATCTGGCCGTGAAGTCTCGGTTTTATCAATAAACCCAAACAGCTGATCGAGTGCCGTGTTGTTGTCGGCGAGTGGCTGCGGCGGGATATACACTGCTGTTATCACAACAGATGTGAATTCCCTCGGCAGATGGAAGGCCCGACATGAGATCATGAGGTGCTCTAGCTGTGCGGAACAGTCCGATGAAATAATCTTCACATCTGAGCACCAGTTGTTGTTAGTCATTACACACACACCGCCTCCCTTACTTTTCCCCGAGTTTGCAGTCCGGTCCTGACGAAAAATAGAGAATCCGTCAGGGACAATAGTGGAGTCCGGGATAGCGGGGTTGAGCCAAGTCTCAGTGAGAATTAACACGTTACAGTTCTTAATGTCCCGTTGAAAAGCAATCCGGCTTCTGAGTTCATCTAGCTTATTTTCAATGGATTGAACATTAGCCAGAAGAATACTCGGAAGAGGGGGCCGATTCTCACGTTTTCTCAGTCTGACCAGCAACCCGGCCCGGCATCCTCGCTTTGTCTTCTTCTTGCGTCTCTCAGGTAGAACAGCAACAGGTAGCCATGGTGAATCTCCATTGTCTGTCGGAGGGTTAATATTGTCCACGAAGTTTCGCAATTGGAAAAGTTCCTCTCTGCTATATTGTATGGCAGAGTAGGTGCGGTCGGCTAGCATGTTGCGAACCATGTTAAAAGTAAAACGGCAAAAGTAAAAGAAATATGTACAAAATACGAAAATGGGCAAAGTTGGAGAGGAGCACAAAGACAATGCGGCCATCTTCACCGGCGCATCTTAATCAGATGTTCACATGTCACATTAGGTATAGACATGTAGACATGTTCACATGTCACATTAGGTATAGTCTTAATAAAGATATGCCTGACAACATGCTTGCTTCCAGAACGTTCTCCAGTTTAGCTGCACCACCTGTCTGTCTACATCCCTGCCGTAGTAAAGTTAAAAGGCAAAACTGTGATGTGAGAAAAGGTTCTGGAGCAGATGACTTTCTATTGTAAAATAAAGGTCAAAGATCTTTTCAGAACACCTGTTCCACATTCCAATCATAACACTGGCTGAAAAATGAAAGACACAAAGATTAACTGCTCACTCATTATCCCTTAGTTTTAATTAGCTGTCAGAAATATGTCTTCAAGCCAGGTATTCACCTTGAATCCAACATATACCATGCAGTAACGCACTGTAGGCTGCTGTTTAAAATCCATCCCTCGTATACTCTGTTGATGGGCCTCAAGGGCATTAATGAAGCGCAGACTATGAGGGCAGCCCGCCCATCTGCGACACCGCACACTCAGACATATGGCAACTTTTAAAGTTCCAAATTAAAGGAAAAAACACTAACCTGATTGGCGCGGATGTGAAGCAAAGTGGAATGGATTAGAATATCAACACAGATAAATGTATGTGCATTCATAAACATCAACACACACACATTTGTAAATGAGAACTCCAAGCAAACGCACACATGCAAATGAGGAGAGCAGACACGCACGCACGCACGCACACACACACACACACACACACACACACACAACACACACACACACACACACACACACACACACACACACACACACACACACACACACACACACACACACACACACACACACACACACACACACACACACACACACACACACAGAAACCCGTGCTAATTGATAGAAAACAAACAGTTACTCAGGCGGTCTGCAGGGACTGGATTATACTGTGTCTCTCCTTGCTGAACAAATTGCTCTCTAAATTCAATCAAACACACCAAGCTCTTCTGCGACTCGACGGGAGGCTGTAATCAGCATGGTGAACAGAAGATGGAAAAAAAGGACAAAATAGAAAAAATACAAACAAAATAGAAAAAAAAGTCAGTGCCCTCAAACTAGCCGGAGAGCTGTTTGTTGGGCACAGAGTTCCCGTCTTTAGGAACAATGTGGTGATTAAGTGCCATTGATATTTGACTACACAGAGCGCCAGGCCTCAGGGAAACTGCACTCATTCCAAATAATTCAAAGTACTTTTCTAACTCAACCTTTTTACCTAGTTCAGCCAATCTCATTTGCTTTTTGAGTGATAAAGCAGTTAATAAGTATTGGGACATTACTTTTGACTACTGGAACATTGCCTTAAAAAGAGCAAGTAAGTTCACTCTGTTCTAAACACATGTGTATTGGAAGGATTTCAATTAGCTTTTTGTTGTAAAAAATGTGAGCGAATGTCTTTTTCTTGCATTTTTGTTAAAAAACGTTTTCCAAAGAAGGTAGGAATGTTTCAATACTGTTCACAAAGTCAGCACAACAGAAGTGAACTACCTCCTTGCTTTGACACAAAATGCATTTATTGCCACATCTTTATTATTTGTATCTCTACTTTACTCTTGAAAAACGTTTAAATTAATATTTGAAAACAAAAATGTAAATCAAACAAAAATGTTGCACATTCTGTTAGATCTACCTCTAAAAGGAAATACAATCTTTCATGGCATCTATGAAAAACCTTTGCTAGGTGTTTCACTTTTCCTTCCACCCTACCTCACCCACGCACAGTAACAATTTGACTTATGAAGGTGGAACGTTATCGAGAACCAGCCACATGGTAAGATGTCGCTCTTGGATATAATAAATGCTGGGTGTATGAACATATCTGCAGGAGATTGCCACACACCAGAGTCTTCAACAGGTGTCAAAAGGTTGACTAGGACTATAACTAAGCTTTGAGACTAATACGTCTCATTTTGTGGAACTACTTAAAAAATGTTTTTAATGTTAGTAGAATATCTTTGGTTTAATGTCTTTGATTAAGCCCTGAGGGCCTGTCTCCACATAGTACAGATGGAGCCTCTTATTTTGGACCCCAGCATACAGCTTCCTGCCGACTGCCAGCCAGTTGCCAGCCAGTTGCCTGCCAAAGACCAGTATTCAGGAATGTTAGGCCCTCCCACTATTCTCCAATTTCAGGGTTTAACCAGGAGATGGCGCTATATATTAAATAACTAAGACTTAGTTTTTCACAATAGAAAATGCAGATATTATATAAAAAACTAAAGTTAAAATCTTGTTTTTAATGCCCCAAGAGCAATAACATCTTGTCACAAGCTTTTGGAAGAAAAAAGACTGACTCAAGAGACCTGTAGTTGACTAATTACAGGCCTCAATAAAGTTCTGCCATTGGTTGTGAAAAACAACGGTGGACATAGTGGAAAGTGAAATTGACATTGTCGAATTTAATAAAAATACAAAATAATGTATCTGTGTACGTGTTTTACTATGTGATCTGCACTTATCAAACATCTAATTAAGGCGAGACACCCCAGGTGAATAGGGTATTTTTAACTTAAAGATATCAGCTAAATATTTCTCCAGTTAATTACTTACAATAAGGCAATTGTTTTTTGTATTACAAGTTTTCTGAAATAGCATGTTTAAATATCCAAATGAACCATTACCTCATGAAATATGCGCATATTTTAACACATTTCAGGAACCGAAATCTGAACTTTGGATAAAGCCAGGATCAAAATTATTGTTTCATTTTGTAGTCATATTAGTATCTAAGGCTTTTACAGAAGGGATTTTGGATATCTCTTTGTATCACTCCATAAATCAGAAAATACTGTCAACAGCCCTAAAATATCAATTTTCACCATGTTTTTAGGTATAAAATGTTATATAATTCAGGCTATGAATTATATATGACCAAACCCTTCTGTAAAAGCCTTCATAATATTGATAGGAATATAACTGGAAGGTTTGGTGTATGTAACTGCTGAGTGATTCTACAATTTAGGGTACATTCCATGTCCATTGATGTCCATTGATGATAATTATAATTATTCTAACTATTTTCTTCAAAAATATCATATTTTGCCTATTATTGGAAAGCATGTTATAATATCACACAAACATTATGTGCATCCTATGCTTTATTTAGCTTGAAATGTGTCATGATGTTCTTAAATTGTCAGTTTTTGCTATGTCCGTTTTTCAGTTGAGGGTGTCTTGGATTCAAAATAATGAATAAAAACCATTAAAGTAAATTTAAAAAATGATTCATTTATTTCAAAAGTCTAAATACTAAAGAATAATAACATATTTTTAATTGATTTCCCCCTTTAAATAATTTAAATATCTTAATATATGAATGTCCGCAAAAGTTCTGTCAACTATGTTACTAACAGAACTTCCCCCTTTAACTCAAAAATTGTTTGTCCCAATACCATGTCACCAGCATCACATGATGCCATGTTCCTCTTTGGCAGACATTTTGAACACACTGTGGTGATTGTCCTCTACATTTTTACAATATTTTATGTATAATAGCACATGGTCAATTAATATACTCATTGACAATCAACAATGTTACGTACATTGTTATGGTTTACAATTGTTTAATGATTTTAATTCAATTATATGTGCAAATGTGATGTTAACCTGTTCAAGAAAATGACATGTGGTCATCCAGGCAAGGCCTACCATTGAAATGATGGGTCAAAATAGGGAAATTGTCAACTAGGTTACCTGTCAACTGAGTTACCCAGTACTGTAATAACTGTAGTAACTTAGTTGACAGGTAACCTAGTTGACAATTTGTACGACATGTAGACGTCATTACACATCATTATCAATGGAATTTTGCACTTCTGCCTTGAAATTAACATAGTGCTGATGGTTAATAATGTGTCCAGTCAACTATGTTATTTGCGTCAAATGTTTGACTTTCATTGTCAACTATGTTGCACCTCATTTTTTCAAATTTAAAATATCTAAAATAGTGCTTCTGATATCCTTTATAGTATAATGTATATCTACACAGGTTGGAGTTTTACATGACATCTCTTAAAACTATCAAAATGACCTGTATGGTAGTTTTATAATACAAAATATCCCTAAACTTAATGACAGTGCTGAACATATCACATGAAAAAACAAAACTTTAATACAATTATTTTTTAAACTTTAAAAAATCTTTGGATATATGGTAGAATAGACTCAAGAGCCTTTCAAATTTGATTTTACTTGAAGTGCAGGACTTAATCAAATGATTGTAATGACATCAAGTTTGTCCGTAACATAGTTGACAAACTGAGTAGTGAAAACATCCTTTCCCTTCAAATAAAAAAATATATAAAAATGTTTAAGCTTTGCAACTAGTGGATATGTTACACTGAGGAATATACTAACTTGAACCACTGATTGTTCTATCTATACATTTTATTTGGCATTAGTAAATAATTATGCACATTTACAGATATTTTACATGATATGAGTGATAACACGTGTTATAAGGGCTATTTCGCACAATAGGTGTGCCTTGAGATTTTTACTTGTCCTTTGGTGTGCCTTGGGCACAAAAAGTTTGGGAACCACTGCTGTAGAGAAATGTAAACGTTCACCATCCCCCACCCGCCTACTGTATGTTGCTTTTTGACATGTAAATGGGTAACTACCCCCCTCTGAGTGAATACCTGTTGTACCTGTCCGGGGCTAAGCCCATAGGACGATGCTCTGATGTCATCACCCTCGCACATTGGTCATATGTTTACAAAAAACGATGTTAACACTTTCTCGTTCTTAATATATGCTATATTTAGGGTCGATATGTGTTGAATTTACTTTAAAATAGCAGATCACTGTGATTCACTTCTCCGCGGCTCCTCCGTGCAGAGAGGCCCCCCCCCCGTTGACAATTCACGAGCGTCTAACTCTCTCCCCCCTGTGAAGAGATATCACAGGGGGGGGTTGGGACACACACATTCCGATGGCCAATTCGTTTTAAACAAAGAGTGGGGTGGGGACTGGTGAACGGTATGGTCAATGTTTGTAAACACTGTGACATTTTGACTTTATTTGATCATTTCAGTTAAAAACTAACGTTCATATTTCATATTACTGTTTTGCCTGGCTGGACCTGTAATTTACAGGAAAGGAGTGCACGCTACTAAAGAGACACGCTACCATGGAAACCAAACAATGGTGTTGCTGTATTGAAGTCCGAGTGGAAACAGTCATATTTGGAGCGTTATGTTAGAATGAAACAGCGAGGTCGTGACTCACAAAAAAAAAGTGTTACTTCACTAACTGTAAGCTTGTCACTCAGAGTAACCTACAGTTAACTTAACTGTTGGAAAAGAAAGATCAGAGTTAGGAGTGTGAACACACAGCTGAGAGCTGCCGTTTCATTCTGACTGTTTAAAAAACGGTAACAACGGACTATTTTTCTTAGCGGATGCATGTAAATTTAAATCAATACATAGAACTATGTTTTAAATCAATAAAAATATTTTCTAAATCCATAAAAGCATTTTAATTAATATTGGGAGTCATGTCGTTACTTTGTTGAGAATGTGGCCATGTAATAAGCGGGATAATTTGCAGCGACTTGGTCATTATGGGGGAAAATAACACCCAGGGATCAAGGGACCCAGGGATCCCTCCGCGTCGCGGAGGGATCAGTAATTTTTAGTGAATTACTGAGTTTAGGCACGTTAATAACATTTTAATGAAGTTGAATACAGTATATTCATATTTGTCAGTGATTTCATGTCAATTCGGCGAACATAAACGATTAAATTAGGATTAAAAATCGAGAGCCGGCTGCTGTTCGTTACGGTAACCCAACTAGGACACTTGACACAGTGGCTTTTGGCAAAGCACACAAAGAAAACAAAAAAAACCGAGAGAGATGAATTATTGTTATTACAACGTGACTTCACTATTATTTAACAACTATTTTTATTGGGTTCTTTTATTTGGGGTTAAGTACATTGTCAGAATAAGTGAGAAATGGATTTAACTTCTGTTAGACAGCTATCATACTGAATAAATATTTATGCAAAAATGTATGGCATTAATAATGTATATCTAATTACATTTAAAAATGTATGGCATTAATAATGTATATCTAATTACATTAACTGTGAATGTCTTTCATTTTATTTAAAATGAAATAAAATTACATAAAACATTTTCCATAAAAAAGTTGATTCAAGAACAAATCAGTACTTTTCTTATATGACTATTATTGCTAAATTTGAAAGGTCTTTACCAGCTTTGGAATTATATATATATATATATATATATAGCACCTTCTGCCATCCCATCTCTACTGACATATGGATCTTAACAAAGATCCGCTATACATTAGTACCAGATATACTGTACACGGACATTTTAGTGAACCAGACCAGCTGTTTCCGCCGGGTCTTCGCTTCCCGGGCATCACGTTGTTTACAAGTGTGTTCAGATGCTAAATGACAAGTGCAAGTGACAATTGTTGTCGTCTTCTCTGTGAACGTTTTTTTCTCCGTTATTTTGCCATTTTCAGATTTAAATTTCGAGCGGAAAGCTAACCAGGAAGTAATAATTACTTAAGCGGAGAACGGAGAAAGTAAACGTTACAGCAGGCATAACAACAGCCGGTGTTTATTTTATTATAATATTCAAGAACAAATCAGTACTTTTCTTATATGACTATTATTGCTAAATTTGAAAGGTCTTTACCAGCTTTGGAATTATATATATATATATAGCACCTTCTGCCATCCCATCTCTATATATAATATCTATCCGTGACATATGGATCTTAACAAAGATCCGCTATACATTAGTACCAGATATACTGTACACGGACATTTTAGTGAACCAGACCAGCTGTTTCCGCCGGGTCTTCGCTTCCCGGGCATCACGTTGTTTACAAGTGTGTTCAGATCGTTCAGATGCTAAATAAAAGTTTAGCTTGTACTTTTGATACCCCGCCTCTCGGCACCACAACATCCAGTTTACTGTATTTCACATGAGCGATGTCGAACATTGAAAAGTCCTTATAAAATCTCTGTTATTAGATCAGTACTTTTCTTATATGACTATTATTGACTTGAACACTGAGAATGTATTTATTAACTTCAGACATTTGAAATATTTGAAATCAGATGAAAACAAACTGTAACGGACCCTGCCGTGTTATCTATGATTACTATGCCTTACTGTACATTCATAATTTCAGCCGGAGGTAGGTGGTAGGCGTTGCGGAGGAGCAGATTGCGAGTGAGGTGCCTGTTCTAAACGAACTATTCCAGCTGTTATAAAGCATTAAATAAAAAGTAAGCAAGGAATACAGAATGTTTCGTTACGTAACTTTGTTGAGAATGTGGCCATGTACATGTAATACATGGGATCATTTGCAGCGACTTGGTCATTGTGGGGAAAAATAACACCCATCCTGATCGTTTCAATGAAGTTGAATACAGAATATTCATATTTGTCAGTGATTTCATGTCAATTCGGTGAACATAAACATCAATGATGATGATTAAATTAGGATTAAAAATCGGGAGAGCCGGCTCGTTCGTTTTTTCCGACTAAACAACATCTATTATTTAGAAGTTGATTTCACATGACTCCAGTGTGGAACCCCACTGCACCCCCTGGTGGATCAATGATCCATTGCAGCTGGCTTCACAATAATTAAATGTATTTATCATGGGGGCGGTATCAAGTCTGACTGGGGGCCGGCCGGCCATCACGGAACGTGCATGAACCGATCACGACCCTCGCACTTTAAACCGTCCAAAATAAGACGCTTCATCTGTACCTTTTTCTGAGCACCAGCCAATTGTTTCCAATTAAGAGTAATAGCTTGCGGTCTTTTTTGATAAAAAAGTGCTGCACGCATCCTCTTTTTCTGAGGCCTCCGACATGTGCAACAGCTCAGAGCTCTTTGTGCAGAAATTATCTAAACTTTTCAGAAAAGCACTTATAACATCACTGGACAATTGGAGGAGAAGCTGATTTTTCGCCATGTCTTTCAGACTATCATAACAGGCGTGTGGTGAAGTGGGTTGTGCGTTGGTGTTGGGATCAGTGGGTCACAGGTTCAAACCCCACTGCAGTCAGCATGTCGTTGTGTCCCTGAGACACTTCACTCCAAATTGCTCCTGTGGGGATTGCCCACAGTACTGAGTATGTAAGTCGCTTTGGATAAAAGCGTCTAACAAGTGACAAGTGACATGTAATGAAATGTAATGTAATAACAAAGACTGAAAGGCCGGTGTGTTTGAGTGTATCAGCCGACACTGGATGTTGCTGCTGCTGAGTGTCGTACTTCTATCTCCATACGTGGGCCATTTTCCTCGCTCTACGGCTGTCAGACTGAGATGTGAAGCTTATTCATACAAAGTGTGAGAGCAAGCAACTCCCGTTGGTGTTCATTGTGAAAACTAAAAGTACAAAAAATACTGTATATAGGAGAACAAATAGATAGATAATGGCAATGGGGCAAAACAAGTCTGCCTTATAAAAGCGGTGATAAGTCCTCAAGATATCGCTTTCATAAACACATTAAAATAACTGGGAGCATTTCTTGTTGAAACGCTAGAGGAGGAGGCTTTGCCCGGCGCCCTGCTGGTGCCTTAATGCCATGTTTTGTGCACACAGAGCCTGAAAGTGGACCATTATGTCATCAGTCAAGACACCACGTCATTCAAAAGCATTGGTTTTCTTCCGAACAAGACAGGAAGAGTGGCATGACTGTCAGACTGAGATCTACAGTTCAGCACCATGAAGAACCCTGTGTGGAAAGATGCTTGGCTCTGACATCAGCTGACATTTTCAACTGTTATGTACAGCATTGTCAAAAAAACTGTCCAAAGAAACTACAGCTTTAGTTATACAAAACAGAGAAATAGGAACGTGTCTGTGCGTCTCTCAGTGACTGTTGCTCAGACTGTCAGTTGCATTTTCTATTCTATCACATAAGTGTGTTGTGTCTCGTAAAACCTGTTAAGTTAATGTTTTTAGTTCAGTCTTGTATCCTGTTTCATTTTGTAGTAACCTTTCCTTCTTGTTGCATATCACCTCACTTCCTCCCTTTGTGTGTTTTCCCTCCACTGTGATTGTCGACCCCGCCCTAATTGTCTGCCCCTGTGCCTCCTTAGCCTGCCTATATATAGATCCTGGGTGTTTCTCAATGTCGAGTAAAGCTGCTCCAGAGCCACTATTTCAAGCATACTACGTCATCGAGTGCCGCCGAAAGACTGTTCCAATGTCCAGCATACTTGGAATTCTACGGAGCCCGGCGTACTTCGTAGCGAGACATTTCGAGGCTGCACATGTGTAGACTCCGCGGTCTTAAAATCCCCACAATGCTTTGCGCACGGAGCAATTTCCCCAAATCTGTGGCGGAAAATGTAAGAGGCGGGGCCTCTCATATGACGCACACTTGCTCGCCTGTTCCACTCTTTGTTTTCCAAATGCCAGGAAGTATTCTTGCCTCGCTTCTGAAGGAAGTGACTCAGAAGACATGTGCTACCAAGCAAGCGTACTCAACATCGAGAAACACCCCCTGTCTCCCTTGTCTTGTTGCCAGTTCGTTTCGTCCCATGTGCCAGACAGCCAGCGTCAAGTCGTATTTGCTAAGAGCTAAGAGCCGAGTTTTGGAATTTACTTTATCCTTTGCATTTTTTTAAACTACCTTGGTTACCTTTCCCTCATAAGAGTGTTTTTTGTTATCTACCTGCTACCTCTACGGAATGATTTTCTGTTGTGCACATTTTTTCAGTAAAGACTTTCTTTTGTACTTTGTTTGTCGAGTCGTGCTTTTGGGTTCATACTTGTTTGCCTAGTCGTGACAAAGTGAGTTTCTTTGTAGGGCCAAGTTTACTCCTGTGCATGTCCCGTGCGTTTTGTATTTCTTTTTTCACCACCAGGATGTTTTAGCTGTTATTCCATCATTAACTGGGTAATTGGAGGAACAAAGGAAAAGAGACACAACATTAATTATGCCTGCATAATTAAGCAGCTTTCTTCTGTCCCTTATGATATTCAATCATGGGTTAAAATTGTTTCTGCCACTCACATATTGATTTAATTCTCTCATCCCCTGTGTTAATTAACAAAGTATGACAGCTGAAGTCAGACGTTTCCAGAGCAAGCATGCCCCCTGAAGTATAATTATGACAGTGTATGCTACACTGGCGTATTAAAGAAATAGCAATCCACTGTGAAACAATGGAAAACATGGTACATGCAAAAAATATAAACTGGTAAGAAATATGGTACTGCTACTTGACTACAGAGACCGTACTCATAATAGCCAGCTTGGGGAATGTGTCACTACATTGTGTGTTGTGATGGCCGTTCACTGAGGACCCTAACCACAGGAGGGACATTTCTTCAACTGCTGTCATGGTTCTGAGTTTGCCTGTGTATACTTTTCATTCTTATTCTTTTTACTTGTTTGTGTTCTTACTCAGCTGTAGTTTCAGACCCTGCAACTACTACTTGACTGCTCTTCCTCTCCATTCACTCTTCATTGCTTAATCAGCTCCAAGAATATTTACAGGTTCACTTCGACCAGTTTTCTGCCAGTTTGTCTTTATGTCACATGTCTTAGAGGAGGTGAGGTCCCCCCTAGAGGAGGTGAGGTCCCCCCTAGAGGAGGTGAGGTCCCCCCTAGAGGAGGTGAGGACCCCCCTAGAGGATGTGAGGTCCACCCCCAAATAAAGCAGGTTAAAATAATTAAATTGCATACATGTTCTTTTAGTAAACACTGAAAACGGGTCCCACAGACCCAAACAGCACACAAAGGTTAAAGGTCAGCATATAATAATGTTAAAATGTGCTAAATATGTACACTGCAAAAAACTAAAAAAGAGGAGTAAAAGTAGCCCAAAACAAATGAAGGAATTCTGTCCATAGAAAAACATCACGATCAAACGAAGATGCAAAGTGACACCGGAGTTTAGATTGCACGACTTGTGTTATGATGATGATGTCATTGAATATGATTTTTATAATCACTGTACCTTTTACCTTTCTTTTTGCAAACCCCTTTTTCCTGTAATCATCTAACACTGTTCAGGTACCAGGGGAAACCCTCCAGATGGCACTGACAAGAATCCGCACTTTCTATTGGCTTCTGGTAATTGGGGACATTTTGGTGAACGCCATCCTCCCTTTGACAGGCATTTTGCTGGCTCATTGTGCCGAAGCTGACATATGCCGCTGCATGATGAGAAAACTAATGGTCCTGTCGTCTTATATGAGGCAGCTGGCAGGCGCAGGAAGACAGTACTCACATGAAGGAGCTGGACCAATAAGGGTTTTTAAGGGAGACGCAGTTAAATCTCTGGAATGAAGATACTTATGACGGGCTATAAAGAATATACTGTAGGCACATGTTGGTACAGTATAATGGTCTCATCCTACTGCACAGATGTAAATTATAAAGTACATTCACCTCTACGACATTTTAAAAGAAGGCTTGCATCATTGCAATCTGGGCAGTGCTGAGTGGCTGGGAAGTATGTATGTGCCAATAGAGCACTATATCTATATTTGAAAGACACACAATGTATTCTCGTTGTGAAAGCAGAGTGGTTTGTTGGAGAATAAGTGAGTCTGTGCAGAAAATTATATTCAAAGTGGCTATAATAGAAAAAAAAACATGCATCAAATGAAAATGTGAAAATATAAAATCTTCAACAGCGTGGGAGCACTTCACTTTAAACAACAGTAAAAAGTGTGTTACCTGCAAACTGTGTAAAATTGAACTTGCATGGCATGGGAGCACCACAGTGATGCGGGAACATCTCAAACGTAAAAAACAAAAAACACCCGATCAAGATCCCTCCGCTTCGCGTCGGTCTCTGTGGTCATACTGTCGGTGTTTATTACACGGCCAAATACTAAACAAACTAACGACTAACTTGACCTATGCCAATTTATTGATTGAGTTATTTCAAAGTGTTTCAAATTTGCAGAAAGTAGGTCGGGTTGAGAAACTGTGTGCTGTATTTAAGGAGTGAACTAGGACACATTGAATAGTTTGTAGCATATTTGAACATTTATTAATGTCTAAAATAACAAGGCATGTATTAAGTTACATGGAAACTGTGCTACTATGCATACTCATACTCAGGTCTATTCAAGTAAATATACTGTAGAAAGAGAGAGGGTTTGTGATTGTGAGAGTGAGAGAGCTAGTCTATGTGTGTGTAAAAAAGTGTAACTGCAGAGACAATCTCCCTATTTGTTGTAGCAAAGCGTGTTGACACTTTTTGTTTGTGATTCAACATTTTATTTTTTATAATTTATATTTTTTTTAGGGCTGTCAGTCGATTAAAATATTTAATCGCGATTAATCGCATGATTGTCCATAGTTAATCGCGATTAATCGCAAATTAATCGCACATTTTTTATCTGTTCTAAATGTACCTTAGAGGGATATTTTTCAAGTTTTTAATACTCTTATCAACATATGAGTGGACAACTATGCTTTATATGTTTGTTTATTATCATTTGAACAATAACAAATATTCTCATGAATATTAAACACAACAACCTCTGAACATTACAAATATTCGCCTCAATTCAACCTGGAACCTCTCATACAATAATACAATACAAAGTGTGTGTGTGTGTGTGTGTGTGTGTGTGTGTGTGTGTGTGTGTGTGTGTGTGTGTGTGTGTGTGTGTGTGTGTGTGTGTGTGTGTGTGTGTGTGTGTGTGTGTGTGTGTGTGTGTGTGTGTGTGTGTGTGTGTGTGTGTGTGTGTGTGTGTGTGTGTGTGTGTGTGTGTGTGTGTGTGTGTGTGTAGACACTGTGATGGATCGTTGGAGCTATGTGCAGCTCAAGGCATATGCTCGAACGGGAGCTGCCTGGACGCTGCAATCATGTTGCGCGCACTATCCGTGCTGAGTGTGCTGACTTTTCGTACAATGTCCCACTGTCTGGCTACCTGCATAAAGTCAAGTGCTCGGCGCAGTTGTCGGCGAAATGTCGCTCCTCTGTTTTCATTGAAACAGCTCCTTATATCTGTTAGCGCAGCTCGATAGCACCAGATGCTAACAACAACAACAACACGTAAGGTGTGCCTCGCTCGCGCCACACATACACACACCCTCCCGGTCCTCCCGATGGCCAGTCCGGGCCTGCCGGTGAGCGTGGAAGTGTGGTCTGCCACAAGCGGGCGGCAGGAGCGGGGCTGTCAGCATCAGCTTGTAGATGGTATTTTAAACTCGATGCGCTCTGAAACTACGGGGCGGCCGAGGACAAAAAATACACATGCGTTAATCGCGTTAAAATAATTAGTGGCGTACATTTTTTTTGCTTTTTGAACATTAAAGCATAGAGACATGTCACAGTAAGAAATTCAAATAAAATCTATGATTATTAACGAAAAGTATTTGTGAATAGCTTTCCAACTTTCAATCAGGCATTTGTTAATCCAGTTGTATTTGTGGATCTCAATGTTCTGCTTGCATCAGCCTCACAGAGTTTTGAGACGCCACCGGTCCTAACAGAATCTACTCGTGTTACTCGTCCTTTTTCGGAGGATGACGCGGATGCCGCGGATGCTGCCTTTCAAAGTAAGTGCATGCAGTATGCTTATACCATGGCAACAGTAGCCTAATCCTTCATGTTGCAGGCTAAGGGAGCCAGCAAAGGGACTCAAAGTTATGCAGAGGACAACAATTTTACATTTACAGATTACACATTTACACATGGATTATTGATCTGCTCACACAAATAATATTGAGATCAATGTAGCTCCATAGGGTTACAGTGTGCACCACGCACCACTAAGGTCCTAAATGTGAGTTCAGACACTAACACAGGAGTCAAACCAGACTTTTTATCAGTTCTCATTCATTGTTCAGGGCCTGATCTGACCCCGTGGCCTCTGGGGTGAGACTCACAACGTTTGGTTTGTGCAGGACTTTTAGTAAAGTCTGCGCATGTGTTTTAAATTTGGTAAATGTTGGTGAAGATGTTTCTTCATTTGCATGTGTTTTGGCAGATGTTTTTATATTTGCACCGTCTTCTAAAAGTGTAGCGTGTTTCTCCTAATGTAAGTGTTTTGTGCTGTTGTAGCGCACTCGGCCCTCGTAGAGGGTAGCTGTAATTTTGAGAGACTACATCATTTAATGTTTAGTGTTTTAGTAGATTTTAGTTTATTTGATTTAAATTAATTTTTTACTAGTATATTTGTGGAGAATGGAGGTCTTCAGAACTGCATCCATCCACCTTGCGTGACTGTAATAGTATTTTTAATTTAGACAAAGTTCTGGGTCAGACTTTTGACATAAACAGGCTAACTATGGAATCATTAAAACCGCATCATATCCATTAGAGGTCTGTAACTACAGGAGATGGGCTGCACTAATAGGATTACATTTTTGATGAAAGGATCAGCCAATACACTGAGCTAATACCGGTGCATTCACATGTACCAATGGCTACAGTATTACTCCTCCATTCATTGATGTGACTACTATATTCCAAAGTCAAAGTACTGACTATGGCTCTTTTGCCCTTAGTTACTTCTATTCTCACATTAGCCATAATTTGATGTTTCTGATGCATTTATTCATTCATTCTTTAATATTGTATTCATTTGGAATCTATGACAGAGGACTCCCAATCTGCACCGAAATAAGTGTGCAATGTAAAGATCTGGGCATATTTTTGAAATTCTGACTTAAAATGGTTTTACAATCGAGCGTCTAATTCCCATAATGGTTATGTCTGGTTTATTTATCAAAACCAATACATTGTAATTACACAAAAATCTGATGACAGTTTGGGCTTTAAAACCCACCTCTATTTACTGTTTGCTGCTGTCGTTGTTAAAACTTTGTTTTACTCCAGCAAAACAATTTAAATCCAGATTTGGTGAAACAGGGCTGAGCTGAAGTGTCCATCATTTTCACGAACCTGTATTCACACAATTAATCTGGTTTGCTACAGCGATATGAAACCAAAATAAACAGGTTTAATTGACCTTTGATTCAAATGCTTATAAATATTTAGAGGATTCCAAAATAACTTCATTATGATGCCCATTTGTGGGATCTTCCATTTAAAGTGTTGTATTGTGAATTGTGTAGCAGAGTTTCCATTAGCCGGTAATTACCGGACTATGACCAGTAATATATGCTGAAGACCGGCAAATCTAAATCTCTCCGGTCAAAATGTAATTGCTACAGTTTATAATCCTAATAGATCAAAAAGTTCAGATTTATTTTTTAATAAATGATGCGCTTCCACAAACAACAAACAACATAATTATTACATTCAAACAAACTACTTATAGTAGATGAAGTACATTATTCAAAAGTTTACATTAACTTTGGATAATAAGTATGGGATAATGTGCAGCGAGGCGGTCATTATGGGTAAAAGAACACCCGACAGGCTGATCAGGAGCCCGACGTGAAGGACCAAGTCGCTGCACATTATCCCGCTTATTACAAGGCCACATTCTCAACAAAGTAACGACATGACTCCCAATATTAATTGAAATGCTTTTATAGATTTAGAAAATGTTTTTATTGATTTAAAAAATAGTATTATTGATTTAAAAAATAGTTTTATTGATTTAAAATGACATGCATCCGCTAAGAAAAATAGTCCGTTGTTACCGTTTGAACTACGTAGCAACGGCAGGAACTGCTTCGATAGCATTTTTGCGGAGCTTTTTGATTACAGATTTGAAAACATCGTTGCTTGCATTAAAAGTAGCACAATTCATTATGTCAAACCTTGGAAAGTATCTAGATATCCCTGCCCTAATATGTTTTGCCGTTTGATGTCTATGTCTACTATGTCTATGTCTACTTTGGAAATTACTCAATAACCAGCTTGGCTGCAGTAAAAAACTCAAAACGAGATTTTCAAACGTAAACATAAAGACAGATAACAGGCTCATCACAGACAAACTGGATGTGGCCAAGTACTTGAACATTTTTTTCACAAACATAGCCACAACTCTTGTAAATAAATTACCCTCCCACTCAGGGCTTTTTGGAGTAGATCACATCATGACCTACTACAAAAACCTAGGGGTACGCAAAGATGATTTCAGTCTAGCAAGGGTAACAACAGCAGAGGTACTCATTAAACTGAGCGCCCTCAAACCTAACAAGGCCACTGGCCACGACAATATCCCCTCCAAATTCCTCAGAGACACAGCAACCGCCATCTCACCAGTCATAGCTCACATAATTAACCTCTCCATAAAACAGGGAAAAGTACCCAAAGACTTCAAAATTGCAAGAGTAACCCCCCTGCACAAAAAGGGCAGCAAATTGGACCCAGGCAACTACCGCCCTGTTTCTATACTTACCTCCATCTCGAAAGTCATGGAAAAAATAGTATATGAACAGGTCGAAAAGTACCTCGCAGAAAAGAAACTAATCTATGAATTTCAATCTGGCTTTAGAACATCCCACTCCACTGACACATGCCTTCTTTATTTGAACGACCACATCAAACAAGAGGTGGACGAGGGTAAATACTGCGGCATGGTGATGCTGGACCTACAAAAGGCTTTCGACACTGTCAATCACCCCATTCTGATTGACAAGCTAAAAGCAATTGGTTTTGATAAACTATCGGTGAGCTGGATGCAATCCTACCTGGAGGGGAGAGAACAGATGGTGGAGGTAAACGGTACTCTGTCCCCCCCCCTCCCAGTGAGCTGTGGTGTTCCACAAGGAAGCATATTAGGTCCGTTACTGTTCCTAATTTATGCAAATGACATGTCATCAGCATGTGACTGCAACTTGTTCCTGTTCGCGGACGACTCAGCCCTGCTGGTCTCTGACAGGAGCAGATTGCAGGTTGAAAAAACCCTCAGCTCCGAGCTCGGCAGAATCTGCACCTGGCTCGCCGATAATAAATTATCATTACACCTGGGTAAAACAGAGTCCATTCTCTTCGGTTCGAAACATAATCTCAGCAAATCCGACGACTTCTCAGTTGCAGTGGGTGACATTATTGTCACAAGTAAGAAGGAAATTACATACCTAGGATCTATTCTTGAGGCAAACCTCTCCTGTGACAAAATGGCATCCAATGTAATAAAAAAAGTCAATCAAAGAACTAGATTCCTATACCGGATCTCCTCTCTGGTAAACAAAAACACCCTGAAAACTCTGGCAGGAGCACTCATTCAAGGGTACTATGACTATGCTTGCACGTCATGGTACCATAGCACCTCCAAGGCGCTAAAAATAAAACTTCAAACATCGCAAAATAAACTGGTCAGACTACTGCTTGACCTTTCATCTAGAACCCACCTCACCTCTGCCCACTTTGACAACCTAGGATGGCTTAGAGTAGACGACAGAGTACAGCTACTTGCAATGGGCCTGGTCTACAAGATCCACTACACCTCTATGGTACCCATGTACATGTCAAAATTCTTCCCAAAGGTCAAGGAATACCATGATCATAACACCAGAGGGAGCTCCACAAATCATGTAAAACCCAGATTTGGCACAAAAAAAGGGGAATACACGTTTCGCAATTATGCCACATCAAGGTGGAACGCTCTTCCCACAACTGTAAAGGAAAGTAAAACTATACTTACCTTCAAAACCTCTCTTAAAGAGCACCTTCGGGGGAAAGCATTGCAAAACTGGCCCCGGTAATGGTACAAATCTCAACCTGTCGTACAATGGACAGCTTCCCCCCCCCATCTATGTATATACTCGCATTTTAGACTCTGTTACTAACTGTATATCTGTAGACTTGGTATGTCTTAAATGTCCGGTTAGGATGTATTAGAACGAAATCTAAAATGAAAATTGTAAATAAGCCATCTGTATGTAAAAAACCACCTGTATGTAAATTGTAAATAAGCCATCTGTATGTCAAATATGTCTTATATGTCTTAAATGATATGATGAATTGGAAATGGGGGACCCTGATGTAAACAAGACGAAAGTCTTTCTCTGGTCTGCATCCCCTTAACAATTGTATGTTTTGAGCTGTACTGTACTGTACCCAATATACAAGCTGTTAATAAACTTTTCAATCAATCAATCAATCAATGTCTGGACCGTTGAGTAAAAAGGACCGCAGCTCCGTGTTGAGGGTTTCTGCCCCGTTACTTCTCCGCTGTTTTCTTGTCCCTCTTGTCTTACTTCTCCGCTGTTTTCTTGTCCTTCTTGTCTTTTTATTTTCTTCGCTGGGGACTCATCAGCCACTAACCATTCATCCAAATTATTGTGCTCTCCAAATATATTAAAATGAATATTAAAATCCTCCATGTTGCTCTCAGACGGGAGACAACGGAAAACTAAAGACAAGCAAACAGTTTGAAAAGCAAACTGTATGCAGTTTGCTTTTCAAAAAAGAACACAAAGGTGCTCTAAGAGGAGATTCAGGTGATAAGGTGGGGGGGGGTTGCACAAGCCAAAAAAACATTATGACCAGGGGTGCACATAACTTTCTCAGTGAGGTACTCAGATGAGTACCTGGAGTCAGTGTTTGGTACTCCAACTTCTGGCTCCACTCAAAGTTAATTGATGAAGCCCTCTGTATCGCAAATGTCAACGGGGGGTGCTAGTGGAGTACTTCAGGAAAGTCGACGGGGGGCTAGTGGAGTACTTCGTGACCACAGAGTGTGAAAGTTGTGATCAGCTGTTTTAGCGCAGTTCTCCAGTGAAGGGGGGGAGTCTCCCTCCGCAGCCGGTTGGCGTAGTTTTGGCACAATTCCGTTGTACAGACCGACGTTAACAGCAGCCCTGTCTGTGCACACGGAGACCGACTCTGTCGTCCGGTGATCTAACCGCCTTCTGGAAAAGCTTCACAAGTACGTCGGCACGCAAATGCGCTTTGTGACACAAGTGACGCATTTCAGATTGTTGCCGCGCATGCGTACCTGCGTACCAGTTATGTGCACCCCTGATTATGACATCATAAAGTAGCCAAAATCTGATCAGCTCATTTTCAGACAGGTTCTTATATAAATGGATCAGGACAAAAAGTGAGAGAATCTTTTTTCCTGAAACTTTCAGAATCTCTTTACAAAGAGGGGACACGTGTTGATGTATAAAAGACATGAAAAAGTGGATTTTGCATAATAGGTGACCTTTAACCTTTTAAGCACCAAGCCTGTTTTTCATGTTTCAGGCTCGAAAATGACATGCCCAAAACAAATGACTACAACTTAACTTCTAAAAGGGTTATATGAATAATTTCTTTTATCAAAGCAAGGTTACATCTGTGAGTTGGATGGAGAAGTGTCAGAATCAATATAGATGTTTTTTATTTTAAAGAAAATTCAGATTTTACATAGTAAAAAACTGTAAATTATAGTGTCCGTCCAAAGATTCTTTTTTACTTATAGTGAAAACTACCCTTGGATGATGGGTTAGTAGACTAAAAGCTTTAGGAATCCAAAGTACAACATATAATAAGTACCCTGTATCAAGATTGATGCAAAACAAGTGACATTTGACCTTTTTAGAGAGGTTTAGCCAAAACCACTCCACCTCTGAGGTGATTTGGGTGAAAATGTTTTTTATTTCATATCTCTGGCCCCCCTTGGTTGATTTTGATGGTTGACACCTCTTTCTGACCATTAGAGCCAATATAATCGAAGGGGGAGGCCCCCACACACACACGTTGTGAAAACAAACGGTGGGGGCTTCCCGCATGCAGGTTTGCACCAGAGTGAAGCGATCTCTCGCTCTGACATTTGGAAACGAAAAAGCAGTTTTATTGCTTATGGATTATCAGAAATCATTTGAAAGAGGACACAGACACATAGGATTAATCTATGGATTAACTGCAGCATCGTTTTTTTATCGTTTTAATGCCATTGAAGACCAGTTTTGACCAAGGTAAGCCATGTTAGCGTTTGTAGCTACCTAGCGCCACATGTTTTGATGTACGTTTTCGTTTATAGCGTCGCAAATGTTTATCACTGAGTGTTGAGGTGGGCACCCACAGATTCTGTGTCTCCAGGAGATGCTAATCGAGGGGTTGGCTGTGCATCTAGGATAAGTAATAAGGCAGTTATGAGTGAGTTTAGGTGCAGTGATAAGTTACATTTTTTTGCTCGTGGTTAATTCAGAGGCTGAGTGTTAGCATTGTGGGTTTTTTTTGGAAACATTTTTTTAAAAGATCAGTTAGCTGAGTTTCTTCACGTTACATGGATATAAAACATTCATAGTTTATTAAATATTAAGATTCCTTAGACGTTGTTTTCTGCAAATGACGCGTTTATCCGCCCGGTACCGGGGGGGCGGTGCGTAACAGGTTAAGAGTGAATATCGGCCGATAATGATCGGCGGCCGATAGATCGGAGCATCCCTAATAGAAAATAAATGATAACATTCCTACTAAGAATCTGGACACTGCCATCAAATTAAGAGTGGTTTCTACAAGGTAAATCCAAAAGAAAAAGCAGGTAATTATAAAATAAATAAATATATATACCAGGGTTTCCGTTAGCCGGTAATTACCAGTTTTTAGCTGGTAAAATGTATTAAAAACCGGTAAATTCAAAACCTGCCGGTCAAAATGTCCGGTAATAATTAGGGATGCTCCGATCGATTGGCCGCCGATCATTATCGGCCGATATTCACTCTTAATAGTTTGATCGGTGCTCTCTATAAAGGCAGATCAGGAGAGCTGGATCTGATCGATATGGACATAAACGCGAGTGAAGTATAACCGGACGCGAGAGAGAGATCAGAGATCAGCTGCGGAGTCTCACGGAGACACGCAGCTCTGCATGATCACCTGAAGCCCCGCCCACTGTTTAGCGAGCTGCATGAGAAACTGACGGGCTGTCAGGAGAGAGAGGGAGGGAGAGGTAAAGAGAGGCTCCATTTCTCCCGTGTTATTATTCAAAGTTGATGTAAACTTTTGAATAATGTACTTTATCTACTATAAGTAGTTTGTTTGAATGTAATAATTATGTTGTTTGTTGTTTGTGGAATCATTTATTGTAAAAATGAATCAACATCAAACATCAGCATATCCGGTCATAGTCCGGTAATTACCTGCTAACGGAAACTCTGCTACACAATTATTATTATTATTATTGAAACATGACCGGTAAGTTTCAAATTTGTCCGGTAAAATAAATTCTGTCCGGACATTTGACCGGCGAGAAAAAATCCTTGCGGAAATCCTGATATATACATAGTTCATACATATCCACAAACAGCTGGCCAGAGGGCATTTGTCTAAATAATGTTTAGTTTAATAGAAACATGAAAACCCTAACCCAGTGTATCAATGTCAATCCTTGATGTAGTCTTGTAACTTCGTTAGACAATAAAGGAGCTCAACGTCACAAAATAAGTATCAGACTCTGGATTCACACACAACTTATAATTGGGTTAGGGCTTTGTTGAGAAAAAAATATAGAGTATAACCAGATATTAAAATGAATATCTCCTTTAGACAAACAGAACAGCATGTGCAGCTCCTCAGCTACTGGTTAATGAGACCTAATGAGACCTAATGAGCCTAACGAGGGTTAACGAGCTGCCTGACCCTAACGAGGTCCAACACATGCTGATGTCACAGAACGGTACAGATGAACAGCCTTGTTTACTAAAATGGTGAACTAAAGAATCATTCTAAGACAAAAATAAATAATCAAATTAATGACTTGCTACTGCAGTTGGACCTGGAACACATATGTTGAGATTTTAGCTGAAGATGTATCTGGTCAGGTCACAGAAATGATTAAACTCATAGCAACTTTATGACTTAGCGGTATAAAACCCACTTCTTTGTGGTAGGCCTTTTCCTCAAAAGTAGTTTGTTGGTGCCAGTCTCAGTGTAAAACTAAGGTAAACCTTTATGGCCACAGATACTGAATAGGTAAAGGGAGAAGTGCCACCCACAGAACCCCAAAGGAGAAACAACACACACACTGACAGATTTGACATGATTGGAAATGCGATGCATAATCAAACTGCTACTTGATCTTGCCGTTGTTCTTTAGAAGCACAATAACACAATAATGTGACCACCGAGTATCATCCATAGGAAAATGTAGGTGTGAATGGCTGGGGGAAAACAGATCTCATTAACCTCTGGCTGCTGTGGAGGGAAACAAGCAGCAGCAGAGTGACTCAGCTTCAATATTGAAGAGACTTTAGCCCTCTGGTTGTTATTATGAAATACAGTATCCACAGGCACAGCGGCTCTCCTGGCCGAAGGTGTTTTTAATAAAGCCTCGCTTTCACTCTTGTGCACAATATAAACAGATTCCAGAGCAGCACAGATACGTCAGGGCTGATAAGAGTCTGGTGAAATAAATTATGAGAGGAACTCTACATGCTGCTACTGCATCAGGCCAAGATTGAAGGGGACACTGGTAATGTATGGATGTTGTGGATTGAATTTTTTGTTCTCCATTCTAGTGTTTTAGTCTCCAAAAAAATGCAGATGAAACACATCCTACTCCTTAAATAGGAGATGGAATTTAGGATTACTTTCTTGGATAATGTTTGTGTTAAAGCATGAGACACATGGTTTGTTTTGAGGCACTGCAGTGACATGACAAGGTCGGAAGTCAAGTCGTATTTATTGATGTCGCTAAGTGGGGGCATCTTCCATCCCCTGATATCTTGTCTCACACATTGTGGTAAAACAAGACAAATGAGAAACCATGTTTTGCCTTAAGTTCCCTAAACTGTTGAAAAACCTCCCAGCAACAGTAGTTGTTGGCTCTAGTTTTCCCCCCAACCATGAAGGACAACCCTTTACTTGAATTTTATTTTCAAACACATTTGGTGTATATGACTGTAAACCAGTTACTGCTGCTCTCTTGGAGGAAACTGTGCAATATATATATAGCACTCTGCTAATTTCTGAGGCTATTGCAAGGAGAAATCAATTATTTTATCAATTTCTTTACCCGCCCTCTGTCACTTCATCCAGACTTGCACTGACGTCTCAACAAACTGTGCACACTGGGACCAGAACCAGTTTATTAAACTCTTATGATACCTGCTCCCTCATATCCTTTACAATGTATCCGAAGGTTGTCATTTACCTTGATGGTTGAATTTGTATATCCGCTTAATATAAATGCTTCAGGCCGCCATTACATTTCCCCAAAGACATGACATAATTGCTCATGCAAACTCATTCTATATGGACATAATTGAAAAGAGATTGGTTTGGCAGTAATGTGACTGGAGTTTTTTAACTCAGTGTTCTGAAGCTTCTACCATATGAAGCTTATTTTGTTGATACTAAAGACTTCACAATATCCGCTGCACCTCTGTGGATGTCATTTTGTAACACATTATCATATTCACTTGACAGTCCTGTATGTTATATTGTGGAGATGAAACCCACAAAGTGGCCCCCTACACTCGATGATTGAAGATGCTATCTCCACCATTCAATCTTGCTTCTCACTGCTGTTATGTTTGATGAATAGCTGGCTTGACATACACTTCCTCAGATCTCATTTGGATTGTAGCCGGTAGCTGGAGGGCCTGGCACCATTACACTCGGCAGGAACACATGCATGCAGGAACACATGCACGGATCACACACACATTCATGTTCAGACAAACATATAATAAAATGCCTTCAGACAAGCACACAAACACATGTTTGCACCACCCAAAGTCCAAAGTCTAAATTAGGTCTTCAGACTATACGCTCCTTCTCTTTTTCTCTGACACCTTCTCTCTCTGTCTGTCTCTCCGGAGAACCATTGTAATTCACTGGACTTTATTCCAGACTGCTAAAAAGAAAAGGAAATCTGGGGAAATTCTTCTTTCAAACTGGTAAACAGTGCTAGCAATGAAGCCTGTAGTTATGATGCTAATAGCAAACTGTTGAAAATGTTAACGGACCTGGAATGCTAACTCAAATGTAAATCCTATATTCTACTCAATGTTTACATTTTGTGAGTTTGGCTAGACTAGCATGTACACTGCCTTCAATTCTGTATATTTGTATATTTATATTGTGTATTCAATATATATATATACTCTATAGCAGGGGTGGGGAACCTCCGGCCCCCGGGCCGTATACGGCCCGCGAGACCATTTGGTACGGCCCTCGAGGTAATTTATAAACACACGCAAAAAAGAAAAGAATTAAAGAAATCTAGACCGCAAAAAAATTAAACAAGCAAGGTCAGGGTCCTTGAACACAACACAAGCCTAACGTGTCATCACGTGGTATATGTCTCATCTGACAGGGGTGCAGTTCTGACGGAGAGCACCAGAACGCCGCTCCGGCACTTCCAAAAATGTCAGTACCCATAAGGAGCCGTACACATGCCGCAGTTTTTGCGTGGCTGTGTCTTTAGTTGAAAGCCCAGTGGAGATCTGTTCATCTGTCATACTGATCATACAGTCAATAACTTTGTTGTTATTAGCATTTGGTTAGCTAGCTATGCTAACGAATATAAGAAGCTTCTACAACCAGTGAGGTAAAGGCACATCTTTATATGATCATTATAGTTATAAAAAAATAAGAGAATAAAGTAAACAGGTATAAAATACTATATGACAGTATAAAAAAGTTGTTATTAATAAACAAGAATACAGTTTGAAAGGGGAGTGATTTGTAAAATATCCATAAAGAAAAATAAATCTGCTTCCAGTTCTGTTTCATATGGGTTTTGAGATGTATCCATAGATCTCCTAATGTTGCTCTCAAAGTGCACCAGATTGATGCTTTTAACTTCAACATTTAAAAAAAAATCTTCCCGGGGGAGTATGCCCCCCTGACCCCCCTAGAGGAGGTTAGGTCCCCCCCCACTTAAATCATGTCCACAGGGATAGGAAACTAAATACATTTGCACACATCTTGTGTCCATATTTTTCTGTTTTGGTGGTCATGCCACACCGTGCACGTGCATGCATGCGCGAGTCATGGTAAGATATCTGGATTAAGAGGTTGCTTTTTCTTTGCACAGCATGAAAGAAAGGCCAAATGGGCTGTGATTTTAGTATTTTTAAGCAGAGGTCAATAATTTGTACGGCCTCGGAGGATGTGGAGAAAATTGAAATGGCCCTTGAGAGAACCCCTGTTCTATAGATATATCTCCTTCACTATTGATATGTGTATATTCACTGTTTTGAATATTTTGTTTATCTTCTACTGCTGATATGCATTTCTTTATTGTTTTTATTTTAATTGTATATTTTATTTTATATTTTGTCTTTTATTAACTTGCAATGTCCTTTCTACATGCTGCTGTGCCGAAGAAAAATACCAAATGTGGATACATCAAGTATATCTTATCTTATCTTTACCCATAGAGTGAGTCCCACCTTACGACCCTCACTCGTGTATAACTCAGTGACGGCCCTGTGGATGTGAGGGAACACGAAGCATCCCCGTATCGTTCTCCAAAGTTTTCTCATCTGTGCGGCCTACGCAGATATGCTGATTATACAGCCACATATGTTCACTTTACTCGCCTCTCCCACACAAAGCAGCAGCAGCCACAGTGGTTCCCAACAAGAGCTGCACAGAGAGATCAGCGGCTAAACAGTATGCGGAGCAAGATCAGTAAGTGTATGTTAATGTCTATATTAGAGACAGCATCACATAAATTGTGTGTGTAGGAGGATTTATATATTGTTTTGTTCAGCTAAAGGAGATATGACTGGTCAGTTTCTGTGTGTGCGTGAGGGACTTACTTTTGATATTCCAGGTAAGTTCATTACAAACAGCTTTGACTTAAAGGTCACTAAAGGGAATCTGATCTCCTTTATAATTAGTGGTTTTAGCTCTCAGACAATACAGTATGTAGATGTTAAGTGTTCTAATTCGGACATAAGAGCCGCAGACTTAAAGGGCCCATGTCATGGCCATTTCCACTGATCATAATTACATTGTTGAGGTATACTAAAATAGATTTATACTGTGCAATTTTCCAAACTCACATTGGTTTCGCATACAGCATCTCTGTCAAGCATGTGTATTCAGCAGTATTCACTTTCTCCACTAAACGACTCGTTGGAGCTCTTGCCCCCCCCTCCCTGTGAGCCTAGTGTGCTCCGATTGGTCAGCTCGGCCACTCGTTCTGATTAGTCAACCACCAGAGAGGCTGCGCCCATGTCAGTGCTTTTCCCGGCTGCTCTCAGCGTAACATCAGTCTTATCATGGCGTCGGTACAGCGGTATATTTTATATACATATATATTTTTAACTGTTGTTATAGAAGAGTGTGACGGCCCCAGGGCCTTTGTCTTACGATGGGGTGGAGCTGAAGAGGCTAATCAGCACGATCATGGACACCTCCGGACACGACGGCCCCAGTCTCTCTCCAAAGCGGCTGCAGGAAGACTAACTCTGCGATCCTCTCAACCACCTATCTCTGCATTTACCACAATAAATGTGCCGTGGTTTTGTAAACTCGTGTATGCAGTGGCGTTTTTATATGTACAAAAGTGGTGGGGCACAAAAAACTTAGATGTCTATATATAAGCTTCTGCAGTGAGGTTCATGGCTGGTGAGGCACTGGCACTGACTCTTCAGGTTTACAAATATTATATTTTGACCTAAACCAAAATATAATATTATTTTCAAAAGCTTTTTTTGTCTGATGCTTCGATTAATTTTAAACAGACAGTTCAACAAAAGGATACCCAAAAAATGTAATTTTATCATTTAAATATTGAATTGTTCTCTCTTAGTAAGATCCCATTTTCAATAAAATGGCGGTCTTACCTTGACTTGAAGATGAAGTCCATTTGCCTATCCTTCTGGACAAACATTTCTATTACTTTTTTGTAAAAGTCCTCCTTATCTTCTTGTAGTTTCAAAAGTCTATCATAAATCTAATCCATAGATTTATGATAAAAAAATTATAAAAGTAGGGTAGACATGTGGATGTTATCCGGCTGATCAAAACGTGCATTTATCTAACAGGTACGTTTCCCACAGATCTTATTTCGAGCTATTTTCTAAAATCCTCTGAAGAAATCTCATTGCTTTTTTGTGCTTACTTCCTGGTTTTAGGACGCGCCACTGCAGCTCTCTCGTCTCCTCTTCACACACCACACTTTTCGCGGCACACGTACTTACAGCCAATCAGCTCTGAATGATTTGAGATGACGTATGGTGGGGATGGTAGCTCCGTGCCCCTCTGGTCATTATTTTTTTGCCACACACATTACATTACAAAATACTCTGAGCATGCGCAGTGTAGTTTTTACAGTCAACGTTCACTTCACAGCGAGAGGAAGGGGCATAATCAGGTTTTGTCCCACATGGCTCTAAACAGCTCAATAGGCACACACTGTGACTGTAGACACACTAATTAGAAGAACACAGACTAAAACAGCAATGTACAGACGAATCAGATGATTAAACATGATCTTAAAATATATTTTATATATTTTTTTATTTTTTTTTTTGCATTTTGTAATCATTATTTGTAATACTTTCTGCTGACACTAGGTGGGGCTGTGCCCCACCTGCCCCTAATGACCAGTCGCCACTGCGTGTATGTCTCCTTGTCTTTCCGTTGTGGCCTACGAGCCACTCTCATAACAAAGAGTAAGTTATTTTTACCCGTTATAAACTACTACTGTTTGATGAGAAATCAAATCATGGTTTGCTATATATGAATTCAGGGAAGAAAGGATAGGCCTACTAAGTATTTCCATTAAACTTTATTTTTAGAAATGTACAAAATGAACATAAATATACATATATACACACGGTATATCATTCATTCCTCCTCCTCGCATCTTGCCTGCGCACAGTCGGTGCGGTGCCTTTTAGCACGAAGCCTCAGTAGTAGTCGAAGTCCCTTCCCCGTCATGGATTGTCCGCCAGGATCTGGCTGGACGAAATCAAATGCAAATCACAAAATATTAGAGAAACTTAGTTGTTTTAGATTCGTTAGTAGTAGTTGTGTAATGAACAGCTTGCCTGCTAATATGCTAACCTAGCTTTGTTTACCTTGGTAGCTAACACGATATGAACGTTAGCTTGGAGGAAAGGCAACTATAATGCAGTGTAATAAAACTACTATGAACAAAAGCTAGTGGTTCATATTAGGCTAGCAATAACGTGTTTATAATTGCAATCGTATACGGGTATTCTGCTACCATACAATGTAACTTGCATGAATACATTGTTTTGCGCTAGCATACAGCTAGCCTCGTTAGCTACATGCAGTATATGTACGGTCACAATGTACGGTAAATCACAGTACAGTATACTGTATGAGTATTCCGTGTGTGTGACTGCAGACATTCTCCTGCCATGACAAACATGTAAGGCCATCTGCTGACATTGTAGTTGATATATTTAAACGCTAGCAACGTAGCATCACAAAAATGTTTTTCCGACCAAAACTAGCTCTAGCTCCGTGTGTTAGATCGCTACGCCAGCTATAATGTAATTACGTTTCGCGACTGACCGGCAAATCACCCGGAGTATACTGTCAATAGGTATTTTGTGTGTGAATGCAGACATTCTCCTGCTATGAGATACATGTATGCAAGGCCATCTGCTGATATTAGAGTTGATATATGGAAACTCTAGCAACTTAGTTAGCACAGTTAGCACTGTGTCAATGGCTTAGCAGTCCAACACAGTTTACACATTTAAACAGTCTTGTTTGATAAATACACAAATAACAATGCAAACTTACAGGTTGTATACCCAGATCTTCCCCTGCTCCAAACGGTCCAAACAAGCTGTGCATATCCGGCCTCAAACTGGGCAATGTTTTGGAAGCTTTCGTCTGTGAAATGCCGGTTCTTCGAACCTCTGGAGGAGGAACACGCCGCTGCTGGTGTGGCCATAGCTCTTCGGGATTGGTCCATTTCGTTCCGGGTACCGCATGACATCAGGCGGTACCCGGAAGAATCAAATGGGCAGTGACGTATCTCCAACGAGGCGTTTTGGGGAGGTATTTTCTGTGTTAGAGTTTTACTCGCTACAGGGTGTACTTTGAGGGTTTTGACTCTGCACACCGTTTACATGCATAAAAACCTTCATAACACACAAGGGGACGGGTAATAACCGGAAAAGCATGACATGGGAGCTTTAACAGGAAGCTAAACTCCACTCAAAATGAAGAAAAAAAGTTGTCGTAGTTGACAAACTTTACTGTAACAATAAATACAGAATGCAAAACGATTTTAGTCTTGTGTTGTCTCAAACATTCAAATATATAAAATATAACATTAACTTTTTCCTAATTTCTTAAGCATATTTCAATCAAATAAGCCTTGATATATGAACTTAAACATGTTAACAATGAAATGTAATTACTTACGACATTGATCATTCTTTCCATGCAAACGGATACTAACAGTGCCTCCATGAGTTTCTAGCCTTTTCTGACAACGTGACAGGAAGTAGAGATGGGTGAGTCCTGATTCATCCGGATCATTAACCCGGATCCTAGTAATGACCTGGGAGTGACGAGTCTCCCCTCTACATTAACCCGAGTCCTTTGAGTCATACACCTGGTGACGTACAAATTAAAACTATAAATTGCGTCACTCGCTACTCTCCTTAGAACATGTAAAATCACATTACAACGTACCCCAGTCCATCTGCCTAGCCTTTAGCAAGTAGGATAGCTGCCAGAAGTTCCATACCTTATCATAGACATAAGTTGGTTGCCATCACAAGTCATTGTTTGGCTCAGGGGACACGGATCAGTGAAACTTCCTGCATACTCGTGCGGACTCAGAGCCGTAACCGTAGCAGATCCAGAGATCCAGACTCATCATGCACGAGTCAACAGCAGACTCAGATTCACAAATCCTGACTGACTGAATCAAGGGAACTTCCTTCACTGTGCTAACATAGCAGACTCTGAATCGCTGATACTGACGGAGTGAGTCAGCGGAACTTCACAGACTCAGATTCGGTGAGCGGACTGAATGAGTGGATTACTCCACACAGCGCGAAACAGCAATGTCGTCGGTCAGACTCGTCATGGTTTTCAGACTCAGTGAGTGTCAGCACTGTTTGTGATAACGTAGATGCATACTGGGCACAGATCATTTGACGACTTCACCCAGTCAAGTGTAATAAGCCAAATACTGCAATAAACAAGCATTAAGACACAAACGTTGTTAGATCATGTTTGTGTAGCGGAGGTTAATGTAACGTTAGTTTAATATGCTCGTGAAATGCAAATCTCAAGGGACAAATTCAAAATACACAAACAGTTGACTGCCACCCTCACTAGTAGCTCTAAAATTTGAATTTAGTTGAAGTTGGAGACTATGTGCTCCTGTTTCACCGATAGGATTACGCTCTTGGGCAGGGGTGTCAAACTCAAATACACAGAGGGCTAAAATAAAAAAATCGGTACTAGTCGAGGGCCGGACTGGTTCAATGTTTTATTGAATGAACTTATTGCACATATTAAACCTGGAACTAACAAAGCTTACATTATTGCCTATAAAAACAACATTAAACATTAAATAATCAGTTGCATTCATTTCTTATGGCTCTATCTGCAGCTTTGCCGGAGTCATTTCTTATGATTACATTTTTCCAACAGCTTCAAAAAAACTATTTCCCTCAAAGAAAAAAACAAACATGCCCTGTTGTCGTGAGAGAAAAAGTGCAGAAGGAAACATCCATTGAAACTCAGTTCGCTCTGTGATGCTAGTCATCTTGGGTGCAAGTTCATCAATGTTTGGGGTCAGGCTCTGAGCTGAGGAGATCCTCAGGATGGAGTGAAGGTGTGCGTGCAATATACCGGCGGGCCAGATCTAATAGTAATTAAAAATTATCCTACGGGCCGAAATTAAATCCACCAAGGGCCTGATTTGGCCCCCGGGCCTTGAGTTTGATACCTCTTGGGGATGCTGACTCATATGACTCAAAGGACTCATATGATCCGGATCTCTTCAATGACTGACTCAGAAGACCTTGGCTGCAGTCGAATAGTCCATTTAGCTTAGGAACCTTCCTAACCGAGTGAAATGACCCGGAAGTCCCTCAGTGGCAGCCATGATAAGTGCCGTTCGAATTCTCTAGATGAAAGGAAAGGAGGTTTCAAACTTCCTTTATAACCTCCTTTAGCTTAGGGACCAATGGACCTCCCTAACCGAAAGGAGAGGAGAAAATGCTGCCCCACAATGCCTTGCAGCCGCAGCATTTGCCGTCACACAACAGTCGGCCGTTCACGGAAACAACCGATTATGAACGAGAAATGATATCATGAAAGTTACGGTTCAAAACGTAGCCTATGTGGTAAGTTGCCAAAGTGCTTTGTTTTGAACGTTCATCAGTATTATAATCAAAAAGAGAAATATGAACGTTAGTTTTTACTGAAATGATCAAATAAAGTCAACATTTCACAGACTTTATTGCTTTTAAGATCTTTTCATAGTTCATACAGTCATACGTATTGGGATCATTTGTATTAATGTGGACCGGAGGGAGAGGGTGACGAGCATAAGTTTCAAGTTTTCAATTCCAACTTTGGTCATGAAGAATATGTTTCTCTGTTGTCCCCGTTCATAAAGCATAAAACAACAGCATCAGAGCACGGTGCAGAGTCTCTAGATGAGTTTACAGTAGTCCCTCGTTCTTATTAAACATCCATGTTGTAGTCCGCTGTATAGAAAACTAGTTTCCATAGTTTCCCCACAGCAGCAGGCGCACATTTATGACATCCGCTGGCGCATCATAAACACGTCGGATAGTGAAAGTGCAGTCGGATTCTCTAAAGTACCGCAGTCTCTTCTCCTAAGTCCTTTTGAATTCTCCTATCCACTATCCCTTAACCCCATGACGTTTCACTCAGAGGTCAAGGAATAGACGATAGGGTTAGAACTTAGGAGCTGATTTTTGGACTATTCGACTGCAGCCCTTGAGTCCGTAAAAGGATCCGGATTTGCCATCAAGTTATTTTAATGCATCATAGTGATGCATTAAAATAACTTGAATATGAACAGTGTCAAATAAACAAATCACCTGAAAGTTATTACAAAGCAGTGTTTTAACCTTACAAATGATATTAAATGTTTTTAAAACACCACAAAATGTATGGTCTGCTACCAGGTACAAAGACAACCCATAAAAATGAATATTCAAAATAATGTAGTCAATAATGTAGTCCTGATGTGTCAGTCCCTGTCACATCAGGCCAGTGTGTGACAGGACCTGATGAATGGAAGATGGACGAGCATTTATATAAGCCCTACAAGCAGTGGCGGCGCCAGGGTATGGCTGGGGTAGGCTACAGCCATACCAAGAAATGGCTTAGCCCCACCTTAGCCCCACCATGAAAAGTGATGCAAATTCAATTAAATAATAAGCGAAATGCTAAATGTTGAGAACACGGATTGCGAAAATATACGGGTCGTGTCCACAGCACACAAACTGATCCTGCTGTAACAACAAGTGCACGTTACTGATCCAATATGGTTGAGACCATTCGTGCTTATGCTATAAGAGGGGTGCAAGGAATAGTCCAAGTAGTGGGGGAGTTTTATACACTAAAGGTGTGGAAATTCTCTGGCGTTATAATATCAGCGCGGCCGCGGTCAGATCAAAATGCCTCCGAATGCAATTTGAATAGACCTACAGCCAATCAGAGCAACGCAACGTTGGATCTGCGTCATGCCTTATTGATTGAGATCAATCGAAACCGCCATTCAGTATCCCCATTGGATCTTCAACGTGTACTATCATACGTCACGTTCACAGTGATCCCTTTTTATTTACTACAAGACAAATGTGCCGTTTTATTTCATACAGTTCCATTTTGATTGAGACAGGGAAATAATCTAAACCTCACGCGTGGCGTTTCACTGTCAAGGGGGGCGATATAGCGTGTATGTAATTACATTGCAAATACTGACTTGAGCACCACCACTGTATGGGTTAGCCCTACCATAGATTACCCAACAAAAATGCTCTGGCGCCGCCACTGCCTACAAGTCAACCATTCAAAGACATTCATACAGGAGTGACTGGGCTGCCCTGTATCTTGCCCAAGGACACTTACGAAAAACACATACAAAACAGAGTATGTGACAAGGCCTAATGGTGCGTTCACACCGAACAAACGTTTTTTTTAACGTGTATTAACAATAAAATCGCAATAAAATATGTTAATTTTGTTGTAGTTGGTATCTACCATAGATGAGAGTAACACCTACGTCACTTCCAGTCGAAAATGTCAGCCCCGCCCGCTTTTGGGGGAAAACAACGTTGTCATTTGAATGGCGGTCAATACAAATTCTGAAGTTTTTGCCAATCCGATCAGAAATGTAAGAAAAACCTTGGATTTTTGGATCTTCGAAGAGCCCGATTACGATGGCGAGTCAGGCAAAAAATTACATTAAATCATTTGAAATCGAGGATCGGGCTCGATATATGCATGTGTTACTCTCATCTATAGTATCTACATGGAGATAAGCCCCTCCCCCTCGCATCTTGTTTGAATAACGCGAGTAAACACAGCTGACAGCCACGGTGAAACTCGAGCGATTAGAGAGATGTGAATATTCACATCTCGTCTGGTGTGAACGCAGCATAACTTCTAGACCTGACCAATCCCACTCTCTTCCCTAAACCTAACCAACACAACCCAGAAACTTAAGGAGAACACTGAAAATCTGAAAAAGTTGACTTTAATTAAATGTGTTATGTCAACAGATTACACATAACAGTGTTAGGTTTGTTGACAGCACTAATATAAAGTGTAATACAAAGCAAATGTTAAGTTCAACTTAATATTATAGCTTTCAACTGACCTAATACAGTTATGTGAAATGTGTTGACATAATACATTTGATTACTGTCAAGGTTTCATTTTTTCAGTGTACCAGCCAATCAGAGACAGAGTAGGGCAGGTCATGCCTTTTTTAAGTATTACAAAAATGTAAGGTCTGATATTTTAATTTCACATAAAAGTTAGCCATGTGCTTCTGCTGCTGGGAGAGTGTGTACTTTAAGAGGTATAGGCCTTCAGAGCAATTGCAGTTTGCCTTCAGGAAACTTCAATTGCTCCCTACAAATGGGTTTCTGGTCCAAAGGGACTTTTTTCTGCCTGTTGGAGATTCAGAATAATTGGGGCACATCGGAACAAAGGCAGTCTGTCCCACATCCAAACTGAGTGAAGACTCCCTCAGTTACTCACTTAAGAAGGAGGAGCTAAGATGTGAGCTACAAACTGCAATATTGTGTCGCCTTTACTAATATTTGAACACACAAGTGTATTCGTGAATATAAGTCGTTATGGCATGGTGTCAAGCTTGTCTTCAGGTCTGAACAGGTTAGCGACTGGGTGCTAATTCAAATCATAGTTACAAAAAGTTGCAAAGCAAAGAAATAACGCTTGAATTTCTAACAGTTTTAATATTTGTTTACATTTGCACCTTTAGGGCATGTCTGTCAGGTAAATCTGCATACACACAATTCAGGACGAACACACACACATACCGGCAAACAAGCCAGCTGAATTTGCTTGCAGCATGAGATTTCACAAAAAGAGAGTTACTCACATGCTACTCTCTACACTAACTTGAAATGAGGTTCACTCTCTCAGTATTACATACTTTACATCCAAGCTAGCCACATTAGGCGCAGAACATGCTAAAGCTACATTCAACAGGCTAGCCTAATGAATAAACAGCAAACTGTTGTGTCTCGTCAAATATGTTAGTCTTGTCATGTTTCTTGTCAAAGTCAAAGTCAAAGTCAGCTTTATTGTCAAAAATTCTACATGTGTTATACATCCAGAAATATCGAAATATCGTTTCCTGCAGTCCTACAGTGTGACATGTATACATAAAACAAAACAAAAAGGGCCTAGATAAACGGGGTATACATTTAAACAAAACAAAGGGCCTAGATAACCGGGGTATACATTTTAAAATGTCAATAATATATTTAAAGTGTTCAAAGTACAGTTTCAGTGCAGTAGCAGCGGAGATGGGCAGAACAGTGACTGGTGCTGGATGAGGGAAGGTTGTGTGTGTGTGTGGGGGGGGGGGGTTAAAGTCCAGGACCATTTGGGGCAGGGGAGAAGGGTGGGAGGCAGGGTGGAGAGTTCAGGGGAGAGATGTCAGAGAGGGGGAGGGAGGGAGGGGAGAGAGTTCAGCATCCTGACCGCCTGGTGGAGGAAGCTGTTCCCCAGCCTGGTGGTGCCCGAGCTGAGGCTGAGGAACCTTCTTCCTGAAGGTTGCTCAAGGTTAATGGTTAGTCATGTTTCATGTTTTGTTTAGTCATTTTTGTCTTGTCACGTCATGTCAAGTGTTTGCCAAGTTATCGTGTCACATGTCTAGTTTTGTCTTCCACTTCCTGTTTTATTTTGGTACTTACCTCTTGTGTCTCATTCCAGATACCTTGACTCCCTGCCATTGTGTTCCTGCCCTCGTCAGTCCAGTCTCCCCTTGTCTTGTTCCAGTTCGTCTAGTCCTTAAATCTGTCGAAGCAACTATTGAAGTTGGATTTGCATACAATTCTTTATTTTTAAACACCTTTTAAATAAAGAGATAGTATAGAATCCAAAATTCAGCAAAGAAAGGAATACAATCAAACTAATTGAATTGCTGACTCATGCTCACCATGCCCTCGTACGAGTTGCCAAATTGTCAGTATTTTTTTGTGCTCTGCTTCCAGCGACCTGTACCTGAGCAGCTTCAAGTTTAAATTGGTTGGACGCTCTCCTCAGACTAAGAGGAAAAACACAGATATTATAAGTCAGTCAGTTGTTTCTCGTTTCTATTAGTCAGCAGGACTTTTTGTATTCTCCCAGTCACTCCACACATGAGGAATATTTTCATTCAGAATACATATAAATACAGATTTTGTTCTGATGTGATTCTTTTTTTATCATTTTCTTCAAGTATATGGATTTTAAGAAACAGTTAAGGTCATTTCAGGAGCCATAACAATGTGCTCACTCAATTCAGTTTGGGGTGTAAGGGTGTGACTTCCTAAGAAACATTGTTGTATCCCCTCTGCAGTTCTTGGGCATGTGAGGACAGATGCTCCAAGGCAAAAATATAAATCTATTCTTATAGTCAGCAAGAGTTGGAGTGACAACAACGCCTAATAATGATTTTTATCATAAATATGATGAATATCACTATTTTCTGTATATAACCAGACTTGTTCATACCAATTTCCAATAAACATATATTACATTGGCAATATTTACATGCACAGAAAGCTGACTACCGTACAGTACATGCATTCTGTCCCCCATTTCTGGAACCCAACCGACACCATTATTTGCAATGATCAGTTTAAAGATTTGAATCGAGCTTGTCACTCATGACAAACTGTTTATTATTGATATTACATTTTAAATTATGTTGAGGTTATGATTATTAAACCATTACTCGTTTACAAGGCTTCCTCATCTTGGATTATGTACTTTAATGACTCTGTTTAATGATATGTTTCCAGCATATCCTTACCAGTGTGGATGTATGGTTATCAGGCGGTGGCACCAATGTAGTATTTGTTAAATAAATCAAGCACACAGCAGACACACATGCCTGCAGCTACAGTGAAATCAAACACACCACCAAGGGCAGATGCTTCCAGGCAGAAATAAACATCTGTTCTCATTGTCAAGGAGAATTTGAGGAGCAAGTTGCCCTTAAGCAGCATTATGTCGTTATTTCAACAACATAAATCATCCCTTCGCTCAGTGAAGGTAACATCCTCTCAGTCTCCTCTTTACGAGGTGATGTTCTCTTATTGTCGGTTGCAGTGCCTTTGATTAGTGACATTTCTCACTCCACCCTCCCCCTTTAAAGCTTCCAGTGACAGTATTATGTCTTTGTGTAATGTTTGTATGTTAAATTACGCTTTTGTATCAATACATGAAACAGAACATATACATTAACGCTATATGCTCGTTGGGATCGTCATAAAACAGCAATGAAAATGCACCAGAGGAGGAAGCTATCACATCTCCATCTCTGCCTCGCACTAACCTGAACAATTTCTCAAAATGTGACTTTCAATCAAAACAGTGAGTGATCAATCATCTATTTAAAAGAGGCCATTGTATGCCTCTCATGTAGTGTGTTATAAAGGATTGGTCTGCAAAGGCTAACATCCCTGAGTTTCTGTCCCCCCCCCCCTGCCTGAAACGCCTCCATTTGACTCCTTTGTTTGCTTTTGTAAATAATCACTATACACTCATGCTTCTATTGGCTAGCGCTCCAACACATTGTACGTGATGGGCTAAGGGGCGAGACATCTCTGAGCGGTTGACCAATCACAACAGAGCCGGCCAGCTAACCAATCAGAGCAGACTGGGCTCTGGTTTCAGACAGAGGGTGAAAAGAGGTGCTGCAGCACAGGCAGTATGAGAGAAATAAAGAGCTTTTTGAACATTAAAGCCTGGAGACATGTAGAGACACTACATACTGATATACACCTGAACATCAGCAGGAGAGGACTCTTTAAAGTAGAGACACTACATACTGATATACACCTGAACATCAGCAGGAGAGGACTCTTTAAAGTAGAGACACTACATACTGATATACACCTGAACATCAGCAGGAGAGGACTCTTTAAAGTAGAGACACTACATACTGATATACACCTGAACATCAGCAGGAGAGGACTCTTTAAAGTAGAGACACTACATACTGATATACACCTGAACATCAGCAGGAGAGGACTCTTTAAAGTAGAGACACTACATACTGATATACACCTGAACATCAGCAGGAGAGGACTCTTTAAAGTAGAGACACTACATACTGATATACACCTGAACATCAGCAGGAGAGGACTCTTTAAAGTAGAGACACTACATACTGATATACACCTGAACATCAGCAGGAGAGGACTCTTTAAAGCAGAGACACTACATACTGATATACACCTGAACATCAGCAAGAGAGGACTCTTTAAAGCAGAGACACTACATACTGATATACACCTGAACATCAGCAGGAGAGGACTCTTTAAAGTAGAGACACTACATACTGATATACACCTGAACATCAGCAGGAGAGGACTCTTTAAAGTAGAGACACTACATACTGATATACACCTGAACATCAACAGGAGAGGACTCTTTAAAGTAGAGAGACTACATACTGATATGAACCTGAGCATCAGCAGGAGAGGACTCTTTAAAGTAGAGACACTACATACTGATATACACCTGAACATCAGCAGGAGAGGACTCTTTAAAGTACAGGCACTACATACTGATATACACCTGAACATCAGCAGGAGAGGACTCTTTAAAGTAGAGACACTACATACTGATATACACCTGAACATCAGCAGGAGAGGACTCTTTAAAGTAGAGACACTACATACTGATATACACCTGAACATCAGCAGGAGAGGACTCTTTAAAGTAGAGACACTACATACTGATATACACCTGAACATCAGCAGGAGAGGACTCTTTAAAGTAGAGACACTACATACTGATATACACCTGAACATCAGCAGGAGAGGACTCTTTAAAGTAGAGACACTACATACTGATATACACCTGAACATCAGCAGGAGAGGACTCTTTAAAGTAGAGACACTACATACTGATATACACCTGAACATCAGCAGGAGAGGACTCTTTAAAGTAGAGACACTACATACTGATATACACCTGAACATCAGTAGGAGAGGACTCTTTAAAGTAGAGACACTACATACTGATATACACCTGAACATCAGCAGGAGAGGACTCTTTAAAGTAGACACTACATACTGATATACACCTGAAAGTGAGCATGAAGAGTAGTAAGTAGGACTGCATTCACTGTCAATCCACTACATAATTTAACTGTTCTGTGCGTTTTTTGTAAAAAATGCTGATAGGAAATGTAAAACATATGGTTGCTAACCAAACGGCAGGTCATTGTACAGCCTCCCAATTGAATGTTGAATTAAAGCCCTCTCTATCGGTGTGTTTTTACGTCAGTGGAGTGTAAGCTGCTCTGGTTCTAGTCTCATTGATTCAGCTACATTCTGCCAACCTCCTACTGCGGGTGTTGCCTTTGTTTTAATTGAATGAGTGTAAGTGAAATCAATATTATTGTCTGTGCCACAACTCCACAAAAAACATCATAACAATTATATTTGTCCTGTTTTCTCTTTCCAATTAAATAAAACAAAAGCATTACAGTTTTTGACCTTTTCAGACTCCGTGCCTTTCCGAAGTGCTCTGCCTCACACTGGAAACATAAAACTGTCTTCAGAGTGAAAGTCACACTGTAGTCTGTGTCAGCTCTCTGACCTGAACCTCTGCCACGATACACGATACACCTTCTACCAAACTCACAATGCATGAAAGGATTTAGGAGTACCTCTCCGACCTCCGCGCTCCACTTCTTCTTTACATTTCCTACATGCTGGTTAACCTTCATTTCAACCTCAGCAACACTGTCTTCAATTATTGTCATCATTGTTGTTTACGCTGTCACAGCTAGTATTGTCATCCTTGTCATCCAGGGACTCCTCATCATCCACAACTAGTGAGTGATGTGAGTGTTGTTTCCTCTAGTCTGTCCTGACACCTGCCTTCAAAACAAGGAGGTCCAGAGTTGTTTACTATACCTCTTAGCGATTACTGGGAGAAAACCATTTCTTTTGATGTTACTATTACCAATCAGAAACTAAAGAATTATTATCTTTTCAATACTTTCCCTGATTTTGTGTGTTTCATTATATATATGCAACACAATACATGTACATCTTTGACATGAAGTTAACAGTATGACTTCTTCACTTTCTTTTGAAATATAAGTTCATTTTAAACAGTTTTTAACAAAAATGTTAGCCTTATTTTAACATGGCAACTTACAAAATGTAGGCTGGAAGAACAACAAAAAGATTAGGAAAAATGTGATATCATTTAGAATCAGTAAAAAAGCTTTTACAAAGTCATGTTTGAATAAGACCTTTAAAACAGGACTATAGCCAATTCAGCCTGTGTGCATTAGTGTGTGTGCACGCGAGAGTCATTCCAGCTGCTGATGGACACACTTCACAGAGAAGGCTTGGAAGTTCTTTGGCAAATCCCTCAGTTACAGATTTATGAGGGCCACCAGGAGCTGCAGGGGAATTAAGCAGGTCACATTAAAGTGCATCTGAGAATGAAGACACATTTATTACACTGAATGGAAAGTTGACACAATTTAATGTTGTAGAGTTTACATCCTTTGCTCTAGTTGGGTACTTCAAGTCACTGTTGTCTAGTAGCCTGGCCTGTTCCTCGATGCCCTGCCATATCTCACACTGACCAACACACAACACTCCTCATGATACAGTCTCCTAACAAAGAGGAAACAGCATGCACAATGCATGCAGCAGTTAACACCATTTAAGGAACTCGGTTGAAGAATTCCGGGGTTGATGAACACATCATCATTGCGACAGAGCTTTGGGGTGCTATTGGCTGAGGGATCTCGTGTGACCAGGTATGCTGCTTTGTGCAGCTTTATCATTTGTCCCGCATCCCACAAATTGAGACGATGTCATGCAGTTGATTGACAGTCCCCATTGGATAAAATGTGTCTTTTATCCAATGTCTATTCCGAAAGCAAGAGAGGGCTATCCCCAATAGCTGTGTTGGATATCAATCACTCAACAAAGTCCGGACATGTACTTATGGGTGTAGCCCATTATCGCTTGATGTATGCATGACAATGTTAGCATGATGCTGTGTATGACTAAATATGTCAAATTATCTCATATATTGGTAATAGTAGTTAATGTTGACAGTGGTAACCCGTTGTTTTATTGAAAAATGTTTTTCAATGTTAACAAGACACTATGGTGTGTGTAAGACGCATGCTTTGGGTGAATCAAATGTCAAACCTGCATTCACTTTTTTATTTCTGTGTGTGTGTGTGTGTGTGTGTGTGTGTGTGTGTGTGTGTGTGTGTGTGTGTGTGTTTGTACACAATATAACACAACTGTGTGCAGCAACATTCATGGCATTAATATCAATGAGTGGAAACTTACAGGATGCTCTATAGTACGTACAGTAAACACATTGAAATGACAGCTGCTCAGACCTGAAGCAGAGGGGGGGGGGGGGTATTCAGCAGCGCTCTCTCCTGCAGAGCCTCTCACATGAACCCGTGGCAGAGTGCAGCAGTTAAGGAGACAATAGACCCTGCAGCCCGGCACATGTGGAACTCGATAACACCGGAGAGACACAAAGCCACGCATCGATCCAGCAGGAAGCCCAGAGACTAGCTCTACTCCACCTGGACCTGTCACTGAGACACAGTCAGCGGGCTCCTGGGGGCCGCGTCTCCAAGACGACACAGAGATGGAGATAGACATGCATCACTGAGTGCTTTTAGAGGAAAATGGTTGGTTATTGCGGGCCTCCAAAGAGAAAAGAGGATCATTCTTTCTGAGGAACATAAAAGGTTTGTTGACAAATATAACTGCACCCATGACAAGTATGTTCATGTTCTTTATGAACAAGATTCAAAACATTCAGAGGCTTTATTTGCATATGCACAGTCGCTGCAGTGTAGATATGGCAATGAAAAAGCTCCTCCAACAATGCAACATAATATACTGTATATAACACGTACAAATCATTTGAAATGAAATATAAATAGTGCAAGAAGAAACAGAATAGAATAGAGTAGATTAAATAAGTGCAAGATTATGTTACGAAACCAATGTGGAAGTAATGAAGAGGAAGTCAACTATATACATGTCAGAACAATACATAAATACAATAAGCTAAAGAATGCAGAGAAAGATGTGAAGGACCAAGTAGATGGAGGAGTAAATCACAAAATGAAATACTGCACAGTGAAATCAAATCAAATACTGTAATAAATGAATTGTAAGATGCACACATGAATGCTTTAGGTTATGAAGACACTTAACAGAGCTTACAGACTGCATCTACGATCACTAGTATATACTGTAGACTCACCTACAATTCAGAATGAAGCACTAATAGGTGTAACATATATATCTGGTGAAAAATAACAGCCTGCCATGGCAAATACATAAGCAATGAAACATATGCATGTATATGCTTACATAAAATAAACACCTATATATATATGTGTGTGTTTATATATACATGTATATATAAAAAAGAAAAGTAAATAATCTCCTGGCATTACAGCACCAATCACTGGATGGACCTTATCAGGATGCGAAAAGGAGAAGGACAGAAACACAGAGGAGCACCTGACAGCAGCACAGGCTGTCCTGTGTCCTGAACATGGAGCCAGATAGAAGCCTAATTGTTTTCTTATATTTGTCATGTAACAGCATGTGTGCATATCTCCGCCCAATGACAGTGCCATTATGTTAGGTCGTACTCAATCACACCAAAACCAGTGTCCTCTGAGGCAAGGGCGCAGTGATGAAAAGTGATGGACGAGATGAGAAATAGCAAGTGACATCAAGCTCTATTTCCTCAGCATACAGAAATTGTATGTGAGCAAGAATACATTCAGCTGTAGACGCCTCTGTGTTTACTGAGCAGTGTTTACCAAATGCAGCTTCTTTTAAGTCTAACAATGCTAAATCTTTCCAGGGAACAACCTGCCTGTCATCCCTTCAGTGCAGAGGGAACAATGTTGAGCAGCAACCACAGGGAGTGTATGGGAGTTACTGAAAGTGAACTGAGAACAGCCTCTGAATCGCAGGCTTCTGAACGGGGGGGCAGATTGTTTAAACTCGCTGTGTATTTCAAACAGGCACGCACAATGCTGCCTTTTCTTGACATTCTATGAAGAGGCTGGCTGCAGCTTCCACGCAAAGGGGGACTGGGCTGGGCTGCAAGAGGGGGGAGGGGTGGGGGGTGGAGTGATGGAAGATTGGCTTGAGTCACACTGCCATCTAGTGTCAGCACAGACATCAACAGGTGTTGTCCATGGTGCTGAACATGCACTGGAAAAGAATGAAAACAAGATGTCACTTGTATTAAGTATACGATTGAACAAGAAACTTAAGATGCATTGTCTGACAAATGGACCCTATATCTCACTTCATTGATACTTCTCAAGTTATTATGTCTTATATCAAGTGTAAAGACTATTCTGAGTAGAAATTAGACAAATATACTAGGCAGCCAAAATAGATCTGATTAGCCCATTCTTTTTTATTTTCTTAGGATGCTCTATGAGCAGCCACAGAACAAAGATCATGGCTAAACACCAGGCCAGATGAGTGTAATTGCAAGATTCAAGGCTAGTTCACATCCTCTCCCTGCTGCACGAGGAATACCAACCTCACTCACTGCTCAGCCCTGCAGGTTAGGACTAATAGATTGTACTGTAACTAATTCATCCCAGTTCAATTAAACTGCTGGAGCAATATATGAGCCTGCAACAGGCCGAGGGCGGTGCAGTGCCGCTCATACAGAGAGGTTTGCATCTGCTGCCAGTGGAGAGTTAAAGTAGGTCATGTTGGGATACTACTGGAAATAATGGTATTCATTGTGAGCTTTTATATTAAACTGAGAAACAACAATCCTTTCAAACATTTAAATATATTCAGACAGCTACGTTTTAAATAGTTAATTTTTTAGAAAAATATAATTGCAAATGCAGTGCACTTTTACTACTATTAACATTATTACATGATGTATTTCATCCGACATCATATACTGTATCTTCTATTTCATCAGAACCAGAAGACCTTTATTCATCCCGCAGCGGGGATTTGACAATGTTACATCAAAGGGACAGTGCAAATGAGGTAGCAATGATGAAATTGCTCTGATGTAAGTCATGTCATTTGAATAAATAAATATATAAACCAGGTTGTCCTCTGATGTTCTAACCACTATCTGCTCCACTCGTCACTAACCTGCAGACAGGACATAACATCATTAATATACATGTGAAATAAACATACTGTACATACTGGTCATTTCTACAATTGTATTTCAAGTTGAGGATTGTATGCTTGGCTGAAGACGTAATTAAAGAAGTAATGGCAAAAAGTCGTTTTTGAAAAATGTAAACAACATATATACAATGCTATTATGATATATCTCTCTTTGACGTTATGGAGGTTGATATAACCAAACCCATTGGTTCCTACTGGAGATGTCAATCTTAAAAGTAATATATCGTTTGCATCTCTGTATACATTTGTGTAATGGTTCAGTAATATATGTCTTAGTTGACCATTGTAGCTGCTAGTGAACTGTACTCAAACATGGGGATATCGATTTGTAGCCACTATCTTCAGCAGAGGATTGATCCACAATTTGTTCTCTAATGAGTATATGTGGTACTACAGGGTATTTGGGATTAACTCAAAATAGTTTGTATATTCATGTTGATGAAGGAACACGACACCACGTGCAGCAGTGTCTAATTGATTTGTTTTAATAGCTCAATGGCAGGCCTTGGATTCACACCATTTCTATTAGTTGATACATTCAGTGTTGTTTTTTCAATTTATGGTGACAAGAGAAATACAGAATATCTATTGAATGTTAAAAAACAAGAAAAAAGCTGATGATTTCACCCAAATCCATCAGACAGCTGCAGCTGATTCATTTAATAGCATTTAAATGTTATTTTATAATCACTGTGAATCGCCTTGTTGTTGAAATGTGCTGTATAAATACACTTCCCTTACCTTGCATTTTAGGACTTTATGAAATAAGGCTTGGTAGAGTACATGGCAAAGATATTTATTCATGCATAAGCAATTACTTATTGCAGTTACTCAGTTCATTCAATCTTGGACCTTAGCAATTTTTGAAATAACAAAAATATGCCTGGAAGCTGCCAACATGGTAACTGAAAATGTACTGTGTGACGTACTTAGTCTAGGTAACACAATGAAGGAGTCAAAGACGTTACTGAGCCATCCTGCTCACTTTCAGGTTCAATCAGTGTGTAGTGTCTCTACTTTAAAGAGTCCTCTCCTGCTGATGTTCAGGTGTATATCAGTATGTAGTGTCTCTACTTTAAAGAGTCCTCTCCTGCTCATGTTCAGGTGTATATCAGTATGTAGTGTCTCTACTTTAAAGAGTCCTCTCCTGCTGATGATCAGGTGTATATCAGTATGTAGTGACTCTACTTTAAAGAGTCCTCTCCTGCTGATGTTCAGGTGCATATCAGTATGTAGTGTCTCTACTTTAAAGAGTCCTCTCCTGCTGATGTTCAGGTGTATATCAGTATGTAGTGTCTCTACTTTAAAGAGTCCTCTCCTGCTGATGTTCAGGTGTATATCAGTATGTAGTGTACTCTACTTTAAAGAGTCCTCTCCTGCTGATGTTCAGGTGTATATCAGTATGTAGTGTCTCTACTTTAAAGAGTCCTCTCCTGCTCATGTTCAGGTGTATATCAGTATGTAGTGTCTCTACTTTAAAGAGTCCTCTCCTGCTGATGATCAGGTGTATATCAGTATCTAGTGTCTCTACTTTAAAGAGTCCTCTCCTGCTGATGATCAGGTGTATATCAGTATCTAGTGTCTCTACTTTAAAGAGTCCTCTCCTGCTGATGTTCAGGTGTATATCAGTATGTAGTGTCTCTACTTTAAAGAGTCCTCTCCTGCTGATGTTCAGGTGTATATCAGTATGTAGTGTCTCTACTTTAAAGAGTCCTCTCCTGCTGATGTTCAGGTGTATATCAGTATGTAGTGTCTCTACTTTAAAGAGTCCTCTCCTGCTGATGTTCAGGTGTATATCAGTATGTAGTGTCTCTACTTTAAAGAGTCCTCTCCTGCTGATGCTTCAGGTGTATATCAGTATGTAGTGTCTCTACTTTAAAGAGTCCTCTCCTGCTCATGTTCAGGTGTATATCAGTATGTAGTGTCTCTACTTTAAAGAGTCCTCTCCTGCTGATGTTCAGGTGTATATCAGTATGTAGTGTCTCTACTTTAAAGAGTCCTCTCCTGCTCATGTTCAGGTGTATATCAGTATGTAGTGTCTCTACTTTAAAGAGTCCTCTCCTGCTCATGTTCAGGTTGTATATCAGTATGTAGGGTCTCTACTTTAAAGAGTCCCCTCCTGCTGATGTTCAGGTGTATATCAGTATATAGTGTCTCTACTTTAAAGAGTCCTCTCCTGCTGATGTTCAGGTGTATATCAGTATGTAGGGTCTCTACTTTAAAGAGTCCTCTCCTGCTGATGTTCAGGTGTATATCAGTATGTAGTGTCTCTACTTTAAAGAGTCCTCTTCTGCTGATGTTCAGGTGTATATCAGTATGTAGTGTATCTACTTTAAAGAGTCCTCTCCTGCTGATGTGCAGGTGTATATCAGTATGTAGTGACTCTACTTTAAAGAGTCCTCTCCTGCTGATGTTCAGGTGCATATCAGTATGTAGTGTCTCTACTTTAAAGAGTCCTCTCCTGCTGATGTTCAGGTGTATATCAGTATGTAGTGTCTCTACTTTAAAGAGTCCTCTCCTGCTCATGTTCAGGTGTATATCAGTATGTAGTGTCTCTACTTTAAAGAGTCCTCTCCTGCTCATGTTCAGGTGTATATCAGTATGTAGTGTCTCTACTTTAAAGAGTCCTCTCCTGCTGATGTTCAGGTGTATATCAGTATGTAGTGTCTCTACTTTAAAGAGTCCTCTCCTGCTGATGTTCAGGTGTATATCAGTATGTAGTGTCTCTACTTTAAAGAGTCCTCTCCTGCTGATGTTCAGGTGTATATCAGTATGTAGTGTCTCTACTTTAAAGAGTCCTCTCCTGCTGATGTTCAGGTGTGTATCAGTATGTAGTGTCTCTACTTTAAAGAGTCCTCTCCTGCTGATGTTCAGGTGTATATCAGTATGTAGTGCCTGTACTTTAAAGAGTCCTCTCCTGCTGATGTTCAGGTGTATATCAGTATGTAGTGTCTCTACTTTAAAGAGTCCTCTCCTGCTGATGCTCAGGTGTATATCAGTATTTAGTGTCTCTACTTTAAAGAGTCCTCTCCTGCTGATGCTCAGGTGTATATCAGTATTTAGTGTCTCTACTTTAAAGAGTCCTCTCCTGCTGATGTTCAGGTGTATATCAGTATGTAGTGTCTCTACTTTAAAGAGTCCTCTCCTGCTGATGTTCAGGTGTATATCAGTATGTAGTGTCTCTACTTTAAAGAGTCCTCTCCTGCTGATGTTCAGGTGTATATCAGTATGTAGTGTCTCTACTTTAAAGAGTCCTCTTCTGCTGATGTTCAGGTGTATATCAGTATTTAGTGTCTCTACTTTAAAGAGTCCTCTCCTGCTGATGTTCAGGTGTATATCAGTATGTAGTGTCTCTACTTTAAAGAGTCCTCTCCTGCTGATGTTCAGGTGTATATCAGTATGTAGTGTCTCTACTTTAAAGAGTCCTCTCCTGCTGATGTTCAGGTGTATATCAGTATGTAGTGCCTGTACTTTAAAGAGTCCTCTCCTGCTGATGTTCAGGTGTATATCAGTATGTAGTGTCTCTACTTTAAAGAGTCCTCTCCTGCTGATGCTCAGGTGTATATCAGTATTTAGTGTCTCTACTTTAAAGAGTCCTCTCCTGCTGATGCTCAGGTGTATATCAGTATTTAGTGTCTCTACTTTAAAGAGTCCTCTCCTGCTGATGTTCAGGTGTATATCAGTATGTAGTGTATCTACTTTAAAGAGTCCTCTCCTGCTGATGTGCAGGTGTATATCAGTATGTAGTGACTCTACTTTAAAGAGTCCTCTCCTGCTGATGTTCAGGTGCATATCAGTATGTAGTGTCTCTACTTTAAAGAGTCCTCTCCTGCTGATGTTCAGGTGTATATCAGTATGTAGTGTCTCTACTTTAAAGAGTCCTCTCCTGCTGATGATCAGGTGTATATCAGTATCTAGTGTCTCTACTTTAAAGAGTCCTCTCCTGCTGATGTTCAGGTGTATATCAGTATGTAGTGTCTCTACTTTAAAGAGTCCTCTCCTGCTGATGTTCAGGTGTATATCAGTATGTAGTGTCTCTACTTTAAAGAGTCCTCTCCTGCTGATGTTCAGGTGTATATCAGTATGTAGTGCCTGTACTTTAAAGAGTCCTCTCCTGCTGATGTTCAGGTGTATATCAGTATGTAGTGTCTCTACTTTAAAGAGTCCTCTCCTGCTGATGCTCAGGTGTATATCAGTATTTAGTGTCTCTACTTTAAAGAGTCCTCTCCTGCTCATGCTCAGGTGTATATCAGTATTTAGTGTCTCTACTTTAAAGAGTCCTCTCCTGCTCATGTTCAGGTGTATATCAGTATGTAGTGTCTCTACTTTAAAGAGTCCTCTCCTGCTGATGTTCAGGTGTATATCAGTATGTAGTGTCTCTACTTTAAAGAGTCCTCTCCTGCTCATGTTCAGGTGTATATCAGTATGTAGTGTCTCTACTTTAAAGAGTCCTCTCCTGCTGATGTTCAGGTGTATATCAGTATGTAGTGTCTCTACTTTAAAGAGTCCTCTCCTGCTGATGTTCAGGTGTATATCAGTATGTAGTGTCTCTACTTTAAAGAGTCCTCTCCTGCTGATGTTCAGGTGTATATCAGTATGTAGTGTCTCTACTTTAAAGAGTCCTCTCCTGCTGATGTTCAGGTGTATATCAGTATGTAGTGTCTCTACTTTAAAGAGTCCTCTCCTGCTGATGTTCAGGTGTATATCAGTATGTAGTGTCTCTACTTTAAAGAGTCCTCTTCTGCTGATGTTCAGGTGTATATCAGTATTTAGTGTCTCTACTTTAAAGAGTCCTCTCCTGCTGATGTTCAGGTGTATATCAGTATGTAGTGTCTCTACTTTAAAGAGTCCTCTCCTGCTGATGTTCAGGTGTATATCAGTATGTAGTGTCTCTACTTTAAAGAGTCCTCTCCTGCTGATGTTAGGTGTATATCAGTATGTAGTGCCTGTACTTTAAAGAGTCCTCTCCTGCTGATGTTCAGGTGTATATCAGTATGTAGTGTCTCTACTTTAAAGAGTCCTCTCTGCTGCTGCTCAGCGTGTATATCAGTATTTAGTGTCTCTACTTAAAGAGTCCTCTCCTGCTGATGCTCAGGTGTATATTCAGTATTTAGTGTCTCTACTTTAAAGAGTCCTCTCCTGCTGATGTTCAGGTGTATATCAGTATTGTAGTGTATCTACTTTAAAGAGTCCTCTCCTGCTGATGTGCCAGGTGTATATCAGTATGTAAGTGACTCTACTTTAAAGAGTCCTCTCCTGCTGATGTTCAGGGTGCCATATCAGTATGTATGTCTCTACTTAAAGAGTCCTCTCCTGCTGATGTTTCAGGTGTATATCAGTATTGTAGTGTCTCTACTTTAAAGAGTCCTCTCCTGCTGATGATTCAGGTGTTATCAG